>NC_000070.6:148721695-149021695 GCF_000001635.26 Mus musculus | reverse complement strand
CTGTGCTGAGTAACCCAGCACAGCTGCACACATCCCAGGCACCAGGGAGCCCCGGGTCAGCCCAGGCTGGGACAGGCTGGGGCTGGCGAGAGGACGCACATCCGAAGGTGGGTGGGAGCTCTCAGCCCTTTGCCTTCTTTTGGGGCTGTTGGGTCCTGCTTTTCCTTTGACAGCTCTTCTTGGAGTTTGCCTCTGTTGCTGTCTTTCTTTCTGCTCAGACATAATTCATGTCTGTAAGTACAGATCTCTGACAGTTTTAGCCACTGCTGGGTGTGGGACAGAGAACATGTGCCATGATTTATTTTCACCAGCCCTTCCCCTTTGATGGACACCTGAGTACTGTGATGTCTCCATCCCAGCAGCCTCTTCTTTAAATTCCCTGGAGAGACAGGTCTCACCTCTGTGACTGCCCTTTAGGGGAAAACTGTAAAGCCTTGAGTTGCCAGGCCTCCATGAATGGAAATGGACTTGTTTTCATGCTAATCTACACCACTCTACTGACTCAGTGGGCATCCTCCACCCTCCACCCCATGAGGTTTTAAACTTCCAGATTGTCAAGTTCATAGGTCCTTGTTTTGGTTGAAATCAGAAATCCTTCCCACAGCCTAAGGACACAGACACTCTTGCCTCCCTTTTTCTTTTATGGGTCTAGTTTTCTTCCATGGAATTTATTTTGTTGATAGGACTATAACTTTATTTTTCCTGGTGACCGACTTGATTGTTCTGGCACCACTTAGCGGCATGTCAGTTTGTAATCCATTGCATTCAGTGTTCTCATGAGCTGATGTCCCTGTCTGCTGGGCTGCAGTGCCTCCATTCCTTTAGATTGTAGCTTCCACGTCACTGTTGTTGCTGGTAAGAGCAGCCCTGGTGTCTACGTCCCTTATCACATAACTCCCCCCTAAAAAGTTTTTGTAACTTCTTTTCTTTTATATGTGTGGGCATTTTGTCTGCACGTGTCTGCACCGCATGCATTCAGTGCCTGCAGAGGCCAGAAGAGGGTGTCCTTTGGAATAGGAGTTAGAAATGGCTGTGGGCCACCATGTGGGTCCTGGGAATCCCACGCAGGTCCTGTTCAGTCACTGAGCCAGTCTCTGGGACTCCACATCTCCTCTTCTTAATCCTGCTCCTCCCCACATCACCTGCCAGTCTCCTTGGAATTGTAATCTAATTACATTCAGTATGGAAATTACCTAAGGCAGGAGTGACATCTTTGGAGTGAATAGCATCTCCTGTTAATGGTTTGACAGAATTCTTGTCTAGCTCCTATACACTTTCTTTAGTCCTAAGTATTTTAAAATTTATTATTATTGCTTTGTGATCTTTATTTCCACTATATTTTCTGTTCTTTGGTAATACTTAGAAAAGCTGTTGATTTCTGTGGTTTTAAAATCATTCTATTGTGTCTTTTGTAATAGTCCTAATGACTGTTACTGGTTCTCTTAGTATTTTTCAGTAGCAGGTAGACACCATTTTTCCTTTTCTGTGTTATTTAACCTTATTATTGCTCATTTCTTAGACTGTCCAGAACTGTGTTGGGCATGAGTGTTCAAGGCAGTAAAGGGGAATAATCCTGCTGTCTCCTGCTTAGAAACGCAGCGACAGAGCCATAACACAAACAGTCATGATTACAGAACGACCCTGGACTTTCCAGGGTCCTCCCTTGCCGATGGACTTAACAACAAACACACGATTCTGCAAGATCCTTGTTCTTTGGCCAGACTTGTGTGATGTGCTCTTTGGTGCTTCTGTTCAATGAGAAGGTCGATGTCACTTCTGTTGTTTGAAGCAGAAAGGCAGAGGACAGTGGAGTCCATCTTAACGTCACTTGGCAAATACAGGCGACTGTCTTCTAAAGCCAAAACAAATTGTTGTGCCGAGGGGCTGAGGAAGGGGCTCAGCAGTGCTAACTCTGACTAGAAAAGGACAAGCTCTTGTACAGGAAGCAGTGGTGTCCACAGTGAATATTTATGCCACAGACCTAGAGGCTGGGCCTCATTCAGAAGACATCTGACAATGGCGGTGTCCGTGATGTTGGACGTCTGCTGCCTTCACCAACACCAGGCGAGGCTGTGGGAAGACAAGGACTTTCTCACTTGATTGGTAGCTACAGAGCAGGCTCTGGTCTTGTAGTCTCCCCTCTTCTGAGGGGCAGACAGTGAGACTCTGGCTCAGCTTTCAGCTTTCTTTTCCTTCCATCAACACTTTGGTCAAGGCCTGTGGGCTTGAGTTTTTTCCATCCTGACACTGCTACCCCTCTGTGGACCTCCCCTCCCCCGTCTTTTAAAAAGGATTTATTTGTTTTTATTTTATGAGTATGAGTGTTTTGCCTGCATGTGTTCATGTATGTATGTATGCATGTAATGCCTGCCTGCCTGCATGCATGTATGTATGCACGTAATGCCTGCATGTGTGCATGCATGTGTGCATGCATGTATGTATGCATGTAATGCATGCATATGTGCATGTGCACCAGGTGCATGCAGTGCTCATCGAGGCCAGAAGTTGTCAGATGCCTTGGAACTGCAGTTATAGACCATTGTGAACTGCCTGCCATGTCGGTGTTGTGACCCAAATCTGGTCCTCTGTTAAGAGCAGCAAGTGCTCTAACCATGGAACCACCTTCCCAGGCCCTCTTCTTCTTTGATGGTGTCAGTGCAGGCTAACCTCTGACTTGTTGTTTGTAAAGAATGACTGACTTTCTGAGTGTCCTGCCTCCATGCTAAGGGCTGACACTGTCCAACCTGACTTCTTTAGTCTTTTACTCTTGAACAGTTTCAGATTCACAAAAACATTGAACACCCAGATAGCTTTTCCCTTGTTTCTCACTGATTGACATTTTGCCACATATGCATGTCTGTCTTTGCTCTCTCTGTACATGCCTGCACACTCGTGTGCATATACGTTCTGTGATCGTTTGAAAGGGACTTGGAGACATCACGACAGATCAACTCCCATGTATATCCTCATATATCTCCTCAAACAAGAGTATTCTCACACACACAGTCAGCTCACACGTCACAGGGAGGAAACGAACACAATGCTCCTAAAGTACTTGGTATGTGTGTGTATTCCATGTTTAAGTTTCCCTGTTTGCTCCAAGTTTCCTTTGTAGCCCGCATTCCATGAGACAGCCAGGGTCATAGCCCGGGCTTCCCTGCTGACCCAGGAGACCTGCCCTCTTGCCTTCTCTTGTTTTAGATGTCATAGTTTTAGATGTATGTGAGAGATCAGGTCGGTTTTATTGACTATTCTGGGCTTGTAGCATTGTTCCCTCTTCATAAAATTGAGATCACAGGTTTTTGGCAAGAATACTTAGTAAGTAACGTTAGGTCCTCATCACTGCACTGCCTTACAAGGGAGGAGTGGCAGGTTCTCGCCTGTTGGCAAAGCTAATGTGACCGTTTGGTCAAGGTGATTACCAGATCTCTGTGGTAAAGGGCCGTCTTCCCTCACGGAATTAACAAGTAGTCTAAGAAGGCTCTGTTTGAGATGGCAGTCTTCACTTTGGCACCTTGAGCATCAGTAGAGAGCTTTGCTTTAATTGACTTTCTTTAAAACTAGAAAAAAGTTGGACTTCCTAAATATGTTGTTTCTTATGCATTTTTTATTGTTTATTCTTTCAGATACAATCTCATATATCCCAGTGTGATCTAAGTCTTTATAAAAACATTTTGTTTGGATTCATTTTATTTATGTATCTATATCTATACACATCTCTGTATATGTATATGTGTGTTCTGGTGCCAGTGGAGACCAGAGGAGTTAAACCCCTAGAGGTACAGGCGGGTGTGAGCTGCCTGACATGGTTCTGGGAACAGAACTCCTCTGGAAGAGTAGTGCTTGATCTAACCACTGACCTATGGCTTCAACTCCATCAGTCTTGCTAAGGAGTGGGGGATGACTCTGGACTCTTGACAGTTTTGGATACTGACTGGACCACAGTTAACAGCAAACGTTCTTGGCTAAGAGCTTTCGTATCCTTGCTCGTCTGGGATAACCACTCCATTTCACTGTGCTATTTGCTGGAAGGGTGATGCGTACTCAGTGTCTGTTATTCTAGCGCTCGGAGACAGACTCAGGAGGACTACTGGAAGTTTGAGTCTATCCTGGTCTATAGAGCAAGTTCTAGGCTAGCCAGGACTACTTAGTGAGCCGGTCTGGAAACAAATGGTTTCAATATCACTTATGTCCTGAGGAGTACTTGATTTGCTCTTTCAGGGTTGGCTCAGTGCGCCATACTCATTGGCTCCTTTGCTTCCTGGGATGCATACCTCAGACTGACTCAAGCCCACAACCAAACATCTTCCCAAGGTTTCTTTAAGTGAGAATGATGCTGGCAAGCCAGGGCCGGACACTAGTCACAGGCTTCCGGGATTCTTTTACATGCTCACTGAATTATTGTTTGTATTAATTTGTATCATGGTGTACGTTTACATAGTCCTATAGTCCAAATTTAGCATGAGTGGGTTTTACTTTCATTTCTGATTTTACCTTCATATTACTTTTAGAATGATAAATGGCTCAAGAGTTCTATATACTTATGGCTCAAGAGTTCTATATACTTATTTTTATGCTTTATTATAAGGTAATTTTAAAGTTATAAGTGGTATTTTCAAGTGTTGAGGAATTGGCTTTCTGCACACCAGCAAGTGCCTACTGTATACCATCTGGCTGCATTCTCCTTGCTGGTGTGGTTGAGACCGGCTCCATACAGCTTTGCTGGGTGGGTGAGGGTGACTTTGAGCTTCTGCATCCAGCTCTGCATCCAGCTCCTGAGTGCTGAGATCACAGCACAGGTGTGCCCAGCACATCTGGCTTTATAAAACCCAATATTCTGATCAACGTTTATCTCTCTGGGTAAAGTTTAAGGTTTTTTTATTCTTTGCAGTTCTAGGCTAGTCTCAAACTCATGATCCTCCTGCCTCACCCTCCTGAGTGTTGGCATGACAGGTGTACACTGATTTCTAACTTTCTGTAGAGGACCAACACTCATATTCTCGATAATAGCAGCTCTTTGAGATCTTTAATGCATCCAAGAAGCATAGAAGCTGACGATACTGCAGAATCAGTGCCCTAGAGAACAGAGCTCATCTCTGACTCCTGTATTGCCTATGAAAGAGACTCGCAGATGGGCGGCGGTGGTGGCGCACACCTTTAATCCCAGCACTTGGGATGTGGAGGCAGGTGGTGGAGGCAGGTGGATTTCTGAGTTCAAGACCAGCCTGATCTACAGAGTGAGTTCTTTTTTTGTTGTCGTTGTTGTTTTGTTTTTTCGAGACAGGGTTTCTCTGTATAGCCCTGGCTATCCTGGAACTCACTTTGTAGACCAGGCTGGCCTCAAACTCAGAAATCAGCCTGCCTCTGCCTGGGATTAAAGGTGTGCGCCACCAGGCCCCTGTCTTGGAAAAAAAAGAGTCGCTGGCCACTCGCCCATGATGCCAGGACCAGCGCACTTACTTCATCCATTCATTCACCACTTCTTTACATTTATTTGTGTGTGTGTGTGTGTGTGTGTGTGTGTGTGTGTGTGTGCGCGCGCGCACGTATGACCGCGCATGCACTTGTGTATAAGTGTGCAAGCACCACAGTGCATGTTTTGGGGTCAGGAGACAGCTTGCAGGAGTCAGTTCTCTCCTTCTGCTGGGTGGGACCTGGGGATCAAGTTGCAGGCCACCAGGCTGGGTGGCAGGCATCTTTACTCACTGATCTATCTCAGAGGCCCCAACTTTAGAGCTCCTCAGTTCCATTTACAGTTTCCTACCTTTGGTGATATTGTAGTGATCTTTGCAGATCTGTGTAGTATTGCATAGATTTTAAACCTAAGGACATTATCATTGATTTTAAGCCCTAAAGACATTATTATTTTATACAGTCAATATTCACTTCTATTTGGCTTTTTCTTTGAGCTTATACCTCTTACATTCCCGTGTTTCCCTGTGAGATTATGTTCCTTCTGTCTGGAGAATTCCCTTCTATTTTACTGGGGAAGGGGACTGCAAGTGATGAACTATCTAGTGTTTGCCTAAAAGTGAAATTCTTCTCACTTTCTGTTCTTTTTGGTGCTGTAGATGAAGTCTGGGGCCTTAGGCAGGCTAGGGAATGCTATACTGCGGGAATACTCCTAGCCTCTTCAGTTCTTTCAAAAAGTTTTAGTTTTACTTATGCACATAAACATGTTCCTTGTTGCTGTGTGCATTGTATGTGTGCCGTACCTATGAAGCCAGAGAGGGCACCATATCCCCTGGAGCTGGAATTACAGGCAGTTGTGAGCTGCCCAGTGTGGGTGCTGGGAACTGAACCCACATTCTCTGTAAGAACAGTAAGTGCTCTTAACTCCTAAGCTACTTCTCCGATTCCCTCTTCTCTTTAAAACAACAACAACAACAACAAAAACAAAAAACAAAAACCTTAGCCAGGCGGTGGTGGTACACGCCTTTAATCCCAGCACTTGGGAGCCAGAGGCAGATGATTTCTGAGTTCGAGGCCAGCCTAGTCTACAGAGTGAGTTTCAGGACAGCCAGGGCTACACAGAGAAACCCTGTCTCGAAAAACCAAAGAAAGAAAGAAAGAAAGAAAGAGAGAGAGAGAGAGAGAGAGAGAGAGAGAGAGAGAGAGAGAGAGAGAGAGAGAGAGAAAGAAAGAGAAAGAAAGAAAGAAAGAAAGAAAGAAAGAAAGAAAGAAAGAAAGAAAGAAAGAAAGAAAGAAAAAACCCTTTAGTTTGAGGTGCTTTTCAATACTTAATGTTTGAAATGAATTCCAATAGTGCAAAGAATTCCTATATATCTATCATCTAGCTTCCAAAAATATTAATATTACTTTATCTCTTGCCCCTTTCTGTTCCTACACATATCTTGTTCAGATTTAGTCAGTTGTCTTAGTACTACCCTGTATAGACTTAATTTAAGGCTGGATTCTCTAGAGCAACTAAGCCAATAAAATGGATCTTTTTATAATGGAATGTATTCTGTCGGCTCACACAACAGTGGCTGTCTGCATGCAGGAGAGGGCGAGAGCTCCGCGGTGGCTCAGCCCATGGAGCTGGATGTCCCTGAGGTCTAATCCTGTGCTGAAGGCATGGAGGGTTCAGCTCCCAGCCCACACTGGAAAGCCAAAGAACCCAGTGGCTGATGATGTCTGTGAAAGAAGGCTATGGCAGCGGTAGACGCACCTGCGCAGGAAGCAGCAGAGGCAGACAGCCACGTGCTGCCTTTCCTTGGATGTCCTATTGGAATGTTGTACCCACGGGCACACTGTGAAGATGACAGTGAAGACCAAGGTCGATAGCAAAAATGAACAAGTCTAGACTACGTACACAGCATGACTACAGGATGCAGACGAGTGTCGTAGCCTCTCATCTTCCTTCACTTAGAGCAGCATTGTCCAGGCTTTCCTGTGTGACTTTTACCCGTTGGCAGGATTCAGAGCACTTTCCTGCCCTACACTGCAGTTTGGATTTTTGTATCATCATGACTGGATGTGAGCTGCATTTTTGATGTAAAGGTGTTGCTGTGCTTCCTAACAGGAAGTACGTGACTTTGACCTTGCCTTCTGCCCTGTGTTGTATGCCTTCCCCCCCTCCCCCACCACCACCAACACCACCACACCACTGCTGGTGATTTCACTGTGGCTGTTGGGGAGATGGCCTTTGCTGGGCTTTCCAGTGTAGAATTGTATTTCCTTTGCAATTGCTCCATTAACGGGAGCCTCTCAGGCTGTGGGTTTCGTATCCCACTGCTTTGTCACCGTTGTTTTTTACCGTCTCGTAGTGATTCTTGTTTGTTGGAGACAAATCATACCTGTGCTAAGTAGCTGAGGTTGGCCCTGGATTCCCAGTTCTCCTGCCCCCGCCTCACAAATGCCGAAATGGCAGGAGTGAGCTCCATCCTTTGAAGGCTGTCCTAGTCTCCCGTGCCTGTTATCTGTCAGTCTAGTATTCCTCAGAGAGTTAGGGAAGCATCTTTTGTGGTTTCACTAGATAACCCAGGCTAGCCTGGGACTCAAACTCTTCCTGTCTCAGCCTTGCCAATTCGGGGCATACAGACACACACTGCACGCCTGGCTTCTATTAGTCTTTTAAGAATGTTTTATTGGAGCTGGAGAGTGGCTCAGTGGTAAAGAGCATGCGCTGCCCTTCCAGAGGGCATCCCACACCTCTGGCCTCTGTAGGCAATGTGTTCTCACTTGTGCAAAGCCCCGTCCACTACATACATAGCCAAAACCAAAAATTATAAAAATAAACCGTAAAGAGCAAGATTCATAACTCTGCAGAGTCATAAGGGGTTGTTTGGGGAAAAAAACAAAAATGGTTTATTACTTGCATTTTTTATGTGTGTGCCTGAATGTGTGAACATTGGTGGGAACTCTCTCAGTTCTCTCCTACTGTGTGGGTTCTGGTGTTGAACTCTGGTGTTGGCCATCAGGCTTGGCAGCGAGCACCTTTACCCCCTGCCGTCTCAGTAATCCTCCTAAAGTATTTGATTGCTTTAATAATTGGCTTATCAGCCAGGTGGTGGTAGTGCACGCCTTTAATCCCAGCACTTGGGAGGTACAGGCAGACAGATCTCTGTGAGTTCAAGGCCAGCCTGATCTACATAGTAAGGTTTTTTTTTAAAGCCAATAAAAGATAACAACTGGCTTATTTATAAGTTTGCTTCATTATTCCTTCTCCCCTTTGTGGTCTATTTCTTTGTATGTTTTGTAACTGTTAAATTTCATTACAGATATGGGTATGAGCAAGCCAGGTGAGAAGACTTTCCTCTGAAAATTCGTACAGGTCAAGTGGGGCTATGTAATGTCCAGTCAAAGTCACCTGGCCTCTTCTCCAGGAGCTCTGGGCCTCTTCAAGCTCTGTCTGAATTGTAAACTCCATTTATTTATCTGTTTATATGTCTGTCTACATATTTGTTTAAGAGGTTGAATATCTTTTATCAGAAATGTGTAATACTAGGTGTATTTCAGTTTTTTGGTTTTTAAATCTTATTTTTTATTATTGTGTATATTTATGTGTGTTTCAAGTCTGTGGGTGTGTGATGTCCCAGCATGTGTGGAGATCAGAGGACGATTTCCATGGTGGATTCCAAGGATTGATCTCAGATTAGAGATACTGTGTCTCTCTGTGTCTGTCTTTCTAGTTCTGCCTCTGATCACCTAGAGTATCTGCCCACCTGCCTGCACTTCATCTCGCTGGGATCTCAGATACTCAAGCCTTTGTTGCCTTGGCAGCGCCCTCGTGCCTTAAAATAGTGTTGTTTTCCAGTTGTTTTCAGCAGCATTGTTGGGTCTAAAAAGATACTCACCTTACACAAGGAAACCCTTCAAGGAACTTTTGTTCTCATTGAGGGGGGGCCAGAGAGAGGGAGAGGGGAGGAGGGGAGGGGAGAGAAGGGGAGAGGAGAGAAGAGAAAGAAAAGACAGATACACACTGACTGAGACACTCATGTGATCCACGGCAGCCTTAAACTGCTCCTCTCACTTCTCCCTCTGAATGATTCGTTAGAGGCATCGGTGTTGTTTTGGTTTGAATTTCTCTTGAGATAAATTCCTTTTGGGGGTTGTTTCCTTTTGTTTTTCTAGTTTTTCCTTTTCTTTTTGGGATAGGGTCTTACTTACTCTATATTTTAGGCTAGCCTGGAACTTGCTGTTGTAGCCCAGGCTAGACTTGAACATGACATCTCTGTGCCTCTGCATCCCAAGTGTTGGGATTGTATGAGTTAGCCACCATGCCAGCCATTTGATTGTTGAGATAGCGCGCTATAGCCCAGCTTTCTGTAAACTGCTAATTTTTCTGCTTAGCCTTACCAGTGTTGGGATTACAGACATGCCTCACCAGAGCTGATTCAAGCCATTTTTATTTCAACATTTTTGCTTGTTAGTTTTTTTATGTATTTTCCCTTCCCTTGATTAATTTTTTTTTCAAAGATTGGGTCTCACTATGTACATTCAGTTGGCCTAGAATTCTCTGTGTAGCCCGGACTGGCTTGAAACTTGTAATCCACCTGCCTCAGCCTTCTGAGTATAAGGATGTTAGGTAGGTATGTCCACCACACAGCCAGCTTTGTTACAGGACGAGGATTCTTGTTGATTTGAAGTTGAGGGGCTTTGCTCTGGGTCTGGGATGTAGCAGTCCTTTTGTCCAGATTTATGTCAGCTGTGCTTGTAATGACTTTTGCAGACATATTTTATTTATATTTGACATTAAAAATTTCAATATTAGAGAGAGAGAAAGAGAGGGTGTGTGTATCAGTGTCGTGTGCGTGCACATGTACGTGTGTTACAGTATACCTGTGAAGGTCAGTGGGTTGCTTTATGGAGTCGGTTCTTTCTTCCCACCTTGACATTGGGCTCCACTTGCCAAGCTTGCACAGCAAGCCTGCTGAGACATCCTGCCCGTCTTCTTACTGGACAAGGGTTTTTTTGTGTGTGTGATTTGAGTTTTGTTCATAGTCTTCAGTAACTCCAGTTATTTTGGTCACTAGAGTATAAAGGCTCAACTTTATTTTTTTCAGTTAATATAGTGTGCTATCACAGCAGAGGAAGAGAAACGTTTCTTGTAAAGAGCCAGACAGAGTGCACTGGGCTTTGGGTTCTGTCCATGAGGGAACTACCCAGTGCCTCTCAGACAGCAGAATGGTTGAGAAGGACACGAGTTTGGGTGTCTTTTGCTTCTCACGTGTCACAAAATGATCCTGTTTTCCCCTCCTCTATTTAAACACTGTAAGAGCTGTTCTTAGCTAGAACACCACCTCAAATGGACAAATGGCTGGGCATGGAGTTGCATGCCTTTAATCCCAGCAGACGGAGGCAGCTCTAACCTGGTCTTCAGACAGTTCCAGGTTAGCCAGTGAGACTCAGCCTCAAAACAAAACAACCCAAAAAACCAAAATAGACAACGGGCTGAGGTTGGCCCTAGACTTGCACTAAGACTTTATCATGTGCCAGCTGTCCGTAGTGTCCTGAGTGTCCTCAGTGGCCTGTTCAGTGTCACTCTCTTAGATGTGCATTGTGTTAGAATTAAGCCATCCTGTTGTCTTTCCTCTCCTCTCCTCTCCTCTCCTCTCCTCTCCTCTCCTCTCCTCTCCCTCTCCCTCTCCCTCTCCCTCTCCCTCTCCCTCTCCCTCTCCCTCTCCCTCTCCCTCTCCCTCTCCCTCTCCCTCTCCCTCTCCCTCTCCCTCTCCTTTCCATAATAGTAGCTTACTTCAGACGTACCAGAAGGAGGGTATCAGATCTCATTATGAGTAGTTGTGAACCACCATGTGGTTGCTGGGATTTGAACTCAGGACCTCTGGAAGAGCAGTCAGTGCTCTTACCCACTGAGCCATCTAGCCAGCCTCCCCTGTTGTCTTTTTAGTCACTCAGAATTCACCTAGAGCTTCAAGTCTATTACTTTACATAATGATTTATAAAATTAGCTTGCTCAGCTAAAAGGAAAATATAAAATGTTGATATTTCAAACATTGGGATTGCATTAACCTTACAGATTAACTTAGGACAAAAGACATGTTTATAGTGTTGACACTTTCTTTTTTTCCTATTTACTTATTTACTTAATTTACACCCTGATCGCTGCCCTTCCTCCTGGTTCCCCTTTCACACAGTCTCTCGCACCTCCCCTTCTCCTCTGACAGGGTGGAGGCCTCTCCTAGGTGTCCCCCAACCCTGGTACATCAGGTTTCTGCAGGGCTAGGCACATCATCTCCCACTGAGACCAGATAAGGCAGGCAACTTAAGGGAACAAATTTCACAGGTAAGCAGCAGCTTTAGGGACAGTCCTTGCTCTACTTGTTGGAGGACCCACATGAAGACCGAGTTGTACATCTGCTACATATGTGTGTAGAGGTCTAAGTCTAACCCATGTGTGCTATTTGGTTGGTGGTTCAGACTCTGACAGCCCCAAGGGTCCAGGTTAGCTGACTCTGTTGGTTTTCCTGTGGAGTTCCTGTCCCCTTCAGGGCCCTCAATCCTTCCCCTTACTCTTCCATAAGAGCCTCTGAGCACTGCCCGATGTTTGGCTGTGGGTATCTGCATCTGTTTCAGTCAGATGCTGGGTGAAGCCTCTCAGAGGACAGTTATGCTGTGCTCCTGTCTGCAAGCATAACAGAGCATCATTAATAGTGTCAGGGATTGGTGCTTGCTCATGGATTGGGTCCGAAGCTGGGGCCAGTTATTGGCTGGCCTTTCTCTCAGTCTCTGCTCCATCTTTGTCCCTGCATTTCTTGTAGACAGGACAAATTTTGGGTCTAAAGTTTTGTGGGTGGCTTGGTGTCTTTATCTCTCCACTTGGACTCCTGCCTGGCTACAGGAGAGGGCCTCTTCAGATTCCATATTCCTATGGCTATGAATCTTAGCTAAAGTCACTCCCATAGACTCCTGGGAGCCTCCCTCATCCCAGGTCTCTGGCATGTCCTAGAGATGGCCCCCTCACTTACCCACCTCTACCAGCTGCAGATTTCTGTTCATTCTCCTAGCCCACTGGCCCTCTCTCCTGTCTCTACCCACATTCCCTTCTCTCACCTACCCCCGTTCCCTCCCTCCATCTTTCTTTTAGGAGGTGGGAGAGACTTATTTTATAAGATTCAAGCATCCCTGCTTGGGCCTTCCTTCTTCTTTAGCTTCTTTGAGTCTGTGGAATGTATCCTGGGTATCCTGTACTTTATGACTAATATCCACTTATCAGTGAGTAAATACTATGTATGTCCTTTTGGGTCTGGGTTACCTCACTCAGGATAATATTTTCTAATTCCATCCATTTGCCTGCAAAATTCATGATGTCTTGTTTTTATATTGACACTTCTTGTAGGAGAAAAAGCCAGTATTTCCATGTAGCTTTTAGTTTGCTCCACATCTTTACACACATCCTGCACATGTGTTCATTCTGTTTCTCTAACTTTGTATGCTGGGCTCGTGCTCAGCCCTGCCAGTGTGCTACCCTCAGGTCAGCCCACGCCAGTCTCTGGGCCTCTCAAGAGGCTAAGGCCTCTTCTCATTGCTCTGCGGCTTCTCTCCTCACGGGTTATATCAGCCCCAAACCAGCTCCACACAAATGACACAGAAGTGTGTGGACACACTTGTTCTGCTCTGTGTAGACAGCACACTTGTACATCTTTTTCATAAACCACTGTGCCAACTTCAGAGAGCGACACTAGCCCATCTGCTCACGCTCAGTCACATCAAGGAAGTTTCATGTTCATTTTATTAAGAGTTTTCATTAAGAGTGGATATCGAATTATATCAAATGCCCTTCACTTGCGGAAATAATCATATCATTGTTGTCTTTTAATCTCTTAATATAATAAAATATTATAATAGGCGGTAGTGGGTCATCATTGTATTATTAGCATGAATTCTAGTGGATCGTGGTGTTTAATGTACTAGATCCATGTGCTTCTGTTCTGTGTGCATTCAGACAAGTCTGGCTTTCTGTTTTCTGTTTGTACTTTTGGCCATCGTCGTTTCAGGAAGGTTTGGAGACCCTGGAGTAGGGCATGGAGCTCTAGTTCATCAGAACGAGAGAGAGAGAGAGAGAGAGAGAGAGAGAGAGAGAGAGAGAGAGAGAGAGAGAGATTAAATACTGAACACTGCTAATAGTGTGAAGTTCTAATTTTAAGTATTAAGAAAACAGGACAGTATTCTTAGTAAACCCGTGAATACCACGTATAATAAACATTTCCACATGAACCATGTAGTATGTGAAAATTGCACTCTTTCCTTGTAGTATACTGGCTGTAGCTGGGAGCTAGGACTGCAGAGCTCTACCCTAATCCCCACTCAGTCCTCAGACTTGTTGCCTGTTTTGTGGGGTTCTCCTTGGTGCCCAAAGATGCCAGAGGGCTCACAGATTCCTTGCTGCCATTCCAGGAAGGGAATGGTGCTTCCTGGCTGTAGTCTGTGTGCTCTCTAGAGCCGTGGCTTCTTCTCTGCAGCTGCCCGTAGCTCCCAGTGCTCCCCAGTGCTCCCCAGTGCTCCTCCTGCTTTCCCTGCTTCATGGCTGCTTCTTGGTTCTTATCTTTGGGTTGGTGGGATGGATCCTTCTGCAGCTTCCTGAGGTGTGTGGGATGCAAACTTAGGAAGTGAGTCTAGCTACATCTCCAGTTTTGTTTGGCTGGGTTTAAAATTCTAGATTGGGATTTTTTTTTTTTTAAATTAAAAATTTGCCTGGCAGTGGTGGTGCACACCTTTAATTCCAGCACTTGGGAGGCAGAGGCAGGTGGATTTCTGAGTTTGAGGCCAGCCTGGTCTACAGAGTGAGTTCCAGGACAGCCAGGGCTACAGAGAAACCCTGCCTCGAAAAACCAAAAAATAAAAAAAATAAAAAAAGATTTTGAAGGGACAAGCCATTGGCCCAACAGGCAGTTCTGCTCTCTGCTGTTGGGATGTCCCAGGCCACTTTGACTTGGGTCCCTTCCTATGTGAACTGTTTATTTTCTCCCAAGCCTTCGTTTCTTATCTCTGGGGAGTGTCCTGTGATTCTGTAAGTCTCGAATCTCCAGTGCTGGGCTCCTTCATGCTGTGCATCCCCATCCGTGGGCCCTGCATTTGCAGTTACCGCCCTTCAGTCTGGTGGTGTGGTCTGACGTGACGTCCTTAGTAGTGTTCTGTGTTGTTTTCCTAGAACCCTTGTTAGCTGGATGAGAGCTGTCTTAGGTTAATCCTCAAAAAGTTTAAAAAACATTTCCTTATTTTTCATCTTTTCGGTTCCACATTATATGTTTCTCCCCAAAGTTTATCTTGTATTAATTTCATCTTCCAAATTTCACCCTGAACATGTGTCTACTCTCAGATATCTCATTACTGAGAGTTCTTCTTTTTCCCGAATACCCGTTTGTTCCAGCATTCTGTTCTTATTTCATGAATGCATCTTCTCTATTTATTTATGTGTTTGGTTGGTTGGTTGGGTTTTTGTTGCTGCTGCTGTTTATTGTTTTGTTGTTTGAGACAGAGTCTCTGTGTAGCCCTGGCTGTCCTGGAACTCGCTATGTAGAATAGGCTGGCCTCAAACTCACAGAGATCTGTCTGCCTGTGTCTGCCTTCTGAGTAAACCTTCTTTCTGAGTGCTGGAGATAAAGATGTGCGTTATTACACCTGGCTTTCCTTTCTTTTATCCTCTGAGCTTGTGTCTCAGTCACTATTCTACTGTCATGAGGAGATACCATGACCAAGGCTACCCTTATAAAGGAAAGCATTTAATTGGGGGCTTGCTTACAGTTTCAGAGTCTTAGTCGATTATTGTCATATGGGAGCATGACAGCATGCAGGCTCCTGGAGCAGTAGCTGAGAGCTACATCCTGATCATAGCAGGGAGAGACTCTGGGCTAGGCATTGCCTTGTGAAACCTCAGTGCCCACTCCCAGTGACACAGGTCCTCCATCAAGGTCACACCTCCTAATCCTTCTAATCTCTTAAAAATCATGCTACGCCCTGGTGACTAAGCATTCACTCCATGATGACTAAGCAGTCAAATATATGAGCCTATGGGAACCATTTTTATTCGAAACACCAGGGTGTGTTGTTGCATGAAATTTTCTATTTCTCTGATATTCTTTATTTCTGTTTTGTTTTAAAATGTGTTTTGGGGGGCTGTTTTATTTTTTAAGATTTTTTTATTTGTTATGTGTAAGTACACTGTAGTTGTCTTCAGACACCCCAGAAGAGGGCATCAGATCCCATTATGGATGGTTGTGAGTCACCATGTGGTTGCTGGGATTTGAACTCAGGACCTCTGGAAGAGCAGTCGGTGTTCTTAACCATCTCTCTGGCCCTCATTTTTCATTCTTAAGATTTCCATCAAATGTCTTATGATCTTCCGCAATGGTCGAAACTCTGTGCCAAGTGTGACAGCACATTCCTGTAATCCCAGCAGGAGGATCCGAAGTTCAAGCTCATCCTGGGCTAGTGAGCTTGAGGTCTGCTGTATGTGAGAGACTGTCTCACATAGAGACAAACAAAGCAAACAAGCAGAAGGCCGACTTAGGAAACTGCTCATTAGATTCCTTGAGCACAAAATGATAGCAGATTATCTGTGCAGTGGTGCCTCTCTGTGCAGCACTTGACTTGGTAAGTTCTCAGTGACCCAGTGACAGAGACTAGGTTAGCAGCATCTTTCAGCATGCTGACACTAGTCCTCAATAATCCCTTCGTGGAAGAAAATACGTGCCTTGACCCTTACCTTTTGCCATACTCCAAAGAGGAAAATAAATTTGTAAAGCTTCTAGAAAAACACAGGACTATCCCAGTAACGTGGGGGTATTTATTATGGAGATTTCTTAATTAGCTCAGCAAATCCACTGATCATAAAAGGAAAAGTGCCATATCAAATACAAACTCTCATTCATGGGAAAGCAACACCAAGAAAGCACAGGGAAAGCCACAAGCTAGACTGAGATGCTTATCGGACTGAGGGCTTGCATCTGGACTCGTTGGAGAACTACCACAGATCAGCCAAAGTCTGGCAACTCCATTTTCAAAGGTGTGCAAAGACAGGTTTTGTGTTAAAGAGCATTTGCAGATGGTAATAAGTATATAGAAAGGTGCCCAGGGCTGCAGAGATGGCTCAGAGGTTACGAGCACTGACTGTTCTTCCAGAGGTCCTGAGTTCAATTCCCAGCAACTACATGGTGGCTCACAGCCATCTATAATGAGATCTGATGCCCTCTTCTGGTGTGCAGGCATACATGCATACAAAACACCATATACATATTAAGTAAATAAATCTTTAAGAAAGAAAGAGAGAGGGGGGAAGAGAGAGAGAGAGAGAGGTTCCCAACTTTGCTTCCCATGCGGTAATGTACTTAAAGCACCGCAGCTCATTGTCACACACTAGTCAGAATGTCCTAAATGCAAAGGCTGAGGACACTTAAGTGTTGGCAAGCATGCGGAGCAGCTCTGAGCTTCGCGTGTTGCTGAGGGCTAGGATGCTTGGAAATCTGTCACTTTCTGCCAGTTATGTGCTTGTTCTGTGACTTTGCAGTCCCACCACTAGATGTAAACCCAAGAGAAATGAATTTGTCTCCCCATGAACAAGATGTAAAAGAACCTTTGTTTAAAAGGCCCAAAGCTGGAGAGCAATGCCTGTCAGCAGAGGACCTTCTAATTTATGGCACAGACACATGGGGAATTATACAGCACGGGAAGGGAATAAATTACTGATTGACCAAAGTCCACGCTTGAAGCCTGAGGACTCCCACCAGAAGGACTGTGCAGGTAGCTCAGTTGGTAGGGTGCTTGTCTAGTGCTTGGGAAGGCTTAGGTCCAGGCTCCAGCCCCATGTTTAAACAGGCCTGTTTATACAAGACCCTTTCTCAAAAGAAGAGGAGGAAGAGGGTGGTGACGAGTGGGTGATGATGATGATGGTGATGGTGATGATGGTGGTGGTGGTGATGATGATGGTGGAGTAGCTCCTTGCTTCTGTGATGTTGGAGAACAGGCACCGTTGGTGTGGATGCCTGGGTGGCAGGGTGGTGCAGCAGCATCAGGACCACCAAGCCTCGGGATCTGAGGCTGATCCCTGAATGCACTTGATGGTGGAAGGAGAACTGACCTCCATACTTGTCAAGTGCACCCACACGCACGCCAGTAGGTACGCACACAGGCATGCAGTGAGTGTTTACAAAAGTCAAGAAAAACTGACGATCAGATTAACAGTGGATAACCTGGAAACTTGCAGAGTGCAGAGGACAGCATATGGCAAGCTGGAAAATGCTCCGTGTTTTAGTTCGGGTTTCTAATGCTGTGATAAAACACCATGGCCAAAAAGGAGGAAAGGGGTTTCCTTCAGTTAGACTCCATCATTGAAGGAAGTCAGTGCAGGAACCTGAAGTCGGGAACTGACACCGAGGCCATGAACAAGTGCTGCTGGCCGGCTCGCTCCTCGTGGGTTTCTCAGTCTGCTTTCTTACCACTTAGGACCACCCTCCCGGGGTTAGAACAATCACAGTGGGTTGGGCCCTCCCCTGTCAAACATTAATCAGAAAATACCCTATAGATTTGTTTACAGGTCAGTCTGATGGAGGCACTTTCTCAGTTGAGGCTCCTCCTTCCAGGTAGCTCTAGCTTGTGTCACGTTGACTGAAACTCAGGATTTTTGTTTTTGTTGTTTTAGATTTATTTTATGTTATGTTTATGGGTGTTCTGCCTGCCTGCATCTATATGTGTCATGTATATGAGTGGTATGTATGGAGGTCAGAAAAAGGCTCTCAATCCACTGGAACTGTAGGAATAGCTATGAGCCACCATGGGTGCTACAAACTGAACCTGGATACTTCAAAAGAGCAACAGCCTCTGGTAACTCAATATTTAAAGGTGTGTAAAACACATGTGTTTGAATTTGTACAAATTCTCCAAGCAGTTGCATAAGATTGGTATGCTTTGCACATTTAAGTATGAATATCATTTCTTAAAACAACAACAACAACAAAAACCAAGCTAACATTACTAGATTAAGATAAAGTAGAAAGTAGGACTTTTGTTTTGTTTTGTTTTTGAGTCAGGGTCTTACTATGTAGCTTGGGCTAGGCAAGAATTTGCTATTTAGACCAGGCTGGCTTTCAAACTCAAGAAATCCACTTGCTTCTGTCTCTTGAGTACTGGAATTAAGAATTTAGAAAATTTTTAAAATTCAGCCGGGCACACGCCTTTAATCCCAACACTTGGGAGGCAGAGACAGGTGTATTTCTAAGTTCCAGCACAGCCAGGGCTACACAGAGAAACTCTGTCTTGAAAAAAACCAAAAACCAAAAAACAAAATTCATTCAGAGTTAACAGGTGACCAAATGAGCAAAGGTCAGGGAAGAAAAGAAACAACCCGGCAGATGCACACACAGCACAGATACACACGCACATGTGCACACACGTGCACAGTACACTCAAACACCAGTTAAGACCCAGTAAAACAAAGAAAAAAAGAGGACGGTTTTGTGAATAAACAAGACACACACCTAATGAGAAACCTGAACAAAAGAAGAGAGAATGGGGAGCGGTGATATAGAGCAGCAGAAGGAGGTGTGGCCTCACTAACAGGTGATATAGAGCAGCAGAAGGAGGTGTGGCCTCACTAACAGGTGATATAGAGCAGCAGAAGGAGGCGTGGCCTTATTGGCACAGGCAGGCAAGAAGTGCAAGCTAACAAATATTTGAAAGAGTGAAAAGTTGGGCCAGGAGAGGTGGCTCAGTAGTTAAGAGCATGTGCTGCTCTTCCGGAAGACCTGAGTTTGGTTCCCAGGATCCGCATCAGGCGACTCACCACCTCCACTGGCCACTCCAGCTCCAGACAACGTAACATTGACTTCTGTGGGCAGCCACACTCACAAGCACACACCATGTGCAGACAAATGCACTGATGCACATAATGAAAAGTAAGTTTAAATTTCCAAGAGTGAAAAGTCTGTTTAGAAAGTTTAGCCCACCTACAAGATAATAGTCATCATGAAACTGCATGCATTTACAGTATCATATCAGGTCTGTGAAGCCGTAGGTAGCTGTTTGAAACACAAGAGCATAAAGCCACAGGATTGGCGATATTAACAAACTGCAAGATTTAATAAACCAACAGGCAAAAGAGTTCATGGGAAATAATTAGATAACAAAGAACACACTTGTTTTTGTATTAATAAATAGAATTTGGTACACAGAGAACAGACTGTTTAGTTGTTCAGCACTGTTGGTTCACTTATAAGACATTATGTCATTTGTTCACCAAGAAAAATGTCCCAAGCCCAAGAGGCAGAAATCATATTATCCTCCTTCTCCACGAGGCGGTAGAATGAACTTACAACCAGAAACTCTGTGAGAGCCTCATAGAATTCAAACACAGTGCCTTTTCTTTACCGTGTTAGGATTTTTCTCATGTTTGGCTTCTTGAGATGATTTATTTATTTTCATCCGTGTTTTTATTAAGAGGAACTAGAAAAGAAAGGTAAGGAGCACTGCCTGCTGTAGTCCCTCGGAAGAGATGCCTGAGATGAGGAAGTGGTGACTCAGGCTCAAAACTCCACACACATAGCCATAGTTTCCCAAACAGGGCTTACCAGTTCCCTCTCAGGGTGGCCACTCAGATCGCCTTCATTTCCGTATATTCAGTACCACAGCTAGACTTTTCTTTTCTTTTCTTTTTTTTTTTTTTTTTTTAAGTCAGGGGTCTCATGCTGCCCAGGCTGGCCTAAAACTGACTGTGTAGTTGAAGCTGTCCTTGAACTCCTGATGCTGCTGTCCTGTCTTTACCTCCCGATTCTTATATCACACCTGCACATCATTCCACACCCAGTAGAAATGCTTGCTCGTTCCTCCCCCTGGTCATGATTGTGAAAACATTAGTTGTGCTTGCACAGGTATGTCCTAGTTTGTTTTTTGTTCTGGTAATAAAACACTGACCAAGGGCTGGAGAGATGGCTCAGCGCTTAAGGATACCAGCTGCTCTTCCAGAGGGCCAGGGTTCAGCAACCAAGTGGAGGCCCACAACTCTCTGTTAACTCTAGTTCCAAGGACTCTGATGCCCTATCTAGTTTCCACTGGAATTCACATGGTATGCACACATACATGCAAGCAGAACACTCATGCATAAAATTTAAAACAACAACAAACACAGGCCAAGAGCAACTTGAGGAGGAAAGAATTTATTACAGAATCTCACAGGTTACAATATTCTCATCAAGGGATGTTAGGGCCCTTGGCTTCCTCAGCTACCTTCTTTATACTGCCTAAGCCTACCTGTCTAGGGAATGGCACCACCCACAGTGGGCTGGGCCCTCCTATGTCAATTAGCAATTGAAATGCTTTATAGGCCTGCCCACAAGTCAATCAAGACCACTGCTCCATTGACCTCTTCCCAGATGGGTCGGAGGATACCATGTGAGTCAGTTCTCCTACTCTGAAAGTGCCAGGCATCAAACGCAGGTCGTCGGGCTTGATGGCAAACACCTCTACCCACTGAGCGCCTCCGTCTCTTTACCTTGACCTTGCTGGTTGATTTTTACGTGCCCTTTCTATGTTACAAATATTAATTCTTTGTCATGCTTGTAAACATTTCCTCCTTTTCCTTGCCTTTTGCATTGCTTAATAAATAAAATTATTATACAATCATTTCTATAATTTTTCTGATATTCCTTTTTTCTATTAAGAGGTTCCTTCTCTATAATTTTTTAATAGTCATAATAATAATTACAGTTACGGCTAACACTTACTAAGCCTGATGAGATGTTGGGCAATGAGCACAGCCCCCTTTTGAGTTGAGGATTTTTACTTTTATTTTGATTTGGTTTTTAATCTTCTCGCAATTGAGAAAGAAACTAAGAGTGATTCGTTTGTCTGTGAACATGGAGCTGGTGATGAGTATTCTCCAGGGTTTCTTTTAGCTCTTTTTTTTTTTTGTCTGTCTGTCTGTTTGTTTGTGTATTTAACACGCACAGTTTACTCCACGCCCCCCCCCATCCTCCGGCTGTTCCACATCCCATATCCCGCCTTATCCCGCCTCCATGGGGATGTCCCCACCCCCCTTATTTTAGCTTTTATATTTAACTTCTTGAGCTACAGTCTGTGAAGTTGCATAGGTGACTCTGACTCTCCTCTCAGACATTGTCAAGCATGTCCTTCAATGAATAAATCATTGTTTGTCATCCTTCTCATATCTTCTTTTATATTAAAATTTAATGTACAACCAAGGTCTCTTTCAGAGATGTCCATTCGGTTCTTATTGACCTGTGCACTCTTACATGGGAGCCACTGTGTTTTAATTGTGGTGTCTTCATGATGAAATTTAATATGTATGAACCAGGAATCCCCCATCACTCTCTTAAAGATTCATTCAGCATGCTGGTTTCCAGTGCTGATGGAGAAGCTAGTGTCAGAATAATATTCCCAACCATGAAACGCTCGAGATTTGGAAAGAAAGTATTTTTAAAAGATTGAAGGTACTAAAAAACCACCAAAGGTAAGTATACATTTGAATAGGTTTGATTCATGAAGGCAGAAGACTGTCTAAGAAGCCACTTTCGGGGGACTTCTTGAAGCATTCCCTCCACCATCTGAGTGAGAAGACAGAACTCAAGCAGAAAGCTGAGTTATTCATCTGAACTGGGGATAAGCTTTAAGTCTGACGCGGGACTGGGGCTTGAACGGAGAGTCAAATGTGAGAGCTGTGAAGGTGACAGCCCACAGTCTTGCCCGGTGGCCTGCCTGTGCATCTTGGAAGCACCACCAAGCCCAGTAGGGACCTTAGGGATAGCCACTCTTGGAGAGGCAGAATTCAGGGTCTGGGCATTGTCAAGGCCACAGAGGTGGGCTCTTAAACCCCAAAAGGGACACTCCTGAGTTAGCCAACTTGAAAGAGAAGCCAGGATCTCATCAGCTTTCCTTCATTCAAAATTAGAATCTACTGGAAGGGAACAGAATCCCGTGATCTTTGCCAAAGCAGAAAGCTTTTTGATATTAGCATACCTAGGACTAACGAGAGCTTTGAAAGATGTTAAAGAATTTACATCAAAGTGAATGAAAGGATGAGTCTGACCGGGTTGGGGCCCAGTGAGATAGGGGCTCATTGCTAGGGGTTCATTGCCAGGGGCTCATTGCTAGGCTTGACCCCGAGACCCACATGGTGGAAGGAGAAAATCAACTGTGCAAGTTGTTTCTGACCTCTACGTGTGGTCCCAACACATTAACATAGACATAAAATAGATTCACATTGAAAAGAAAATTCATCTCTGTCTAGTGCCATCCTCCTTGAAACTTGTGCCCCAGGAGAGGAAATGGCAGAAGACGCAAATTTACAGGCTGAAGCATAAGAGAAGGATGAGGCCGAGGTCGAAGTAAACCAGCCTGTGCCCCGACCAAGCCTGGGGGAGCAGAAGGAAAGGATGCCTCGGGCTGGGACGCTGGTACAAGTTGTTGGACTGTGTGCTGTGTCTGTGCAGGTCTCAGTGGACCTGGAAAACCATCTCACCAAGATCACCCAGGAAGCCGACTGCCTCCCTACAACCAAGACAGTCCCACTCTCTCTGCCTTGGACCGTTGGCATTCTGGACTGGTTGGTTCTGTTCTCACTTGTGTCCAAGTGTAAGTTATATACAATAAACCATCTTTCTCACTGTCTCAGATGAAGACAAAGGAAAAGGAAAAAAAAAAAAGGAAACCAACTGGGTGAGTTTGGCAGCAGATTGGACACACAGAAGAAAGGATCTGTGATTCTGAAAACAGGCAGTAGAGAACACCACAGAGAAAGTACACAGAGGGAAGATAGATTGGGAATGTAGGACTAGATATTGCCCAAAGTCATGTTGACTGTCAGGGTAATTTCAGTCCCCCAAACGGAAGAGGAGTGGGGCAGAAAAAGTTACGTGAAGTTGTGATTAAAAACAAAACCACATGAAGAGAAGTCCAGGAAGTGTGGCGGGACATGACAGGACCACATGTGTGCTTAGAACTTTTAGTTACTTTCTGTGCCTGAGTGTGGCAGTCAAAAGACAGCTCATGAAAGTCAGTTCTTTTCTCCTACCATATGGGTGCTGGCAAGGAACTCATGTCATAAGGTTTGGTGGGAAGCACCCTTACCATCACCAGCCTGCTATCACCATTTTGAGGATACTTACTACTCAATGTCTGCCTTGGTTTCTGATTTTTGAGTCAACCATAGTTCTGGTCATTGTTCCCTTTGTCTTTATTATTCATGTATGTATGTATGTATGCATGTGTATATATGTGTGTGCATGTATATATGCATGTATGCATACATGCATTATGTATGTATATAGTTTAGGGGTGCTGAGGCACAGTGTTTGCACAAACAAGGCGCATGCTCTACCACTAAGCCATACCTCCAGTCCTAACAAGCAGAGCGGCACATCCTGGCAAGACATTGAGACTGCTGAGCCGAGCTGCATGTTCTAGGAGGAGCAGAGTGAGTGAAGAACCCCAAATCTTTGCCTTACTGAGCTTGCATCCCAATGGCAAGGAGGAAGCGAGCCGCAGCGAGCACAGTAAAGTTCAGAGTCAGTGTGGGCAGAGTAAGGGCACTAGACTTCTCAGGAATGATCAGGAAAGGCCCTGTAAAGTGACATTTTGAGAGACACTTGAAGAAATGAGGAAGCAAACCTCATGCATTTTTAGAGAGAAAGAATTCTATGAAAAGGGAAGGACTGGTGCCCGAGGAAGAAGTCGTATGGAGTGAATTCCAGGAACAGGAAAGCGTGCTGTACGGACAGGGTAGGCAGTGGTTCGAGGCAGGCTCGCTGTGCTTTAGGAGGATTGCTCCCTCTGAGGAGTTTGGACTTGTTCTGAAGACTTTGGGAATCATCAGTTTTACACAGATGGGTGATGCTTTAGTAGGCTCAACCTGACGGCCATGTCAAGAATAGACCGTTGCTGGTGCACGCCATTAATCCCAGTGCTTGGGAGGCAGAGGAAGGCAGATCTCTGAGTTTGAGGCCAGCCTTATCTACAGAGTGAGACCTTGTCTTTAAAGATTAATAATAGTAATAATAACAATACTACCCCCACCAGGAAGACAATAATTGTCATTGCAGAGATGATCTGATGTTCACTAAAATAGAATGGAAAAAAACCAAACCAAACCAACCAAACAGCAGAAACACGCCCCACCCAAGCTATTTAATAACTAGGAAAGAGAAGATAGCAACTATATCAAGAAACCCATTGCAAGCTACCATAAAAAACAATAGACAAAATCACACCAAAAAGAAGACAGAGAAAGTGGAAATAAACTAGGTCAACAGGAAAACAAATCATAAGGTATAAATAGACGCCCTCAAGAATCAATGTTTATTATATTAAATGCATTATTATTAAGTTAATTATATAAAATGATTATATTACATGTAAATGAATAAAATACTGTATTACAAGCCAACTCTGTGGTTGGGAGTAAAAATGCTTGCTTTCCAAGTATGGTAACCTGAGTGTGGCTCCGCGTGATAGAAGAGAGAACTGGCTAGTAGTCCCCTGACCTCCACAGGCCGTCCCCATTAAATAAAGAAGTGTTAAAAACAAATTTGTCAGGAAGTTAAAAACTAACTCTCCTCCATTCAGTGCTGCTTATATCAGATACAATGCTTTGCTTTTTGTTTTGCTTTTTGAGATAGTGTTTCTGTGTGTAGCCTTGGCTGTCTTGGGACTCACTCTGTAGACCAGGCTGGACTTGAATGCACATAGATCCACCTTACATCTGCCTCCCTAGTGCTGGAATTAAAGGTGTGCATCACCCTGACAGATTTTTTTGGGTTTTTTTGTTTGTTTGTTTGTTTGTTTTGGTTTGGTTTTTTGGTTTTTTGAGACAGGGTTTCTCTGTGTAGCCCTGGCTGTCCTGGAACTCACTTTGTAGACCAGGCTGGCCTCAAACTCAGAAATCCACCTGCCTCTGCCTCCCAAGTGCTGGGATTAAAGGCATGCGCCACCACGCCTGGCCCCTGACAGAATTTTTTAACTTTTAAAATACCTTTGGATTTGAGACAGTGTTTCATTCTATATTCCAGGCTTAACCGAAACTTACTATGTACCTTAAAATCACAGCAATCCTCAGCCTCCCAGGTGCTGCAATCACAGGTGTGGACCCCCACACCTGCATCAGTCACATCTTTTATGTAACAGCACATAAGGATTAAACATAAAGTATTGGAAGGAGATGACACCATGCAGACTCCACAAGGAATCTAATACTGGTGTCAGATGGTGGACTTAAAAGCGAAACCAAAGGAAGAAAGCAGAGAAACATGAGAAGGTGGGCATTCACTTGAACTGTGTCTAGATCTAACAGCATGGGTTCAGGATGCATACGTGGGAGTGAGAGGAACGGAGGAAAAGCCTGAACTGCCCTCGTCAGGGGCTGGTGTTAAATGCCACCTTCCAGCCAGTCAGGATTCTAATGGCACACTTGACAAACTGATGGGATCAATACAGAGCAATGGTACCTGGTACCGACAGGGAAGCTCCTACCAAGAGGTGTCCAGCCCCTGCTTGGAGTTCCTGGGGAATTGCTGCACATGTGTGAGTTGCCACCAAGGGCTCATTTGTGGTCTTCTTTGTAAGAGGAAATGTTCAGTAGGAGACAAGTTGCATTGATCATGGTGCCTCCACCTAACAGATTGTTCAGAGTGGCGGTGCTCCGCAGATGTGCTCTGAGAACATAGTAATTCATTTTATTTAAGATTTACTATTTCAAGTTATGTGTATGTGTGGTTGTCTCTGTGTGTTTATGCAAATGAATGTGTGTGAGTGCATGTGCCCATGGAAGCTAAAGGTTTCAGATCACCTTGGAGCTAGGAACTGAACTCAGGTCCTCTGCAGCAGCAGTATCTGCTCTTAACTGCTGAGCCATCTCTCTAACCCCATAGTAACTAATTTTAATTACAATAGCAAGACATAAAATTGTATATACCATGTTGTCATATATGTATACATGCATGTTGTGAGCATAATGGGTAAATACACATGCTTTTTACATAAAAGCTAGTACCTGTGATTTTTTGTTTTTTTAATGATGTAACAATGTGAGCAGTTGTCAGGAAAAGGAATCCCACATTTCTCTGCAAGCCTCCGGTATTGTTAGAATTTTGTACCATGAGAGTTAAAAACAATTATAAAAAGTTCCTTAGAAGGACACTAAGTAAATCCCATATAGTCACATCTTCTACCAGGTAGCACTGTGGACTTTACATATGGCTGCCAAGAAGTAAGGAGGAGAGATAGCCTGCATCAAGGCCTCAGGCTGTGAGGGGTCAATCGATTCAAACCTCTACTCCTCATGACACTCATCAGATGGAGTGGTAGGCCCCCTCCTCGCTGTTGACGGGCAGCCGTGTGCGCCCCCCCCGCCAGCCCACCCCCCACTTTTCCCTTTGCAGTGCTAGGGATTGATGTGGGGTGTGCTGGGCAAGTGCTACCCCAGTGAGCTGTGCTCCCCTCCATGTGATAACACTGTGACTTTCCTTCACTCATTTTAGAGGTGAGATTTGCTATGACTGTAACATCAGCTCTTTATGTGTTAACGTATCGAATGTGTCATGAGAAGTTTTCAGATGACTATAACATTTAAGTAATACCCCATTATTGAAATGTATCACAGATCTCCTAATCATTACTTTTCGGCCTTTTCTTTTGTTTAGTGTTGTGTTATTTTATGAGGTGTAGGGTTCAATGTAGTCCAGGCTGGCCCCAGATTCACTAGGAATCCATAGACGACCGTGAGCTCCAGTTCTTCTCTCTCGGGCTATGTGCAGGGACAGCAGGCTTGTCCTAGCACGCCATCTCACTTGTGGAGGCTGGGAATGTAGCTCACGGTGATGTGCCTACCTACTGGGTGAGACCCTGAGTGCTTACCTACTGTGTGAGGCCCTGAGTTTAAGCCCCAGTTCTAGAAAAACTAGAATGACAAACCATCTTGGTCCTTACTATTTTGTTATATTACTGTGTCTTGAAAGTAAAATCATTGAGTCAGAAAGTATGAACATTTTTGGAAAATTACTGAGGTGGCAGCTTGCCAACTTGTCTTTCAGAAGCTTCCCTGTTTGCTCTTCATTGTATCCTCGGATGGCAAACAACGTTGTGCAAAACTCATCAGAGTTAACATACCAATGCATGTGATCAAAGGCTTGACTTGAGGACCTTGTACTTGAGCACGGTTTGGGAGAGCAGGCCAGGTTCCAGCCCTGACTAGCAGTGGGCTCCTTCTTGGGGGCTGAGGAGACTGCATTACCACGTACACTTGAGCTACACACATAGAAGGCGACAAAATAATTTATATATTGACCTGTTAGGACATTAGGTGTTTTAATGTGTTCATAAAAGCTTCATGGTGAAGTCTTTTTAAAATGATGGTGGGAACCTAGCCATTTTAAATTTGGGGAAGTAAGCTGAATATCGATAATAAACCTTTCTTCCAATTATGGATTTAAGAAAAAGGATGTGAAAAAAACCCTGAAGAACTCAAGCCAGATGACTGAAGGCCATGACGAGGTTTTCCTTAAAGGGTGGCGGTGACCGCCTTGACCTGTGTCCCCGAGTGGACTTGCTTCCCACAGCAGGCCATCTTGTGTAGCAAGATGGTTGCTCCCTTGTCCAAAGCATGTGTTTGTTTTGGTGCAGTGGTAGAAACGTTTCTACTGGTGAAGCAAATATTTAGAGCTGAAAGAACATTTGGGTAGCCAGGATGTGTCAAAATCAGACAGATGTCTGCCTTTTAAAATCACATTTAAAAAAAAAAAAAAAAAAAAAAAAGCTCCCTTAGACTCATCTGCAGCCCCAGTGGGTTAAGCAAGAGCTTTGAAATGTGGCCTTGCTCTGGTCTCAGGGCCTGAGCCAGCTCTGCACCTTTTTCTGTCTTGGTTTTTCTCTTTTAGGAAACAGAGATAACCATTCTAAAGTGTTAAGGATCAAAGTTTTTTATATTCCCCCCGACATTTACTTTTAAAAATTAATTTATCCAGCCAGGTGTAATACTTCTAATCTCAGTATTCGAGAGGCTGAGGCAAGTGGATTTCTGTGAGTTCAAGGTTAGCCGGGTCTGCATGACAAGTTTCAGGCCAAGTAGGGCTACACTAGAGACCCGGCTGAAAAAACAACAAAAAACCAAAAAACCCAACAAAATAAAAGTTAGCTTGTTTGTGTGAATAAAATGTACTGGCTATATGTGTAGCACAATTCACAGGGCACGCACTAGAAGTTCTCCCTTTAGTCTTCCCCAGCTGATGGATCCTCTCCATGTAAACCCACACTTCTGGTTCCCATCCCTTCTCGTTATGCACGTTCCCAGCTAAGTACATGTGCCTGTTTGTAAATACATGCAGCTTTTTTTTTTTTAAATATTTATTTATTTATTTATTATATGTAAGTACACTGTAGCTGTCTTCAGACACACCAGAAGAGGGCGTCAGATCTTATTACAGATGGTTGTGAGCCACCATGTGGTTGCTGGGAATTGAACTCGGGACCTTTGGAAGAGCAGTCAGTGCTCTTAACCTCTGAGCCATCTCTCCAGCCCCATACATGCAGCTTTTACAAATAACTTATACTTCACATCTTGTGTAGCTGATGCATAACCATTTTCCATTTTTTTGTTTTTATTTTAAAGCTTAACAAAAAGATTCATTGTTTTGTGATTGAGTGTGTGTGTGTGTGTGTGTACATGCACGAATGTGTGGTGCATATACACCAATAAGACCATAAAAGGAAATCAGATCTCCTGGAGCTGGAGTTACAGGCAGTTGTGAGTTACCTGATATGGGTGCTGGGAACAGAACTCGGATCCTCTGCAAGAACAATATGTGCTCTTAACCAGTAAGCACCACCACCCGACCTCCCCACCCCCACTCCCAATACACACACACACACACCCCTTTTTAAGGCAGGGTCTCACTATATATATAGCTCAGGGTGCTCTAGAACTCATTATGTATTCCAGGTTGGTCTTAAATTCTAGGTAGATCTCTAACTTCAGCCACTGAATCCCTCATGTTTTGGGGTTACAAACATGAGCCACCATGCTCAGCTTCATATATTCTTAAGTTGTGCACATATATAGGATCTATATAGGATCTCACATTTTCTTTCTTTCTTTCTTTCTTTCTTTCTTTCTTTCTTTTCTTTTTTTTTTTTTTTTTTTTTTTTTTTTTTTTTTTTTTTTTTTTGGTTTTTTGAGACAGGGTTTCTCTGTGTAGCCCTGGCTGTCCTGGAACTCACTTTGTAGACCAGGCTGGCCTCAAACTCAGAAATCCACCTGCCTCTGCCTCCCAAGTGCTGGGATTAAAGGCGTGCACAACCACTTATTTTATGTATATGAGTACACTGTAGCTGTCTTCAGACACACCAGAAGAAGCCATCGGATCCCATTACAGATGGTTATGAGCCACCATGTGGTTGCTGGGAATTGAACTCAGGACCTCTGGAAGAGCAGTCGGTGCTCTTAACCGCTGAGCCATCCCTCCAGCCCCTCACATTGTGTTTTCAAATGTGTGTGTATTGTGTAATGTTCAGATCACAGTAACTTCTCTGTCTCCTCAAAGAATTATCTCTTTATAGTGAAAGCATTCAGTATCATCTCTTCCAGCTTGAGAAAATACAGTGTGTCATCCTCACCTGTGATGACCAACTGTGCTTGCTCCTGGCACTTCTTGCCCTGTCTGGCTGTAACCAAGAACCCTTGATCAGTGCACAGGTCTTGTATCCTGACTATGCTTTTTGCTTTTCCTCTTTTGGGGAAATTTGTTCTAAGACTTTGCTGTTGAAGACATGTTGTGTCAGGCTCTCCAGGGTGTCCCCTCACCCTGGGGTAGTGTGGAAAGCCCCACACAGGGTGGGATGCGAGTGAGGATAGGTGAGTCACTACTCCTGTCTGTGAGGTGATCTCAGTACGTAGACCAGGCTGGCATCAACTATCACCTGTCTCTGCCTCCCTAGTATGGGGATTAAAGTCACCATGGCTGGCTTCTATGGGATTTTTGTTCATTTGTTTGTTTTTTCTTCATCTGTAAATAAAAAGGAGGGATGGAGGAAGGGAGAGAGAATGGGATAGACACCCCCACCAGAACTTCAAGGGGTTTTTTTTGTCTTTTGTTTTTTGTTTTGTTGTTTTCCTGTTCTGGTGAAATTGCTATCGTTCAAAAGGCAAACAAGGGAGTGGAGAGCGATGGCTCCGTGGTTCAGAGCTCTGACTGCTCTTCCAGAAGACCCAGGTTTAATTCCCCGAGCAGATAGCGTGGCTTGAACATTGTGTAAGTCCATTTTTCGGATCCCCCAGTGCCTTTCGCTGGTCTCCATGTATACTGTGTGCACGTGGTGTAAACATGCTTGCAGGCAAAACCCTTGCACATTTAAATAAAAAGCAGACTTAAAAACGCACACGAGGAGCTGGAAGCTCTGGCTCCGAGGTTTAGAGCACTGGCCGTTCTTATGAAGGACCTTAGACGATGGCTCTCACGCGTCTGGACCTCCAGGTCCAGTGGTTCCCAGCCCTCCTCTGTGACCTCTGCAGACCGTACATATGGCACACATATACACACTCAGGTAAAATACCCATGCATATAAAATAAATAAGTATTTTTTAAAAAAGCAAACAACTGGCTCAGTCTCTTCTGACTGGGTAAGTGTAAGTGTTGCTAACGTGTTTATTACTTGGGCTTTCCCACACATTTACAAAAACTCACCACGCCCTGGGCTTGTAAATAACTGTACCTCCCCTGGCCTGTGAAGAGGCTGCCTCAGCCTGTTGCTAAAGCCCTCCATGTCAGCGGCTGTCCTCTGTGACAGTAGCAGTCTATAAATCCTCCAGAATTGATGGCAGACATCAAAAGTAACCCTTTTTGTTTTTCCTCAGTATAGCCAGAGAGGGATTAACAGGAAAATGGGGGCCCTCTCTAGACTGTACAGATCAGAAATAGACATCATGGATGCTGACTGGAGCTCCACCCAGTCTTTCAGACGGAGGTCTCAGTGTGTGTAACACAGAGGGCAGCTCACTTCCGTCTTGTTCAGTAGGTATACTGCTCCCCAGAGGCCCTCAGTAAATTTTATAGAAAGTTCCCTCCTTATGTGAAGGCACTAAGCCTGGTGTAGCTGCTATAATTTAGGGCTCCAAGGGAGTACATCTGCCTTGTGAAATAACCTGCCAAAGTGTACAGAAACTTTTGATCTTGCTTGATCTGCCTGTGTCATAGCACTACTGGGCTCTAGGCCCTGTGACCACAGCCTGTCTGCTTTGAAATTAAAGCCTCGATTTGCATTTAGTTCACAGTTGCAATGGTCCTCTTGTGTGCTGTGTTGGTAGAGACTTGTGAGCTTGTCTGCTGATGTTCTAATGTCTGAGAGCACCACACCTGGCTGTGGCTGAGTGTTCATAGCTCCTCTGTCTCCTCAAGGACCCTCTTCCTTACACAGGGAAAGCAGCCCCGTCTTGTCTCCTGCCAGGTCTCCGAGTCTGTAAGCCGCCGGCAGTGAACTACGTGGTGCACTGGCTTCTTACTCAGTGATTTACTGGGAGAGGCGCCTGCGGGAGACCAGTGTCCTTGCGCCTTTGCTTGGTTTTCTTGCACGTTTGATATATTTAAAGGATGTATTGTCTTTATGGGTCACCGGGATAAGGAAGGGATTGGTGCAAGTTTTAATGAGAGGTCTGAGTGCTCTGTGCTGAGATGAGAATTACATTCGTGGGTAAATATCTTTCTTTCCCTGGGTGGCAGGAGGCAGTGTTTTGCTGTCTCCGAAGCAGCCTTTCTACGGAACAGTTTTCAGAAGGATACTGAGAGAGCATCCAGTTTCAAGGCATCAGCAGCAACTTTTCCTTCAGTTGTACAGACGCCAGCCATTTGAGGAGAGGGGAAAGTCTTCATCCCATTCTTGAAGTTACACATTAATATCAAGATCAGGAGAGCCAGCCCACTCCAGCTCAATTTGCATAAAAACTTTCATTCAGACTAGTGATATTTAGAACTGTTTTTCTCAAAAACTGGTCCTTGCTGCTTGGGGAATAGTTATCATCAGAGAAGGGAGCTTTGGCTTATTTGCTTAATATTTTAACCTAGCGGATTAGACAGGTTGGGGAGCTGGGGGAGGGGATAAGAGAGTGGGTGGGGCGGCCCCATAAACAAGGTGATATATAATATTTTTTTTGTTCTCCTTTTAAATAAATACCGATCAGCTTTATGTTCAGAGACAATAGGAGCCGTTGGCTTAAATTTGCAGTTTACTGTATTTATGGCTGTAATATCAAGGTGCTGCCGTCGTAATTTCATGCCCCAATGAGAAGAGCAAGGTCGAAGCAAATGCTTCCATCGGCATCTGCTAGCACACTAACTCATAAACAAGGCCCGGCTGGATCAGGTGGCACGGAATAATACAGGCTAATGAAATACAGCACAGCTTTCCATTACTGTTAGTTTTTACAGTGTCGTCATTACGTGTAATTTATGTTTAAAAAATTCAATTTTATACAAGGCACTGGGAAATAGGGGTCCACAGGTCATCCAACGACTTTTAGAGGCTCCGAGAGTCCTTATTGTACTCTACTGTTCCAACAAAATGTTAATAAAGGAAGAATACTTTTTCCCTTTCCCTCCCTGAGCCCATTCTGAGGGAGTTGATTTTTCTTTTAATTTGGGGAATATCTTTAGCCAGCTGTCTTCCTGCCTCATCTCCTCCTGGAATGTGCCAAGCAGATAACTAGTTGTGTTCTGAGAGAGGTGACCCTGCTCTGTTTCAGAGTCTTAGTTGACTCAGAAATGGAGGGGCTGTAGATGGAGGAAGATGATCTGAGTTCTGGGCCCTTCGCTGCCTCCCTGGGCTGTATGCCCCCCCTCCATTTCCTCTTGTTCTCTACAGTTTGATTATAAAGTCTGGTCCAGACTGGAAGGTACGGCCGGGGTTCATTGCCTCCCATATTTTCAAACCATTCCTAGCCCTTCGGTCTTGGTCGCTTGCCCCACACAATGCAGAGAACACTGCTGTCACCTGTCAGGTTTCTGTTTCACCTCGAGTCAGGCCCAGAGCTGTGCCCAGCAGGCACTGCAGTAAGTGTGGAGTTGCTTGATCTGAGAAGTCCTTGTGCAGCCAGCCTCACAGGAAACCATCATCCTGCCGGGAAAGGACATGGGCATCATGATCACACACGCGCGCACGCGCACGCGCGTGCACACACACATCTTTGGCTTCTGTTTGCTTTCTAATAGAAACCTTTAGGAAAAGAAAGCAGGTTGTTTATATGCTAGGATATAAAAAATAGGCAGGTGTGACTGTCCTGAGTCCAGTTCAGATGGCGTTGGAGCCCACCTCTGTGGTCACTGCAAAGCCGTTCCTTCTCTCCATTCTTTTAAATGTAGCCCTCTAGGGAGAAGAAATCTCCACAGGGGCAGCAGTGGTAACTTCCTGATGTTTGGGGAAGTAGTTTGGAGCGAACCAAGGGAATAGGAAAGGTGCTGGGGACCTTGGAGGGCTTTGCAGATTAGGCAGCCCAGGGCCTTGCAAGTCAGGGAGGATCTCTGGGCCGGCCCAGCCTCTGGCCACTGCTCTTCCTCCTAAACAGTGCTCCTGTTCTTTCCCTGAGAGGAGCGGGCAGGACTTCCTTAGTCATTCTTTCCTAGTAGTAGATGGTAGGGTGGGAACTCTAGAAGGATCACCCATGGTGGAAGGGAATTGCTGGAAGAAGATTAAAATGCCAAGTCCTAGTGGTGTCAGATAACCAGTCTACCCCTCAGCTAAGAGAAAAATGTAACCTTATCAGAATGAACTAACTCTTCCAAAGGCAGATAGATAGGGAGGGAGCAGGAGGCTTGCTTGCCGCCTGCAGAATGGCAAAGTCCTCTGCTCTCTGTTCTGTTCAGCCATTGCTCAGTCCCTTTGCGATTAGATTATTCCTCACAGATAGCAATCAACTGGAAGGAAGTGTGTGTGTCTAATTTGCATGAGATTATTTAAAACAACAACAACAAAAAAGGTCTGCATTAGTCAGGGTGATGGTAAACACCGCAGAGAGATGCCTTTATAATATAGCCGGTGCCTTCCTTGGCTTTCAGAGCCAAATATAATTCACTTACAATTGGCAGTTTCCTTTATTATTCCTTTTAACCTTTTGGATTCTGCAAGGTCTCAATCAAAGCCCTGCATTGTTTATCCTGCGGGTGTGTAGGAAAGATGGGGGTAGGGCACCTGGATGCTTATTCATGGGTCCTGTGGCAACAGTTTATCACAGAGGTAGGGTCCTCTCTGGACCAGGAGCCAGTGGCTGAGTAGATAGCGAGTCTTGATCCAGAGAGAAGTGACCGACCCCCGACTTGGTCTTCCTCCACTTAGCTCCGTAAATAGAATCCAGTGCTGCGTGAGTGAGGACTCTCAGGGAAGCAGGGCGCTGCTCTGTGAGGAATGTCTGGGGTGAGGTGAGGGTGAGGATGCACCATGCTTCTCACTCTGGCGTTGTTGAAATGTCATCCAGTTACCATTTGCAGGTCTGCCCCAGGTTGTCTGTAGCCCATGTTTCTATATCCACAGGAACTAGCATTGGCTCTTATCCACAGGTGGGGTCCAGGGTGCCATGGGAGAAAGGAGTTTAATCCCTCTCTAAACCCTGACAGCCTTGAGTGAAGTTGCCGTCTGATGCTTATAACTCTGGTTGCCTCTGTTCTCCAAGACAAGTCAGACCTAGACGGCCTTCACCCCCACCTCAGGGGAAATGGTAGGGGTAGCACTCGAAAATTATGTGTTCTCCCCCACCCCATTCTTCTTAAGAAAAATGACTCATTTATTGAAACTAAATCAAGCCCCTGCCTTTTCTGGAGAACTAGGTATATTGGAATTCCAGCCAGTGTAGAGTTATAGCACCAAATGAGAAGCAAGAGCCCGGAAGGAAGTGCCGATGGCATTGGAACCCTCACCTCACTGGTGGGCTCGGCTGAGGGAATGCAAGCTGGCTTTTATTAGGAGAATAGTCTTGGTAAAAGCTTGGGGCCAGAGGGCAGAACAGCCGGCAGAAGGTCCTGTTCCTTTAACCAGCGCCAGCTCTCGAGGCCGAGGCGCAGCCTGTAACTTGCTGTATATTTCCCCAGCGTTAAGCATTATCGTACTTGTTTATATTTGAAAGAGCCAGAAGGGAAATGAGAATGCAACTGAATGCTCCTTTTGGGAGAATTATCCTCATTTGCAGCCAGCAGCTGACAAGGCACATGATCCACCAGGTTTAGAGAATTCCGTGGTGTGCCAGTGACCAGCAGCCTGTGCTGATGTCGCAGATGCTGCTTCCTCTCCTCTGCAGTGGACTGGGAAAAGCACCGTCCTCCTTCCCGGCTTGGAGAGGAGAGCGGTGCCCCTTCCTATTTAGGAAGAGCCATCAGCAGTGACTGACAGGCGAACGAGCCCAAGAGGCACAGGCTCCGGGGATCTGTGTCCTCACTTTTACCTGGCTTGTCTGTCTGGCCTACTCCTGCTCTGGGGAGAAGAAACAACAACAAATGCATCCTGTTTGTGGCAAGCTGTGCAGGAAGTGGGGATGCCCTTGTCCTGCGCAGCCTGGGATGCTCTGCTGCTCTATCGCCTGACCTCCTTCCCTCTGGCTGGGTGAATGCCGACCCATGGCCCACGACCCACAGCAGGGCTTGCTTGCTTGCTTCTGTCTGGCTCCTGTGTGTGAAGAGGAAGTGCTGCTGCCTCGTGAAAGGAGAGAGGTCAAGGGCCATTTTGCGTAGTTGAGGCACTCCCTTGACCGTTTGCAGTGGGGCATGAAAAGTCTGAGGGATGGCTAGCATCGACTCAGGCCAATATGGTACAGGGCCGAGCTGTGCTCTAAAGCATTAATGTATACCACGTATTAGCCCCCAGGCACAGAGTGCGAGGCCCCACACTTTGAAGATGCTGATCCTCAGAACCGCCTTGTACTTCATCCACCCCCAGGGGCAAGTATACTGTGCTGTGGGCCTCTAATGGAGAGCTGCCGACCAGATGTGGAAAAGCTCTTGGCCCCGGTTTAAAAGCTCTGTGTTGTGGCTCTATTGGATATTGGGATTCCCGGAACAGCCTGGACCAGCTTGAGTTGTCTTCTGCATGCTAGCAGTGACCTCTCACCTGCTTTTCACCCTCGGCAGTAGATCTCTTTGTATACACCATTACTTCCCGAGTGGGCCCTGTAGGAATCTTGTTGCAAACCTGGGCTCTACACTTTAGTCCTATGGAGCCCTCCTCCTTTACCATCGGTCCCCCAGTCGGCCTCAGGCCCTCTGAATACCTCTCTGCTCCCAGCCTGCTAGGTTAGGAGCCTGGACTTTCACTGGCTCTCCCTTCCTTCTTGGCAAATCCTTTCCACATGCTATAACCACTGCAGATGGCGCCCTGCGATTTCCTGATGCCCTGTGTGCAGTGTAGTTTAGAGCATCAGAGGATTAAAGGGGGGTGGGGGGTGGGGGGAGGAACTAGCCAAAGGCGATCCAGGCAGCCTGGGATAGGCTGGAGCAATAGTCATCCAAGAGCGTGGGCCCGGTCTCGTTTTGCTCTGTTTTCTTGTTTTATTTTCTTCTTTACATTCTATATCCCATTCATACTAATCACAGTCAGTCCTGATTTTTCTTTTTATTTCTGCATTTGTCATAAAATAAAGCAAATTATTCCCGTCTTCGGAAACGATCTAGACTAATTAGTCGTCTCACCCAATAATTAGTTTTTTGTTTCCCTGTCTGTTTTCGTGCATTATTGTTAGTTTTTTCCCCTCTTTTTTTAACACCATTACAGATTAAAATGAGCCACATTTGCAGTTGATGGTATCTGTTTTCGGGGGAAGAATGGAGAATTGCAGTACGGAGCGACTTCAAAAGCAGCAATAAACTCAAGGATAAATTAAGGAAATTGAATGAGCCACATTTGGAAGCAGTGTTGAGGCTAATATTCTGTCGCTTAAGGTTAAATTGCGACAGAGAGAGGTTCCCAAGAATCCGAAATCGAGGAGGCAGCACACTCAAATGCAAGGCGCGCTCTGTGGCCGTCAGGGCCTGCTTGCAGAGGAAGATTTTGCTGAGGGTGGGTCGCTGGCAAGAGATACTCATGAGTGTCCTTTGCTCTTCTCTCTAGGACTGACAGACGAAGAGATTGACCTGGCTTTCCAGCAGTCGGGCACAGCTGCCGACGAGCCTTCACCCCTGGGCCCAGCTACCCCAGTGGTTCCTGTCCAGCCCCCTCACCTCACTCCGCAGCCATACAGTAAGTCACCTGTTCCAAGTCCTGCTTACCCCAGCTGGGAGTCAAGACACTGGCTAAGAGCAGTGCTCCAAAGCTCCCACCTCAGCAAATTGGGAGAACTTGGGTTTTCCATTTGATGCAAAAAGCTCATAAGGTTTTCTAGGTATAAAAACGTGGCGCACTCAAACTCATCTAGACACGGTTTTAAGTGTGTGCTAAAGGTTGCAGGGGAGCAGGAGCCGGCCGTTTGTGTTGCTTCAGACACTGTGGTCACACAGGTGATCCGCTATGCCCCTTCCATCTTATCCCCGTGGTACTGAGTGTCCGTTTCTGAGCCCACGCATGGGGTGTGAGTGGACTCTCCTTTGCCCATGGAGGTAACCTGACTACTCAGATTCAGGTCAACCGTGGCTCCCTTGCTCTGACTCCACCGTGTATATTCATGGAGTGACAGATTCTAAGGGAATTTCAGATTAAATACAAAGGTGCCTTAATGATCACATGGAATCCTGATGCAGGGGAGTTTGTTGTTTTAAATGGAGGTTGCTGCGGTAACAGACACAGTGCGATGCAGCCATCCAGACAAGACCATCACCTCTTCTTCAAGTCACCTGGAGAGTCTAAAAAGTTAGAATTATCTCCAAAGCTTATGGAAAATAGCTTATGTTGGTTTCTTTTTACATAACTCAGCACAGGCCCTATTGTCTTTCAAAATATCTTTTCTAAAATTGTCTTCATTTTACTTGTCTAGAAGTGTTAGCTTTTTCCCAAAGGTGATTGAAAAGGGAGTTCAAGGCCAGATAGTAAAGGGTGTATTTAAAAATGGTGGGTTCTGGGCTGGAGAGATGGCTCAGTGGGTAAGAGCACCCGACTGCTTTTCCAAAGGTCCCGAGTTCAAATCCCAGCAACCACATGGTGGCTCACAACCATCCGTAACGAGATCTGATTCCCTCTTCTGGAGTGTCTGAAGACAGCTACAGTGTACTTACATATAATAAATAAATAAATCTTTAAAAAAAAATGGTGGGTTCTGAACTCTTCTTCCTTCTCCCCTTATCAGCGTTTTGAGCAGGCTTGCCTGCAGCTGGGCTGGTGGTCCCTCCTCATCAGCCAGCACCATATGCTCTCCTGTGGTCAGCTAGAGTGGGCCAGGCCGAGGCTGGGCATCATTGTCATATTGAGAGAGTCATTTTGCTTTCTGGATAAGCTGAGTGGCAAAGTCAGAGCGCGCATGCACACACACACACATACACACTCTCTCTCTCTCTCTCTCTCTCTCTCTCTCTCTCTCTCTCTCTCGTCCTGTCCCTCTGTGCCTGGCCTGGGCAACTGGCTCAAGACCTTTGAGACCCCAGGAACAGGCTTCTGCTGTTGGTGAGCAAGGGCCTCATTTCTCTTTCCCAGCCCAAACCCTGTCAGTCTGTAGGCTTCGGGCTCTAAACGTACTTTTTAACCAAAGGCTAGGTAAGTGTCCACACTTTCCTGAGTTGTCCCTGAGCCCAGCCATGTAATGGGATTTGTTGAGGACAGGCAGTGGCAGCTGGGTGCAGACTTTCTAAGATGCACATCTGCTGTGCTCCAGCTGTCTCCTCCCATGGCTTAATACCATGCAGGTCTCTCCGCTACTTGAAAACTTCCTGCTGGGAACAAATTGTTCTGGTTGGTCACAGAGTTGGCATCCAGCATCCCGTGCTTGCCTGCCTTCTGCAAGTGCATAGTTAGCTGATGGCTTCTCTGGGTGGGGTGGGGCCGCAGCCATGCGGTCTGCTGCCTCCTTCAGGGTTGCAGGCTGAGACTCTGCAGCCTCCTTCAACGGTGACAAACGTCTTCTCAGAGACGGGCTTCCTCCTGATTTGACACCAGCGCAGAAAGAGTGGCAATGACAGTTTCTAATGCTGGAGTTTTCAGTTGTCACCACCGAGCCTCATGCTTTGCTGGTGTTACACAGCTCCATCCAGCTCCTGGGTGACTGTGCTCTTCACTTCCGTACTTTTGCCAAGAGGTGTCAAAACTGCTCAAAAAAAAAGGGAAAAAAAAGCTTGATTTTGATTAATATAGAGAAACAAGACTTTGCCTGACTGATAATAAAACTGATAAATGACATTTGAATTACTTGTAGCGGTAATTTATTACATAAAATATCTTTTATTTGACATGCGATTAGTTGCTGGAAGCATCACTCAATCTGACTAGTTTAAACATGCTCTAAAATGAACCCCAGTAAAAACCAGGGCTGTCGGCTGCTGGCGTTATGAAATATACTAATCCTGGAGTGAGGGAAAAAAATCTGACTTTAAATATTTAAATGATTAATTGGGTTTATATATTTTTTTTACCTCTCTAACCCCCTTAATTACAACCAAACTCAGGGGAGTTTCTGAACTAGGTGTGCAATCTGCATGCTTATCACCGAGGCATTGTCTGCGTCTGGGAGGGATTTATGGCCTCTGTTCACGTGTGTTCCTGCTGATTCTGTGCCTGGAACCACTGTAGCCCCTTCCTTCCCATTTCTCAGCTGTTTTGAGCCCAAGTCTAGAAGATGGGCTTCCCTCGGGCGAGCCCCAAGCGCCTCCGTGTCAGCTTGGTCTCTCTTGGAAGCACCAAAGAAGCTGGCCTGTGTTTCCCAGCCACCCTAGCTTGGTGGCCCTGGGGCTGCTGGGTGCCTCCTTTGCCATCTCTGCTCTCTGGTGAGTGGACTTGACCTTGAAGTGTTAGTGACTGCCAGTGATGCAGAGGACTGCCAGAATGGTACTTGTTCAGCTCAGTTTAAGCACCCACTGAATGCTCAGCTCTGTACTATATGAGAGTTTCAAAGCACGATCTAGGAGAGTTTTACAAGCTCTTAAGAAAAAGAGAATAATATCAGACATTGTGATTTAATGCCAAAATTAATTATACCGACAAAAAAAAATCTGTAAGATTATAGAAAAGAGAAAAATTAATGTGGGCTAAGGCAGTCAGGAGGCTTTGTGAGAGTGGCAGGAGGTGACACCTGAGGGGGCATGGTGTCACCTAGTGTGAGGATAAACCAGTGTTCCTCAGGTTGCAGAGAAAGTCAGGCAGAGCTCAGGGAAAGCCCGGCTAGGATCCAGGCAAGAGCTGATCCTGTTTCTCCTCCTGGCGCTGTTCTGTTTGAGTTTGAATTGGGCCTGTGAGGGAGGCTCTGGGTCCTGCTCCCTGCTGAGCTGAGGAACTTATGATTCCTGTGGAGCTGATTTGTCTTATTTCCACCCAGAGAGATAAATAAGCACCAGAGGGCTCTGAGGTCTGAGCAAGGGCTGGTGCAGTTTTTTGTGGGGCAGTATTGGGCGCTAGTGTTGGTCTCTGATGAGCAGTATAGCACCTTCAGAGGCTGGTCAGGGCTCTAGCCGCCTCTTAAAATAGACAGTGATACCTAGGGTTGGTACAAAGCTTTGAATCACTTGATTAGAAATCCTGAGAGAGAGTTCTTCTGAGTTTGTTTCCGTTACAACCCTATTTAGTAATGCACAGTTATCCTGATTATCTTAACTCATTACTGAGTGACTCTGTGTACCAGGCACTGTGCCTGACCCCTGGGACAAATAGGTCATTAACAAGATCCGTTTTCCATTGCTAAAGACTTGATAAAGTCAACTTAGAAAGAGAAGAGGGTTGTTCTGGGTATAGAGTTGCAGTCTGTGATGGTTGACCTGTTGGCTTGGGGTGTTAGGTAATGGGCACACAGCAGAGAGAAACAGAAACTGCTCCTGTCATGGCCAGAGAAGAAAGGAAAGTGAGGAAGGGTCTGGATTTCTACACTACTCCACCGTGGCTCATGGTCTCTCCGTAGACTTCGAAGTTCTTACTCCCTCCTAAGAGCACCTGGGGAACAAGCTCCAATTGTAGCACAGCCTGACTGCACTCTGCAGACAGTTAAGCCAGCTTGTCAGTGCTTGGGAGGCAGGCAGGAGCAGGGAGGAGGCTGGTGCAGACGACGGGAAAGGGAGCCCCCAGAGCAGATGCTTCACTGACCCCACGGGTAACGGGGTGAGTGATCTGACAGGGTGGACAGGAGCACGGAGACAGGGAAGCACGTGACCACCTTAAGGCTCTGTGGTGAGGAAGAAGCTGGAGCGTCTGAGGGAGGCAGCATGACAGCTGAGCCCTCGCTGACAGAAGAGAGCCACACTTGTGATAGCCAATCGTTGCGAATGTTTCCTCGGTTGACAAAATTGTCCTTAGACCAATGTTAAAGTCACTTGTTTTAAAGGCAGAGAAGGGGGTGGGGGTGGGGTGCTTGCCTGGGCCTCTCTTGCCCTCCATGTTGCCTTTGCTTTTCCCCAGGTTTGGCGTCCACTGTCCATTTCTTCAGGCATTTTTCCAGTGCTCCTTTCTGACCTGTTGGAAGCGCCATGGCTCTCACATCCCCAGCTCCCCCCCACCCTGCACTGAAGTGGTTGTTTCAGTGTCTTTTCTAGTAATCTGTGAGCCCTGGTGCTTTTCTACAACTCTAATGGCCTGAGGCTGTGACTTAGCAGGTGTCTAAAAATGCTCGTTGTCTGAGTGAACCTGGTGGAGCCTTGCTTGAGAACTGAGAGGAGCAGGTTGACAACTGGAGGAGGCACTGGGGACTGTGTCTGTCCAAGTCCTCCCTGCCCTCCTTACTGCCCAGGCCCAGGAACATGGTGTTGGAGCGGATGTGAACACTCAGGCTGGTGTTACTGGGCCCATGCCAGCTCCAGTGGCTAGCTGCTGTGGTATTGAGAAAGGTTCGCCTGGCGTATTAGGAGGGAAGAACTGCTACTTTATCATCACTCTTTCTAGCATCGAAATGTTAGATTCTGCTGGATGAGTCAGGCGTGTGTTTTTCAGGTTGTGTTAGAATCCTTAGGTCATGTTCTCCCTTGGTTTCAGCCACTAACAGGTTGGGGAAAACTTGGCACACCCGCATTGTTGGCTTTTGTTCTCGACCACTGCTCACCTTGAAAAGACTGTGTGTCTGTGACCTTTGTGAGGGTGGTTTACGCGAAATAAAATGCACCCACTGTGATTGCACCATCTGAGTGAAGTGTGCACTTCATGCAACCATCGCTGCATTGCAGAACATTTCCAATACCCCAGAAGGTTCCCTTGTGCCCCATTTCCAGTCAGTGCATCCCCGTCCCGCCTCCAGGGCAGCCACAGCTCTGCTTTTCCTCGCTGCCTGTTAGATACTTCTTTTCCTGAGCTGTGTATAAATGGAATCATATGGTATGTATGCTTACACGTCTGGTTTCTCTGCCCCACGTAGTGCTGGGATATATCCACGTTGCTGTGCATGTCAGAAGTTGCTTCATTTTGTACTGAGCCACCCCCACTGCATGGAAGGATGCATCGCTGTGCTTAGCCACTCAGCAGTTGATGGACTTTGGGTTGTTTCCAGCTTTTAGCCATTATGAGTAAAACTCTTGTGAACACTCATGTACAAGTCTCTGTGTGCTTTTCTCTCTCTTGGGTGGATGCCGAGCAGGAGAATTGCTGGTTTGTATGTTAAGTGTAGCTTTAACCTTATCAGAAACTGGTAAACTGTTTTCCAGAGCAGTTACCCTGCGTCAGCTTCCACCAGCAGTCCCAGCCTCAGCTGCAGCTGTGTTCCCGCTGGAGCACCAGTGATGTTACCATGTGGCTGACTCCTGAAGGCTGGCTTTCCCTTCCTGTAGTGCCTGGTCAGGGCAGCCCCTTCACACGCTTACTGGTCATCTGCACGCTGTCTTGGGGTGTGTCTGTTCTGGTCTCCTGCCTGTTACTCATCTTATTATTGAGTTAGAAGAGTTCTTTGTATCCTCTGTCAGATAATGAATTATCAGTCTTTGTTCTTGTTCCTTCCAAGTAGAGTGGTGAAAGAAAGAGCTGATGCTTTGAACTTGGCACCATCTTGGTGCGAGGAGGCCTATCGGCCTTTTTACATTTTCCCTTTGAAAAGGAAAAGCAGTAGCCTCCCCCTCCCCCTCCCCCTCCCCTTCCCCTTCCCCCCTCCCCCTCCCCTTCCCCCCTCCCCCTCCCCCTCCCCCCTCTTACCATGGCCTTTGCCTGTCTTTTTTATTTTTTTTCTAGAAGGGATGCTTCATGGTGTTTGTTATGTATGGTGCTGGGGATGAAGCCTCCAGCCTCTTGTGTCAGTCTGTAGGTCTGCAGTCAACTCTGAGTTCTGTTTTATTTCCTTTCATCTTATTTATTGTTAATTTTTAACCTCTGTGTGTGTGTGTGTGTGTGTGTGTGTGTGTGTGTGTGTGCACTTGTGTGCATGTGCAGAGGTCAGAGACAACTTGTAGCATTGGCTGCCCTTCCGTCATGCAGTTCTAGGGATTGAACCCGGCTCCTCAGTCTTGGCAGCAAGCACCTTTACTTGTGGAACCGCTCACCAGCCCCTAAACAATTTTAGAACTATTGAAATATATTTTATATATCACAAAACTCATCCATTTCAAGGGTAGAATTCAGTGGTTTTTTAATAACTCAACTGAGAGGTACAGTCATTGTCATGGGCGAGCTTTAGAGAATTCTTACGCTCTTCCTGTTAGGACCCTTCAGATCCACTCCCTCTCAGTCCTGGTTCCCACCCCCACCCCCATGCAACCGTCACTATAAATTCACCTCTTGTGGGCATTTTAGGTAAGTGGTGTCACAGAGTGAGCTATTTCTGTGCCTGGCTTCTTCTCATTGACACAGTGGTTTCGAGGTCACCCACATCACAGCGTTCCTCTTCCCTCAGGGTCAGTGTTCCATTGTATGGGTGGTCCTCTGCCTGCCACCAGTTGTTGGGCTGTCGTTAGATGATCCCCTGGTCATGCTTTTGACTTCTTGTGCAGTGTGAGTTGTACGTGCTGGGCAGGTTCTCTACTGTTAGGCTGTGCCTTTGGTCCCAACCCCTGTTTCGGGTGACGTGAATAATACTGTTGAGAACATTGCTGTGTAAATCTTACACAAAGACATGCTTAGATGGTGTCTACCATGGACTTGCTGGATGCCAAGGTTCTGCTTTCTGCTTCTTAATTATTTTCTTTCTAATCACTTTTCTGAAGTATAATATACAACAGTAAGAGTCCTGGGGTTTTGTTGTTGTTGTTATTTTTCAGTATCCTATTTGATAAATTATAACTCATTTATTTTGTGTAATCACAATGTAGGTGTGTGTGCGTGTGTGTTTCCTATTATCCTAAAAAGTGTCTTTGTGCCTTTGCCTGCATGCCTCGCTCCTGTGACGTGCCAGTGTGTGCCTTGTTACCACAGCTCTGCCCTTTCACAAACCCAGTAGTTTATGTACTTAGTGTCTTTCTTACCCATTTTGGGGATTGAACTCAGGACATGGGACCTCGTGGCAGTGTCTGTCCACTGTGCCATCCTCACTGACTCCCTTGTGAGGGTTTCAGGGCTCTGTTCGTTTGCCATTCCGCTTCTTGCTGGGATGTGGTATTCAGCCTTATGTTTAGCCATGCTAACATGAATGTAACAAGGCCTCACTGTTCTTTGAATTTCATACAGTGACTAATGATGATGCCAATCATATTTTCAGGTTTAAAATTTTTTTATATATATTTTATGTGTATGAGTGTTTTGCTTGCATGTACATCTGTGTACCACTTGAATGTCTGGTGCTGTAGAGTCCAGAAGAGAACATGGGATCTCATCTCCTGGGACTGGGGTTACAGACTGTTGTGAGCCTCTATGTAGGTGCTGGGAACAGAACCTGGGTCCTCTGCAGAAACAACCAGTGCTCGGAGCTGCTGAGCCAGCCCTCCAGCCCTGCCACCTTCAGGTTCTTACTGGTCAGTCATATATCTTTATGAAGACTCCTGCAATCCTTTGCCTTTTCAAAAGCAGCCTTGTTGTCCCTGCCTCATTGAATTGTCAGGCTGGCCCTGTATTCCCATCCCTCCTGTCTGTCCCTTCTCTTGTCTCCCAGCCTGTGACTTGCCTGTTTATTTTTGTGACGGTGCCTTTTGTGATATGCTTTTTGTCAGTTGTTTCGCCTTTTACGGGCCCCACCTTTTATGACTTTGTCCATCCTAAGACTCTAAGACTTGTGTTTCCTGTTTTCAGAAGGAATCCATATATCTATATGTAGTTATCGTTCTTTGTGTGTGTGGCCCATGTAGCATTCATTTTTGCATACAGTATAAGCTCGATACTTTATGTGGATTTTCACCTGTTCCAGCACCATTGTCTCACAGGTTGCTCTTTCTTCCACAGGAATGATGTGTGTGTGTGTGTGTGCGCGTGTGTGTGTGTACTATTCAATATACATACTAAGTACTATAAAATAAATTAATATATATGAATAAATTACTGAATGAAAGATCTTACCCTGTAGTCCAGATTGGCCTCAAACTCTAGCTAAGCCTCAAGCCTTTCAAGGGTTAGAAATACAGGCGTGAACCACCACAACTGGCTTGTCTTTCTCTTTTTCTTTCTTTCTTAAGGTATCAGGATTAGACGCAGGGCCTGGTAGCATATGTTCTACCTTGAGCTATTTACCTCCAGCCCTGGGTTTGCTTGTTGAGACCTGGTCCCTCTGTTGCCTGAGTTAGTCTTCAGTTCCTGGGCTCAGACTACACTGCACCTGATTTCAGAGTTCGTTGTTCTTCAGCTGTGGTGAGGGGATGTGGATATACTCACTGTCCTTCATGCCTAAAGAGGACATTGCTGGCAACATCATGGCCCATGAAAAACGGAAAAGGTCATGTCTCGCTGGAAGTACATGTGAAGCCAGGCCTAGGATCTGTTGGCTGTGATTGCTGCTTGGCAACTTAGTATTAAGGTTCTTTGCCTTCATATGTGACATAACACGCCCAGTATATAATAAGCTACCAGAAATCAGCATCATGAAGAAGGGCTAAAATTGAACTGTCTGAGCCACTTACTTCTTGTGCACACAAGAGCCTTGCTATCCTACGTCTCTTCTCCGTCTGTCCACATTGCCAGCCACAGCCGGGTGCTTCTGTGTGCCTTGTGCTGTAGCCAGCCTGGCTTAGCTTGGCCTGCAGTAAGTACCTCCAGTTGCTGTCTGTACAAAAGACCCAGCGACTCTGCACTGTGGCAGGTGCTGATTTGTGGACTGGCTTTTGTCCAGGACCCTACTGAGTGAGCCTGTCTTGCCATTTAATTTTCAGGGTCTGAGTGGAGCTGGCGGGCTGCTTTGAGGAGCTAGGCCACCACCGTAGAATCACAGCTCCAGCCTTGATGATCAAGGAGGGAAGCGCCCATGTCTTGCTGATGTCTGCTACCGCCCTGCCCTGTGCTTGGGCCCCCAGCCTCCCAAGGGCAGTCACTGGAGTCTAGTGTCTCAGCAGGATGATCACAGGTCCAGGGCTGTTGCTGAGAGACATACTTCTCAGCTCAATTGTTGTACCTGAGGTCCTACATGCATTCCTGCCTCCTTTTGTCTGTTCTCATGGTATGCTCAGAGGCTTTCTCTGTTGATGGAGATACAGTGCAAGAAACTACCTGTGTTGGTTTTGTTGGTGTTCAGAGAATAGTTACAGAGGCTTGGAGATGTTACCTTCCCCCGCCCCTCCTGCCCCTGTGGCCAATGTCTCCACAGCTGCCCCAATCCTGAGCCTTTATCCTGGAGAGCTCTACTCAGCCCTCAGTGCCCAGGCTGCTTCTCCAAGGGCCTGGGAGACTACAGGGATATCTAGCCCTTCTAGCTATGGCAGTTTGTCCCCTACCGAGTCTTTTTGGGGGAGGAATTTGAAGCAGGGTTTTTCTGTGCAATCCCGGCTGTCCTAGAACTTGCTGTGTAGACCAGGCTGGCCTCAGACTCAGAGATCCACCTGCTTCTGCCTCCTCAGTGCTCCACCACAGCCTAGCAGCTCCTGCCGTGTCTCAGAGCTGCAGCCCCAGAGATGCTCAGGTGCTGTCCTGTGTTTTCACAAAGCCTGTGGTGTTGATGGAGCCCTCCATGCTACCACGGGGTGATGGAGCCTTGAGGGAAGAGGTACCAAGACCAGGGCTGAGAGATGCTGGGTGCTTTTGCTCGCTCAGGCTGCTGGCTGTTCACTCTCACGTTTGTCATGTAGCCCAGGCTACCTTCCAACTTGTGGTCCCCCTGCCTTAGTCTCCTAAATACTGGGATTATAGGTGTGACTACCTGGTAGTTGTACAGCTTTTTAAAAAAGATTTATTATTACTTTTAAGTGGTGTGTGTGTGTTAGTGCACTGTGTGTATTAGTGCTGTGTGTGTGTGTGTGTGTGTGTGTGTGTGTGTGTGTGTGTGTGTGTGTGTGTGTGTGTATTAGTGCAGTGCCCTCAGAGGCCAAAGGCATCAGATCCCCTGGACCTGCAGTCACAGACAGTTGTAAGCTGCTACACGGATGCTGGGAACCAAACTCATGTCCTCTGGAAGAACAGCAAGGACTCGATGCTGAGCCATCCTTCCGGCCCCAGTTGGATAGCTTACTCAGGCGGAAAAGCTGGCTCAGTTGGGTGCAGGCTCTTGCCACCAAGCCTGATGACCCGAGTTTAATCCCTGGGACCCACGTGGCGAGAGGAGAAGTTAGTTGTCCCTGCGTCCACTCGTGTCCATTCAGCCCTTATTCATCTGAGTAAATGAGACAATGCAGCGATTTTCGCAGGAGCTTCTCATGTCCCGGTCCTTCCCAACTGGAGCCGGCAAGTTGCTGGCCCTGTGGTTGCTTCCAGACTCAGGAGTGCGGTGAGGAGAGTCCACTGCACTCGGGAAAGCCTGTTTGTTCTCAGAGTGGGCTGCAGGCAGGAGGCAGATGGTGGGAACTGAGGAGTGACCCAGTGTGAGGGCTTGAGTGGACCCTCTTACCCTTGAAGCCGTGCAGTAGGAAAGGCTTTTGCATCTGAGTTTTTCCTCTCTTCATTTTGCCGCAGACAGAATTGTATCACACATCTCTAAAACGAGTAAAATGGCATTTCAGCTTCTAGTCTTTATAGACTCTCTGAACTTTAGGAAAGATCATTCTGGTCCCTTTTCATTAATAATGAAAACCAGGGGGCAATAAAATGTTCTTAACGCGAGCCTGGCAGGAACGCAGCGGCAGTGAGGGCGAGGGTGAGCCGGCAGGGAACTACAGGTGTTTCTCGGGCCTGGGGAGGGCAGAGTCCTGCATGGGGGACAGCTGTGCAGGGCCCAAGCTCCCAGATCTCAAGCTCTGGCGGCTGTGTGGCCTCAGGGTCTCAATGTCAGCAGAAAGAGTCTGCGCTTGTCCAAGCATGGGAGGTGTGCGCATGGAAGCAGCTGATTCAGCAAGCTTGGGGTCTGGTCGAGTTTTCAGCGTGGTACAATTGCCTTCTTGTAGGATAGTCAGCGGCCAGTGGCCATTTGAGAGTTAACGTGAATGTGGCTTGCTGGTTGCAGCACCTAGGGAAGGTGCTCTCAAGGGACATGTCCCTCAGTGTGGGAGGTCACTCTTTCTCCACGGGTTCTCCTAAGATGGACTTGTACTTACTAGAGGTTGCACCTCACATCTGCCGTGAAGAGCAAGGCCTGACTAACTTAGGAAGATGGAGCAACGGGAAGGTCCACGCAGGGCAGAGGCCTTGCATGCCAGGCTCCAACTGAGAGCCTCACCCACCTCAGGAGTCTCAGAGCAGAGTCTGGAGGAAAGGGAGCTTGCAGCACACAGGGATGCCCCCATTAGGCAAGAGAGACCTTGATGGCCACAGACCCATGGCTTCTCCTCTGTGCCCGAAGCTCACCACTAAGCCTGCTCCTCTCCTTGGGTTTTGAGACAGCAGATAGTGGCGAGTACCTCAGTAGCTTGCAGGCACAGAGAGAGAAGGACAGGGCAGGAGAGCTCTCTGAAGCACCCAATCTGGAAACCAGTAGTAGTTACAGTCCCTTCTGAGAGTTCCCACAGTGCCTTGTCCCTCCCTCCCCCCAGACTCACCTTTGGAGGAAGGCAGCTTTTCTCACAGCAGAGCCCGTTGGGCATCTTGTAGGCAATTTTTCCACTGACACAGTACCTTGTTTCATCCATGCCTGCCAAGAGTGCCCGCCATGGCCTCTGTCCTTCCTCCTGGCAGATCCCATGAGAGGAGGCAGCCTTGACTTCTGTTCCAGAGGCCTAGAGAGAGCAGGCCAGATTACATCCCCAAAGCCCCTTGTGAACTGTTTGTGGGGGGAGGAATCCTCCTTTCTTGTGCACTCTCGTCTGGAGCTGTGGGGATTCTGCCCACAGGGGACATGGCCCAGGGCAGTAGAAGCCTGAAACTGGGCCCTCTATGTACACAGCTGTTAGAAGATTAACTCACAGATCAGGCACAGTGAGATTAACAGTGATAGAGCCTAACTATGCTATATTACAAGGCATGCCCCACCCCCATTACATGGCTGATCTTTGGCAGCCCAGCATATTTTTTTTCCTTACAGAGAACTTTCACTTTTTCCTCTTAAGGGAAACACTTGGCTTTTCTTAGGCAGATTCAAATTATCAATGTCTCTGCCCTTATGCTTTGAGGCCATTGTTAAGTGAAATAAGGCTCACTTAGACTCTGCAGTGAGATACTAAGACAGTCTGAGAGAGAGCTGAGATGGTGATCAGTACATGAAGGGCAAGTAGCATGTCGGCGTGGATGCGCTGTCCTGGGGGTGGGGTGGGGGGGGTCAGAGCGCATGGCTGAGATTCCATCCATCCTGCTGCTTAGCGTGCTGTACACTCCAAGGCCTCTGGGCTGTTTTTTTTCTGGATTTTTCTGTTTACAGTTTTCAGAACACAGTTGGAGAAAGGAAACACAATAAATGTTGCACGGGCCTACATGTGCTGGTCGGTGTGAACTGGAGCCTGCCCTGCGGTGGGCATTAGATGCTCATTCCAGATCCTCAACCAAATGGCAAATTTAGAAGTTCTCCTTCTAAAGCTCCCTTGGCCTCTGCAGCCCTTGGAAGGGTGTGCCCACCAGGGCTTGCCAGTGCTCTCCTAGAATAGAGTTGCAACCGTGTTACTTCCCACTGTGGAGGGCAAGGGCTCCAGGCCCCTGGCCTGTCTTCTCCACCCCACTCACTCTGCCTCCAGGAGACAAGCCTTGGTCCTTGGCAGACTTGTGTCTTCATAGCCTAAGGAATGAGCAGAGCAGAGAGGCCCAGGTTTATCATTGACCCCTGGTTTGTCCTCCATGTGGTGTGCGCACACTAACCGGCCTCTAGAATGATCCTGTTCCTTGATCTCATGAGGCCAGGCCAAAGGTCCTTCTGTCCCCTCTGCCTTCTGACCTCCATGGCTGGGCACTAGGCTCACAGCTGGATACCTCTTCCCAGCATCTCACGGTCAGATCACTTCCATCTCAAGTGAGGCAGACAGTTCTGGGACCTTGGAAAGAAGAGAGGGCAGAGCCGAGCCCTGATGTTCTGATGGTCACGTGCTTTCTGCAGCTGTGTGTCTCACTGGCCTGTCCGCTGCGACACTCCTGGGCAGAGACCTGTTCTAGTTTCTTCTTCCTTCCTTTCTACCCCAGGCCCCAGAGGCTCCCGATGGCGAGATTATGGTGCCTTGGCTATCATCATGGCAGGAATTGCATTTGGCTTTCACCAACTCTACAAGGTAAGTGGCCTCTCAGGGCCACCATGTTATGCCCTGCCACCCTTTGGTATTCCTCCCTCCTCCCTCCTCTGTCCTCCCTCCTGGCCCCTGGCTTATTATGTACACAGGCATTCAGAGCACAGCGGCTGTGGTGGAAGCAGGGAGCACAGCAGGAGAGACATGAATGCACACAGCACTGCTGCTTCACCTCGCCACCCTGACTCCCACCCGCAGTATGACCTGATGGCCGGCTGGCTCAAGTATTTAGAGCAGTGCCTGGCACCACTGAGAAACATGCAGATTGCAGAAGCAGAGCGATTTAGTCGTTACGGGCTTGCACATCAGAGCCTAGCTATATGTGTTGAACCTGACTCTGTCCCAGAGTACAGCTCCATCCATAAGATGTTCCTGAGACAGATAGTCCGACTTTGCAGTGTTGTGAAAGTGTGCCTGCCCATATCAGTCGGTACTGTGAGTACGATACTCAGAAAAGGAACAGAGGCAGTGAGCACCAACAGAGGCTTTGATTTTAATGGGTTTGCCCAGCTGCTCCAGCAATAGTCTGAGCACACTGAAGGCAGAGCGGGAGCACAGGTCAGGAGTATGAGTGCATCTTCTCCATGTGATGGCTTCCAGCATCTGCAGAACTGGCCTCAGGGTTTCAGGGAAGGCCAGGAGTCAGTCCTGGAATAGTGCTGGAGCAGTGTTGGCTCCCTGCCTGCTGGCACGTGGGAAGCCCCATAGATGCCCTTGTTCCACCCTGGTATTTACAACTGGCTCAGGAAGCACACTTCTTGTTTTCTGTGGACTGTGGTAGCATCTGTATAAATGTGGGAGTTTCCCTGGGCCTTTTGAGTCAGCGAGCCCTCAAGAGCTCGTAGCTCACGATGCTCACAGCAGAACTAAAGGCACTGAACCAACATTTCCTCCCAATACCAGTGGAAAGGCCTGTCCTTGCTTTGGAGAAACTAATCTACAAGATGCACAGCCTGGATGGCCCCACATTTAGGCCTGCTTACCCTGGAGAGAAGTCATGTTCTCCACTGACGCCTCCCACTAATCCAGCCTGCATTTAGTGACTGTTTTTCTTTTCTTTTCTTTTTCTCTTTTTTCTTCTTTAAAGGACTCTACTGAATTCCCAGGCTTGCAGTGTATCTTTGAGCACATGAAATGTATTTAAACCTTGTTTAAACCTTAGATTCTTAGTTTTTTACTTCCTACAATAGCTAATGACAGAGTTGTGGCAGAATGTAACTCTTCAGGATAGTGCCTGATGCCAAAATAAGAAATGCCTGTGCAGGAATTCAGAAGCAAATTGTTGTCAGGCCTGGAACTCCCCCCTGAGCGTCTGTGGAGCCTGTGTGGGGCAGCCTTTCTTAGCCCACTAGCTGCAGACAGGTACCAGCAGAGTTCACAAGTACCAGGGTCCTGTGAGCAGCTCACAAGTGTCTCATCACAGTGGCAACCCCACAGAACAGGAGGTGTGGCACCTTGGTTCAGATATGACAGAGATTGTCATCTGTTTCCATGGAGCTCTGGCCACCAGCCTGTGTTTTACAAAGAAAGGAAACATTGAAATGTTGGTCACAATGGTGTCGTGTCTTCAGCATGTTAGTAGTATTCTTTAAGTATAGAAAAGTGGAGCTGTCTTGCTTTGCACAAACACAGACTTAGCCAGATCAGCGGCAACACTTCCCGCTCACGGGCTCTGGCCTCAGGGATGGGGGTCGCTGGTTATACAGCTGAGAATTTCTTGACTTTTATACTTTGGAAGCGTCAGGCTGCAGTTGATGAGTTTCGCTCAGTTGTGGGTAATAACTCACATTGTGGCTGCAAAGCACTTTGCGAAATAGAAACTGCTTCTGTGCATGTGCTAAATGACAAGCTCACTCTGAGTCTCTCCTGAAATGAGTTCTCCCACAAACCCCTGAGAGACCTGCTTCTCTTCCCTAGCACAGAGCCAACCGGCAGTGGAGAACAGTCCCTCTTTGACCTGTCTGGGACCCTACGTTCCCTCTGGGCAGCACCTGCCAGGCTCCTGTGGTTAGCTGAGTAGTGTGCTCTAGGGTTGGAGTGGACTGTGCCCCCTCGACTGGGGACCTAACAACTCTACCTCAGCCCTTGTTGTACATCAGCGTCCCAAGCCCTACAGGTGTGCCCTCGCCTTCCTAATGATGGAGAGGCTGGTTCCAGGACCCTTGTTTGGTGGCTTTGCAGTCACCAGCTTTGGCTTTCTGTGTCCCTTTCCCTCGGCCCCACCTTTGGGTTCTGGGAGGATATAGGCTGTCCTGGCTCTCTTTGTGAAGTGCGCACCTCCTGCTGTAGGGTGCTTTCCCTGTGCATGCCTTACCCTACCATGGAAGATGAACGATCCCGGGCGTCTGTTGATTTTCCTCTGGTTTCTCCAGTAATGCTGTGTTTACTCAAACCTAATACTGTTTCTGGATCGCTGAGGCGGTTTGTTTCCTTCGCAGAGTTGAAGTGTGAAAGATTCAGAAAGGGTGCGGTGAGAAGCTGCCTAGCTCTCCTCCCCAGGAGCCACCATAGGGTCCGTTTCTGGAACATCTTTCTGCAGTCTCTGCTTAGAACTTTTGAAATAGAATCTAAAAGCCTCACAGGAATGTGAGGTATCTAAGGGAAGTAAGAGAAAGTAATAAGGCCTCCCTCACACAGGGAGGACTTCCCAAGGCTGGGGAGTTAGCTCAGAGACGCTGCTTGCCCCCAGCCCCACCTGGAGGCTCACTTCCTTCTGGTCTTGGTCCCTGTTCAGGTGGAAGTTCTTACCAGGCCGGGATCTCAGGCTTGTAACTTTTTCAAGCACTTTGTTTCTAGTGTGGAGAGTGCAGCTCTTCTGTGGGGTAACCTGCAGAAGATGAGGGCAAGCAGGGAGGTGGGATCTGAGAGACCGGTGTTGGCCACCTCCTCACCTGACCACTTCTTGCAGAGGTACCTGCTGCCCCTCATCCTGGGAGGCCGAGAGGACAGAAAGCAGCTGGAGAGGATGGCAGCGAGTCTCTCGGAACTGAGTGGCACCGTGGCCCAGACAGGTAAAGATTAATGACTCCATCAAGTCACCCCTCAAAGCGTCCTAACGCAGCCCCTTCTCGGCCCCTCCCTCTCCCTCGTCTCCACTCTGTGGTGACTTCATTTATCTGCTCTGAGAATCTGTTCACATTTGCAAATGAAGCCGCCGTCATTTCGGTTTAATTTGAAATTGCTTGTTTACTGTCGGCGCGGCCTCAATTAATTATGTTTTTACGGAAAGGCTCCCAACCTCAGAATATTAATAAGGGGAATAAAATGACAGCCTTTCTAAGGGCTGTAAAGTTCATTTTTAATTTCTGCTTCTATGAGGTTTTCAGGGGGGTTTTCAGTAATTTTTCCCCCCTTCCTTCGAAGAATCCGATGCAGGGTCAAGAGAGTCTGTAATTACTGTGGCTCCCGGGACCCCTGCTACCTCCCCTGTTATCGACTCCACACGGGTGGCACTCGGTACCTGCTGCCCCAGTGATGGCCCAGATTAGCTGGGACCTGTTGTGGCAGAGGTGGCTCTTTTCCTTATGAACTTGTTTACTAAGTGGGAGCTGGGAATCTAAACCTCAAGGCAGGCAAGAGAGCCACCTGTCCCAGGCAGGAGGCTCTGTCCCTTGCTGGCACCTGTGCAGAGCTGTCTGGAATCCTCTAACTCGTCTGTCCCATGAACCATTGCTCTGCTAGGAATCAGGGACATAGTAGTCACAGGCCTCGACAGGTCACATGGTGGTGGAGCCTTGGCGCATCCGCAGTGGGGTAGGGAACGGGAGAGACCGCCGCAGGTAGGACTTGTAGTCTCCTGTTCCTGGATAAGGCAGAGAGACCTGAGCCTCAGCTCTCCTGGAACTGAAGCTACCCGAGGGCACCCAAGGCCTCGGAGGCCAATGAGATGAATGATCAGAGCATGCTGGGAGCAAGAGAGCCAGGCACATCACAGCCAGACATGGCACAGCCAGGCATAATTAGAGGGGAGAGGTTTTGGACAGATATACTGTTGACCACAGACAAGCACACAATGGAAAGATGAAGTAGAAACACCAGAGGTTATACACAGAGCGGGTGGCTCACCCCAAGCACAGATAAATTATCTGGGTGTGGGGGCAGGGGCCTGCAGATACATTCTACGGAGCAGAGCAGGGAGGGGAGCAGCTTGCAGGTGTGTGGGCGAGGAGGGAACTGTGGGCGCTGGCTTACCAGACATGACACTTTCTTCCCTAGTGACTCAGGTGCAGACAACACTGGCCTCTGTCCAAGAGCTACTGAGACAGCAGCAGCAGAAGGTCCAGGAGCTAGCTCACGAGCTGGCCACTGCCAAGGTACTTTGGGCCCTTAGGTTCTCAGGCCAGGGTCTGTTCATGTAGCTCTAAGCCTAATGATCCTCCATGACTGTATACTGTCTTCTGTGTGCCTGACTGTCCATTTTCAGTGTTCTATCATAGGGTGACACCTAGGGTTGTCACTGTCTGCCCCATTGAAGGGGGCAGGGACAGCACTGTATTAGTGTAGCACTTTAACTAGCAAGAACAACCTTCACGTCTCCATGCCACCTCCTGCTGATGAACCTTTGGTGACAGGCATGCCCCTACAGGCTGGGTTGTAGGTCACAGCCAGGCCAAGGAGGAGTGCAGGCAGCAGAGAAGTGCACCATGAGTAATTTCCTAGATCACACTCTACCTAAGGTGCAGGGCTCACTTGCAGTGGGGTCAGAAGATCTAGAAGGAAGCGGAGCCAGCTAAGGTTGACTGCCCAGATCTGAAGCAGCCTGCTCAGCAGCAGACGAAAGGGCCAATCCTCAGCTCCCATTTGCTAGCTACCTACCACAGGGAGTCACTTACACCTTTGTGGGTCTTTGTATAAACTGGAGCCGTGGCCAGTACCTACCTTGTTATACTTACTGCCACGTGCTTAAAATTAAGAGTAAGCTCAGGAGTCGGGTCCTCGGCTTTGGGTGTGACAGTATCATCTCTGAGACATCATCCTGACAGGGTCTGAGTGGCAGCATCTATTGGCTCCATGGGCTCCTCTATAGGTCCCCAGCGGAGCTGCGCCCAGGGCTGCCAACCCTCTGCACAGATGGACTGAGAACCCAGGAACTTGAACACCTTTGCACTTCTTGTAGAGCCTGGGTGGGGTGGGTCCCCAAGGACCCCTCCAGCACCCATTCCATGTCACTGCTGGACTGACTGGATGTGCCCTAGAGACAGCTGTAAAGCATGCAGGAAGGGGCAGCGTGGCCTCCACCTGACGGATCACTCAGATCTGTGGCCTGCCAGTGGCCAGCAGCCATTCTGGAAATTGGAAAACTGTGTTCAGGCTCCAGCTCAGATCAGGACCACATGTTGAGCTCTCAGGAAGGTGGGGACGGCTGGTGTGGGGCCTGCTGTGGTCTGGAAATGGCCACAGTTGTCACAGCTCCTGCCCCATAGAACCTTTCCCTGCTCTCCCTGCTCCTCCCTGAAGTGAGGCTCTGGCCTGGCACCCAGGCCTACAGTGTGTGAGGATTCCTGTTACCCTATAAACCAAAGGCTCAAGCTATGTTTTCTCAGCTGTAATGTAAGTTTTTATATCTGCCTTCCAAACTCCTACTGGAGCACTGTAAAAAATGAAAAGAAGAGCTTTAAGTAATTAAAAACCTACATAAAACTGAAGCCTGTGAGTTTGCTACAACTGTTTTTTAAAGAGACTGGCTAAAAAGCCCCAGATGTCAGATTTTATTTCTAAATCCTGGCATCTGGCACCATGTGCGTTTGGAAATCTGAGTCCTTTGTGGCCAGTGAGTGGAAGTCGCTCCCTTGTTAATGGGCTGCTGTAGCTCAAGGCTCAGAGAAGCCAGAACAGTGGCTCCCTGGCCTTGCCGTCTGGTGGTCTGTGGCGCAGACCTATGGGGATGGGCGAGAGGGCCGTGGCCTGCTCCCTGTCCCTTCCCAGACTGCCCAGGTCTCTCTATCTGAGACTACAGCCGAGAAGCTCCTTCCCACAGGGGTGTGCCCAGTGGGCTGTGAGAGCTAGCTCAGTGTCCTCACCTCACCTTGTATCAGGAGCCATGGCTCAGAGGGAAGATCCAGGGATGTCCCCTCCTGGGTGTAGAGAGAGCCTAGAGAGCTGAGACACCCCTCCCTCTCACGCCTGCACGCAGTCACAGGCCGCATGGCCACCATAGCCCCAGCCTATGGACAACTGTGAGGCCTTTCCTCGTCACACCATAAAAGGTGTGGTTCTTGAGGGGGTAGTGATGGGAAAGTGTCCTGCCCTCTGGGCATGAGGTGGTGTCCTCTCCACTCCCCCTTGACTTGTCCCACACAGTGACTAAGACTGGGTAGAGTGGTCTATAGGGGCTTTTGCTGATAGTGAGGTTGGTTAGGGGCATCCTCCATGACCCTTGGGAAACCTCTGGAGATCTGAGGTCCCAGCCAGGAGCCAGAGATCCCGAGCAGCTTGGAGATGGCATTAGGGTGAGGTTGCCATCTTGGCCTGCTTCAAGGCAGGACTGGGAAGCTAGTGGGTGTTTAGGCCTTCCCCGGGCCACTTCTGGACTGCTGCCCTGACTAGCGCTGATTTCTTTGGGGAGGTGTGGTTTCAGGAAGGGTTATTGTGAGGTGGCTTATGTCTGTTGGTGGTTGTTTTAATGGATGTTTCAAACATTAAGCAGAAGTGGAAGATTCTCATGGCTAGAGCAGCCCCTCCCGCTGTCCCAGCATAATGTCACCTGCCACCACTACAAACCTTCAGTGTCAGTGGGAAACAGAAGGGCTTCTTTGTTATTTTACACATGGGTGCTGTAGTGCCACCAAAGAACACTGAATGACTTCTTAGCACCACCAGCAGTCAGAGGTTGGGGACTGTTGTTGTAGGGTTTTGTCACAGGCAGGCGTGACAATGCAGAGTGTATACAGAGCGGCTTGCAGCTATTGCCCCAACGAGGGCCCTTCTAAATCCCCCGACCCCAGACACAGGCTGGCACCAGGCACCACTGTGACCTGTGTTATCTGTCTTCTGACCTATAGGCCACCACATCAACCAACTGGATCCTGGAGTCCCAGAATATTAATGAGCTCAAGTCGGAAATCAACTCCTTGAAAGGACTTCTTTTGAATCGGTAGGAAAGGAAGCTGAGAGCTCTCGCTTATTGAAGGTCAACCTGGTGGTGTAGGGGTCTTGTGGGCTGGCACAACAATCCCGGGAGGGACGGGACCCCTCACTGAGCTGGAAGATGAAGATCTTGAGGCGAACCTTAGGCACTCCTGTCTCCCCTCCTAAGGAGCCAGCGCTCCCACACCAAGGGGATAGATATCATCCATAGTATTGCATTAAAAAAAGGAAAAGAAAAAAATGTTTGTCTGAGAGGTCAGCAGTGGGGCAGAGACAGGGCCTCCAGGCAGAGAATTGTCTGGTACATGACACCTACTGTCACAGTGCACCTGGAGGTGGCCACTCTTTCCAGGCAGCCTTGTCTCAGACAACATTACACTGAGGCCTACAGGGTGTGAGAGCCGCATCAGCAGACCAGCTCTGCCTCCCCGGAAGCTTCCTGGTGCTCCCTGGAATGACAGCACAGTGTTCGTAGTGCTGACCTGGTTGAGGAGCAAGCAGACTTTAAAGCTGAAAGCGGAGTGTCCTGGAAACCTCTGTCCAGAAAGCTGGAGTGCGCAGCCAGTCGGCCTGAGTGCACGCAAGCGGGCTCTACCTGGAAGCATGAGTGTCTGCTAGGCCAGGGGCTTAGAAGCTGTGAGGCAAGGCCTCCACAGCCAAGGTGGGCTTTGTGGGAGCAGCAAGGATGGGGTACGGCATGCTCTGAGGAGCCCAGGCTGGAGGGGCACACTTCCTAAGGTGAGGGGGGGTGTCTCCACAACAGATGTGGCCAGTCAGGCAGGGCATGCAGATTGTCTGTCCTTAGAAGTCTTTGGCCTTCCAAACCTAGAAGACAGGTGCCTCTGTGGTTAGGGGACAGATGCAGGCCATCAGGTGACCCTGAAACCAAGGAAACCGCAAACTGAGCTGCTTGTGTGTGTGTGGTGCAGGCCCGGATGTGCGTGTGCCACCGGGTGGGCTCTGGGGTTGAAGGCTGACTGTGTGACCAGTGCTGGTAGGTGGCACAGCCCTGGGCAGGAACAGGACTTGTCCTCTTGGCCTTTGCAGAAACAGGACTTCATGTTATAGAGCTGCACTTCTGAGCCATGACCATGTTGACCCAACTTCCCAGGTCTGTCCTGGAATGGGCTTCAGTCTGGCTGGCTGCTGGCTGAGGGCCCAGCAGAGCTGGCTTTTGCTTGGTCAAAGTTTGGGCTCAGAGGTCTGAATGACAGTAGCCAGGGTTCCCCACTGCTGTCCTTGGCTGAGATTATGGGCACATTAGCCAGGGGCTCCCGGGTTCCCAGCCTTGGTCCTCTTTTGCCTCCTTGTCCCCATCTGGCCACAGGAGAGGAGTAGGGACAATATTGAATGTGGGTGGGGCAACTCCAGAGCGTGTTGGGCCCCCTGCTGGCAGACCAACAGTTGCCAAGGTGGGTAGGTCCTGCCCTGGGGTGGGCGAGGCTGCGTTAGGGCATCGGGCAGCACTGAACACTTCTGGTAGACACACTAGCTTGGCTGATGGGGCCTCCAGTGGGCCCTGCCTCGTGACCCTGGAGAAACTGCTGCCATCGCTTGAGTGTTCAGGGATCAGGGACCAAGGGGATGTGTGGCACTGGAGCCAGGTGCTGTCACCAACCTCTACCTGCTTTTCTTTTTCCTTGTCCACTGCTAGGAGACAGTTCCCTCCTTCCCCGTCGGCCCCGAAGATCCCCTCCTGGCAGATCCCAGTGAAGTCTTCATCACCCTCCAGCCCTGCGGCTGTCAACCACCACAGCAGCAGTGACATCTCCCCTGTCAGCAACGAGTCTACGTCATCCTCTCCTGGGAAGGACAGCCACAGCCCGGAGGGCTCCACGGCCACATACCACCTGCTGGGTCCCCAGGAAGAGGGTGAAGGGGTGCTAGATGTCAAGGGCCAGGTGAGGATGGAGGTGCAGGGTGAGGAGGAGAAGAGGGAGGACAAGGAGGATGAGGACGATGAGGATGATGACGTCAGCCATGTGGATGAGGAGGACGTCCTTGGGGTGCAGAGGGAGGACCGACGGGGCGGCGATGGGCAGATCAATGAGCAGGTAGAGAAGCTGCGGCGGCCGGAAGGTGCCAGCAATGAGACTGAGCGAGACTAGGGCTGGCACTTGGCTGCCCGCCTTCCCAGTGCCCCGGGACATCAGAGGCAGGTGGGCAAGGGCTGCGGCTCTGCCTCCACGACTGGGCGGAAGCCCAGGTAGGGGTGGGGCTGCCCTTCAGCGCAGCAGTGTGGGCTGCATTTCTGTTCACCAGCCTCCCAAACACGGCCCAGCCCCAGCCAGCCCCAGCCAGCCCCAGCGGCTCTGGCTGTCCACAAGCCAGGCAGAGAACTCAGGAGCTCTGCACTCAACGCCCCTGCTGCCTCGCCCCCTCCCTGACAGGTGTCTTGTCAAGGTGTATCCTCCGAGTATCTTGACCACCTGGCACCATGCATGGCCAGAGCTCATGTCATCTCCTGCCTCTGTCACCTCAGTGCAGGGAAACTATGGCCCCTGTGGTCTTGCTGTCTCTCCCACTGTGCCCTGGCCTGGCTTGTGGCTTCTTCTTTGCCTGTTCCAAAAGCCAGGGCCCTGGGCCTGCTCTTCATCTTGCGGGCCTCCTAGGACCCAGCCTTCCAAAGTCCTGGCTGACAGATGCTGCTCTTGGGCACCTGTCCCCACCCCACCTGCCCTGCTGTCCTCTGTATCACACAAGACGTCTCGCTTGCTGTGTCGTGGTTTAGCTCCTCGGTGGTGAGGCGTGCTTCTCCCTCCTGGTGGAGCCAGGCAGCAGGGCCTTCCTGACCAACAGCCATGTCTGACCTTCCCACTGAGAAACACATGTTCATTTATGTGATCATGTATAGATTTCAGAATATAAGATATGACTGTACATAATTGTAATAAATACGAGTTGCCATATTTAATTCCTGGCTCTGACCTCGTCTGCTAGCCCGTGCCTCGGAGGTGGGTCTCAGCTAAAGCTCCACCAGGTAACTACCAGAGCTGGGCCCTGAGGGACCTGTCGGAGGCACTCACCTACAACTGGAGGGGCTCCTTCCTCGCGCTGGTGTCTGTGGAGGGCGACATTCCCCCGAGAGCAGGAGGGAAGGGACTCGTTACTGTATATAGACCTGGTGCTGCAGGATGAGCTGCCTTCCTTAAATGGATGCACATTCCCCAGGAGCCTGTCTACTCTGCCGAGTCGCTCAAGCCCGCCCTGTCTCCCTTTAACCTTCACAGCGTGCTGAGCTGTGACCAGAAAGCTGGGGGGCAGGAGGAGTGCCTTCCAAGGGACAGTCTCTACTCTGTCCACCAGGGCTGGCCATGCCTGGAGCCATGGAGTTTCCGGTCATGCGCCTCATGCGGATGGGGGCCTGGGAAGTGGAGAGTGCCTGGTAGAGGCCACTGCTGCCCCTCCAGAGGCTCCAATGGCCTCTGCCTCTCACTGTCTGGGAAAGGAGGGGAGACCTACACACCAGCATGGCTGAGGGGGTGACCGTGGGCCGCTTTGTCCCAGAAGATATCTTCCCCCCACACACCCCCCTTTCTCTGTCTCAGGTCTTCCTGTATCATCTCCCATGAATCCTAGGTCTGCATCTCTAGCCTCCTCGTCCTAGAGAGAGGCAGCACCCTGACAGGCGCTTCCCTGCCATCATTCTTTTTCCTGTCCCTGCCCCCTGACGTCCCCAAGGAAACCATGTTTCCTCACTCCTGGAATGACCAGCCTACATGGCTGGGAGACCTTGCTCCCCCAGGAACCTCAAGGAGTCCCAGTGTCAGGCAGGGTGTAGACCTGAGCCATCAGAGGGCCGGACCGTGCCCTCTAGTGAGTGGATCACCAGGGAACACTGTTGCTACCGTCTTTGGTACGGTAACCATCTGTACTGCTGTAACTTCTGAGGTCCCTTCTAAAAAGAACCAGAAAAGTCTAGAGGGCCAGAGACCCTGGGGCAGAAATGAAGCCAGAGTGGGGTCTGGGGCAGCGAGTGCTAAGTGCTGTCATGTTGTGCTTCTTAGGGACATAGGAGCTGGGCCTGGAGGAGGTCTGTGCCCCTGAGCCTTCCCCACCTGGGCGTTACCAGCTTGGAAGGTTCTGGGCTCAAGCTCAGAAGAGAAGGGACAGAAACCTGAGTTCAGCTTTTGAGGACGGACTCTGGCTTGACTTCAGGGAAAGGAAAGCCCCTCCCCAAAACTGCGTGAGGGCTGCCTAATAAAGTCGGCTGCTGGACGGGGGAAACAGCCCTTTGAAAAAAAAGCCTTTCATTAGAAAAATAATGCATTTCATCCAAATAAGGTAAAAATATTTGGAATGGGGCAGAAGTGAGCAGCAGGCAGCGCCCGCCCGTCAGGCCCTTTCTGGAAGGGAGTGCACTATCAAACTCAATTACGATGTCTTTTTATAAAGTGTCGTTTGGGAGACGATGAACCCCAGTGTTTGGAGGCCATGCCCAGCTGTCTTGACCCCCCTGTATGAGCTCTCCTCAGACTCAGGCCTCCCCCAGAACCGGGTGACTCATTGGAACTACCTTGGGCAGGGCAGAAAGGCCAGATTGGGGGGTGCCACCCAAAGAGGAAGCAGTGCGGGGTTTGAGGACATCTGGAGCTTGTGTGGAGCCTGCTTTGGGCTTCGTGGGTACTGTTGGTAGGGAAAAGGGTTGCCCAGGGACTGCTAAGTTTGTGTCTCAACTATCAGGCTTCTCTGTTGTATGTGTGCATAGGTACATATATTTAGGAAAAACTTGTGACTTGGGAGGGAAGAGAGGGACCTTCTGCCCGGACGACTGAGTTAAGACTCGTTTAGTGATGTGTCTCGCTCGCTCATCTTGTATACAGTGCAACCCTCCTGGTGCTGACTAACTTGCCCATTGATAGAAGAACAGCCTCTGGCTGTCCTCTGGGGTCCTCATACCCTCTACTTACTCTGGGACCCAACCAGACTTGAGAAGACACTGGCTCGGAGCCCAGGGAAGGAAGAGACAGACAGACTGTATAGTCACCTCAGGAGCATGCTGAGTTCAGGGTTGCTTCATGCCTGTGCTACTGCACACATTACATACGGCCATGGAGGCGGGCTGTTTCTACAGCCCTGCCTGCACAGCTCAGCCCCAGAGCATAACCCTAAGACTCTTCATCAAAATGAGTCTGAGAGCTCAGCCTGCATTGTGGGGGACTTACCTGTATGATGACCAAATCTTCAGTTTGCTTTCATTGGAGGCTTTAAGGTTGGTGTCCTCCCATAAGAGGTTAAGATCCCTAGAGCTGCCTCTGGCTGTGTGGTGAGACCTGGAAAGACTTTAAAGGGCTAGGGATGTTGAGTCCGGTAGCATGGTCCAGCTGCCTGAGGGGCCACCACAGCAAGGACTGTTGGAGCCAGCTCTAGAGAGACCCTTAAAGGATAAAGAGAAGCTGGGCAGTGGTGGTGCACGCCTTTAATCCCAGCACTTGGGAGGCTGAGGCCAGCCTGGTCTACAGAGTGAGTTCCGGGACAGCCAGGGCTACACAGAGAAACCCTGTCTCGAAAAACAAAAGGATATAGAGAAGAAAGCCCACATAAACAGAGCAGTGGACGTGGCTTTCTGTGCAGCCGCTCCTTGACGTACAGCCAGCGAGCCCACCCTACATTGAAAAGTTAAGCAGGGAATTCATAGAACACACTAGTGTCCATCCCCACCCCCACTGCGACCTGGCACACTGGCACGGGGCTGTTGCCCTTGCCGTGGCTTGGTGGCTGCTTCTGGTTAAACTGTGCTTTGCTCTCTATGTGTGTGCATGCCCACGAAGGTGCACACAGAGGCCAAAGACAGCCTCCGGGCTCATCCTCAGGGGTACTGTCCGCCTCCTCTGAGACATCTCTCCTTGGCCTGCAGCTCACCGGCTGGCCACCAGCCCTAGCAGTCAGCAGTTTCTGCCTCCCCAGCCCTGGGTTACAGGTGTGTGACACCAAGCCCAGCATTTGTATGCAGGTTCTGTTGATCAGACTCGGGTCTTTGTACTTGCAGCGGAGGTGCTTTAGCAGCCAAGATATTCCTCTGGCCTCCATACACCCTAACTAAAGCTACTGTAACTTGGGTGTGTATGTGGCTTGACGCCTGGCTAACCTGTAGCCCTGACTGTGGCATCCTCTCCAGGGCTCTTGGCAAGGGACCTGTATAGATTCAGGGTAGAGCAGTTGGCCTCTAAAGGCTCAGGCAAAGCTAAAAGCTGCAAGTTTTGAGGCAGGCAGGTTTGGCGGAGGAGTGTGTGTGTGTGTGTGTGGGGGGGGGTGGTCTCCTTTTAGTCATGTGATTCCCACTGAGGCCAAGCAGCTGCCCTCCACCCCGTGGAAGTCCTGTTCTTTCAGCTTGGCCCCAGGTTGGGACAGCACTTGCCAGAAAGGATGGCGTAGGGGCCCCCCTTCTGCAGGGTCTTCAGATCCCAGCATCCTGGGGGCCTTGCTTCTTGGAGACCCGACCTGTCCTTAGCAGGATGTTTGTCCCTGTGTCCTGGCTCTAGGCCAAAGCCACCTGTGGAGCTGGAGCCACCTCTCATGACAGTGAATAGACACTGGATAGGGCACTGTCTTAGTACTGTGTATTCCCCACCACCATCCTGAGCTGGAGACAGGCTCTGCTCCATTACTAGAACACCCTAGCCAGTGCTGTCTGGGAAAGAGTCTGGCCGCTGAGATCAGTGGCGAGCCTGCACAGCTGCTTCCAGCTCATTCCTCCATGCTACAAAACCCTTGAATTTGCCCCAGTTTGGGTGTTGAAATGTCACACCACCACAGCTAATTAAAACCCAGAACAAAAACATGTTTTACAGCATTCTGAGTCCAGTACAGGGAATATCACGAAGCCCGGGTCTTGGGGTGGAGTGCCACCCACAACAGCTAGCTCCCTCCTAGGTCTAGGGGCAGGGGTGGAACACCATCCAACTAGGCTCATGTACCTGAAGCAGGGGTGTGTGCCCTTCTTGGCCCTTCAGGGGCAGCAATCCATCTCTGGAGCGATACCTAGTACCTGCCCCTGGACACTCTGCAGGTTGCTGGGAAGTAGGTCCCACCATCCCCTGGATGTGAGTCCGCCAAGGTCTAGCCAGGCCCAGAAAGCTTAGGGACAGGAGATGTGAGGATATTTGGGGAGGTCCATCAAGACTAGTAAACTGCCTAAGTACCCCCTCCCTTGGGCCTCATGAGTCTACCCCCAAAACTGCCTCCACTCCTCAAGTCCCACCCTGGTGACTACTGTGCCGGGGGGGAGCTCCGTGGCCACACCACCCACCAGTCTATCACCAGCTGAGCTTGGGACTTGGCTCCCTGCCTCCCCTCAGGCCCCACGGGAGGCCACACAGCCCACCAGGGCCTCTGAAGCTCCAATAAAGGCTTTAATTTGTTGAACTTGTGTTTTATCCCATAAATTAGTCACTGTTTTATTTAACAGAATCAAGATATCCACAAACAACAGGCGAGTTCCAACTTGAACATTTTAATAAGACCAAAAAAAGTCTCTATTTTCATGTCTGTTAGAAACATATTTATGTAAATAGCTTGTGGGCTGAGTTCCAGGAGCAAAGCAGAGAGGGAAGGGTGCTCTGAGCTGGGCTGGAGGAGAGCCTCTCTGGTGGGAGCGCCCAGCCTGGCATCAGCGGGTGAGGCTGTGCATGCTCTGGTCCCTGTACCCACACTGCCTGGAGCCTGAGTGTGCTCCAGGCTCAGTGAGGGGCATCAGTGCACAGCAAGGACCCAGCTTTGTGAGAAAGTGGCTGGCGGGAATTTGACAGGCAGGGCGATGGTAGGGAAGACCATGGCGGGCTCTAGATTCTCTTCCCAGTGTCCTTGGGCAGCTCTGGTCACTTCGAGACCAGCTCAGAGTGGGACTGGCACAATGCTGGTGAGGCTGAGGCCGAGGGGCAGTGTTGGGGTAGAGGCCACGTGACCTCTGGGAGCAGCAGGGCACCTGTACTTCCACCCAAACCGGCAGAAGTTTGACTGAACTTCCAAAGGTGTCCTCGGCCCTGGTGCCATCAAGGCCAGGAGCTCAGACCTTGGCGTGAAGGCTGCAGACCCATGACACTAGTCCTCTGGATCTGCCACCATGTGCTCCAAGCTGGAGCCTCGCCAGCATCCGGATGGATCCGGGTACGTGCTGTTCCTAGACTGGGCAGGTCCCTGCAGGAAGAAGGAAGGAGCTGAGGGATTCCCTTGCCAAGTGGCAGCCCTGTAGCCCCAGAGAATACACAGGAGGGCTGGCCAGAGTGTGGGACCTAGGGAGGCTTGAGGCTCCACTGCCGGGTGGCCCTTTCTAGGAGTGGTTCCTGGGGCTCAAGTGGTGTTCTGGTGGGATTGAAGGGAAGAGCAAGACCTGAGTCTCCATCTTTTTCCTTTAGCAAATAGTGGGAGAACCTGGCCTTATGCCCAGATGCAAAACTAGCCTGTCCCAGCACCCCTGCTCTCCCGGCTTTAAAGTAGCCAAGTCTCCCCTCCTCTCCCTGGGCTGGTATTTGGATCTTGGCTGTGCCTGGGCTACCCTACACATTGGGTCATGGCCAGCCTCTTGGGGATAATTTTAAAAATAAAAGATAACGTGATGGATTTTTTTTCCAGTTTTTATTGAGTGAAAATGTCAAACCTTGCATCAGTCATGCAAAAAAAAATCAAATAAATAAAACACATATATTAAATTTCTAATAGCACTAAATTCAAGTGGAAAAATATTCAGTTCTTAATAACCAGGTGCCGAGGAGACCAGATTCAAGTAATCAGAGCGCGCGCTGTTCAGGTCGGTTTCATGGTCTGCATTTTTTTTTTTTTTTGTCTCAAAACCTCTCTATATATCTCTATATATCTATATATGTATATACATATAGATATATACACACATATGTGCATACATATTACTTTTATATTTATATATATACACATACATAGTTATAAAACATTAAAAAGAGCATTGGTGGGTCAGGCATCGTTTTCCTCACAGAAAGAAAATAAAACAAAAATTACACATTAAAATTCAAGATGAGCTAGCAATGGCTTATAGTCCTAATGTGCAATATGAGGCTTACAAAAGGCTAGACTGCGCACTCTCCGCGGCTTTTTTTTTTCCTTTTATAATTTTTTATTTGATTTTGCTACATTGAAATTTTTTTTTATTTTGTTTTGTTGTGTTTTGTTTTTCTTTTCCTTTACAAAACTCCTTCCACAGAGGCAGAGTCCTGTGGTAGGTTAGAATCTGGGCGAACGAACTCTCAGCAGCATGGAGGCTCTGGCAGGGCCGGTTAGCAATCAGCGCGTTGCCTGTTGGGTACCCTCATCTCTCAGCTGTACCCTCCCTGCTCCCTCTCCAGTTTAGATGGTCCTGGCTTTCTGGCTGTGGGCAGCCAAGAGGGGACACACACACACACATACACAGATACACACTCTCACACACATACATACACTCTGATACAGATAAAGAAAACCACTGCCCCATTTGGGCAGACCCCATTTAAAGACCTATGGGCGGGGCTTCCTGCTGGCAACTCCCGGCCCTTCCATTACTTGCCGAATTGGCCTGGTTTCTTCCAGCCTGGCACTAGCCAGAACCTGGAGTGCACAGGTTTACCCCACAAGGCCGGCCTCAGACAGCCTGCCCCTACCAGAATCTGGAGCAGCCTCTGGCCAAGTAAGTGCCTGCAGGTGAGCCCTGTGCAGAGTCTAAGTGGCCTCATTGCCTCCGGGAAAGGGGTATTTTGGAAAAGGAACCAGATCTGGGTGGGCTGCACCTGCACGAAAGCATCCCAAATAAAATAATAAAACAAAACTGGAACGAGAGAGAGAGAGAAAGAGAAAAAAAAGCCCTATAAAGCCACACGCATAACCAACAGAAAAACCCTCAAATGTTAAATTAGCTACAAACTTGTATCAAGAGAATAGTCTTTTTTTTTTTCCTTGTCTCTACAAAATTCAAGTTAAAAGTTGGAATCCCGCAGCCCCCATCAGTGCTAGTGTGAGGACAACGCCTCAAACCGAGGCCTTGAAAGTAAATGCACAACAATTCCACAGGAGCAATTGCACTCGGGTCCCCAATCCCAGGGCTGGGCTGAAGGCGAGGCGAGGCTCCCCCCGCACTCGCCTGCTTTTTTTTTTGTTTTTTTGTTTTTTTTGTTTTAGTTTTTTTTGTTTTTTTCCGTTTTCCCCCTTCTCTTTTTGTTCTATGTAGAATAATAACCTTTACAGGAAAAATACTGTACAACTTTCTTGGATTTTTTTTCCATTTTGATTATTAAAGCCAAAACCAGTCGCAGCCTTCCTGTTTGCACCAGTGGCTGAGACCCTCACCTCCAGGCCCCCACCAGCTGTGCCTGCCTTTGGGCCACAGCCTCAAATTCGCTGGAGGGTGGGCTGGGGCCTGAGTGTCACCAGACCTGGACCACAGCTTGGGGGCGGGGATGCCGGCTTGCTGCTGATTCCATGAGATTCCCTCCATGTCCCTGTAGTGTCACCCGTGCTGATGCTGACCGTCTTCGGCCGGCCCTCCCCTGAGCCAGGAGGAGGTCTTAGCTGCATTGGGGCGGGGGGGGGGGAGAGAACCAGATGCTACAGGAGCCTGCCGCCCCCACAACCCGGTGACCCCCGCGGGGAGCCCCTGAGCAAACAAGGACCTCGCGAGTGGGTACCGAGAGGAGTGCAGGTCAGTGCTGCCACCCCGACACAGCACCTGCTATTCCCTGAACACCCGCTCGGGCGGGCGGGGAGGGCGCGGGCGGCCCGAAGCACCAGAGGGGTCCCCGCCTCGCCCTGAGACGGACTCGGGGTCCGGAAGCACCGGCGGGGCCAGGGCGCCTCACTCCCTGGGGCGGCCCAGCGGGGTCTGTACACAGGGGTTCACATACAGAGCAGTTCTAGAGGGGGCTGGGGTGGCGCGGCGGCTAGGGTGATGCGGCGGTGGGCGCAGGGCCGGGGCCACCCAGGGCTGCCAGCGGGGTCCGCGCGCCCGCCTCGCCCGCAGCCTCGGGCAACGACTCCTCCGAGTCGGTGCGCAGGTCCTCGTCGTCGTCATCATCATCATCATCCTCGTCGTCGTCGTCCTCTTCATCGTCATCCTCGTCGTCGTCCTCGGCCTCCTCCTCCGGCAGCTCCAGCTCCTCGTCGTCCTCTTGGGAGGACTCCCCAGCGGTGGCTGTGGCTGTGGCTGTGGTGGTGGTGGTGGTGGTGGCGGCGGCAGCGGGGGTGGGCGCAGCGGGGCCGTCCCGAGTCCCGGAGGCGGTGACAGGTGGGCCGGGGTCCCCCGTGTCCCCGAGCAGGCCTAGGCCCGCAGCCGCTGTCTGCAGGAAGAGCAGCGAGCCCTGCTCGGCGGCCAGCGTGAGGGAGCCGTCCAGGTTGACAGGCGCACCCGGAGAGGCTGCGGGAGGCTCCCCTCGCTCCTGCTTCTCGTGCTTGCGCTTGTGCGAGTCCATCTGCGACATGCCCACCACTGTGTGGCGACAGCCCGGATAGGTGCAGTGGAAGTGCGAGCACTTGAGCTTGTACTTGCAGTCGGGCACTGCGCAGTCGGCGCTCGAGCTGAACTGGCAGAAGCCAGCGGCGCTGATCACGTCCTGCTTGCCGTGGTGCTTGCGGTGCGCAGTGACCTTGGTGCTGTCTGTGCAACGGAAGCGGCAGCGCAGGCAGTGGAAGTGCGTGCTGGTGCCCGAGAACGGGCAGTCGGCGAAGTGGCAGCTGAGGGAGGCCTTGAAGCGCTTGAAGTCGTCCAGCACCAGGTTGTCCACGCGGTCGTGGTGCTGTGCGTGCTTGTACATGTGCGTGCGTCCGCAAAACTTGTAGCCGCAGTTTTCCCGCGTGCAGTGGTAGTGGGTGACCTTGAGTGAGAACTGGCAGGCTGTATCCTTGCAGTCCTCATAGAGGTCAAAGCGCCGGAAACCCTCCAGCATCATGCCCTCGTCCAGCATCTTCCGAGACGAGGCTGTCTTCCTTCGCTTGCCAAAGGGAGACATGTCCTCGATGATCCAAAAGCGCTTTTTGGCCCCCGAGGCTGTCGGCATGGAGATGGTGTTCCCTAGGGAGTAGCGGAGAGAGGTCAGCGTGGAAGGGGTACCCTTTTGGCAGCGTAAGTACCCACGTGGGCACCATTCCCAGTGTCACACCCACAGAGGGCCCCTGATCCTGGCATGGTGGCCAGCAGACACCGCTTAGAAACAACACCCTGGCTTCCCCCTGGCTGGGAGCCTCTCCCGTGGCCCCCTTGGGAACAGCAGGGAGTCCCAGGCTTCCCCTGCCTTCTAGGTCTGCAGGATGACCACACAGGCATCCCGGGTGGCAGCTCTGCCGGGCTGTGGTGGCTGCTTCCTGGCCAGTTTGGGTGGGAAGTGAGGACACATCCCAGCGATAATTGAAGCTGAAGGGGAAGCGGGGAATCTAGGTCGGTGGAGTGTAATTACCCAAGTTGGACCCAGGCCAGGACGCCATCACACGCCCGCCTCTAATGAGGGACAGGCCGGCTCCCTTCCTGCCAGCTAACCAGTCTCTGGCTGCTTGCTTGTCTGTGCAGGGGGAATTGCCTCCTGGAAGCAGAGATGCTGAGTGCCCTAGAGCCATGTGGGCCTCTAAATCCTTGCCCCTAGAAGCATCTTCTTGATACCAGAAGCTCTTTAAGGTTTTGGAGTTCTCTGCCTGGGCTGAGGGACCCCGTAGAAATACCAAAAAGACGCTGCTGCCCTCTCTGTTGGGAGCCTTTGCTGAGGCCTGAACCCAGGAGTCTAGGCTCTCTGCCAGCCATCCTGGCCCCACCCTGATTCTTAGGGATCAGGAAGACCATGGTCACAGTCTTCTCTGTGCCTTCCTGGAAAGTACCTGAACACGCCCGTGGTGGCGTCCTGCTAGCTGCACAGGCACTGGAGATAAGGCACCCAGTTCTAGCATTCAGTCACATATTCCCTGGGACCAAAAGACCCCAGGCCAGGCCCTGCCCAGGGTAGATGGAAGCGTCTTCCTCCCTGAGCCTTCCCAGGATGCCTGGCTACCTACCACTCTGCCTTCAAACTTCTGCAGTAGTATAATGAAAAAAAAGGCTCAGTCACCACTCTTGGCAGATGAGAAGAAATCAAGGGCTAGGATGGCGTGGGAGCATCCAGGCAGGGGACAAGGGAGCAGCTCCAGTCTGGAAATCAGTGGGGGACAGAGCACTGCAGCTTGAAGTCGTGGGGCTCTGCCTGAGTATGCCGGCCAGAGAGCTTTCAGGGGCTGAATTCATTTTGTCCTGCTCAGAGCCACTAGCTCTGGGAATCGGATAGCACCCAGGCTCAGTCAGAATGTGAAACAGGAATGGATGGATAGAGAGAGACCTAGGGGTGATGTCTACCCAAGGAGAAGAACAAGCACACCATTTTACACATAGGGCTGAGACGGCGAGAGCGCTGGGTGAGCCTGGTGGTTCCGCACGTAGGTTTCTTCTCCCTGTCTAGCTCCGGAAGGGAAAGGAGGTCCAAACCTGGACAGCTCCAAAGCAAACTGAGAATAGCAGGGCTCTGCCCTCACGGTGCCAAGGACCTCACAGGTCACCTGGCAGGACCCTGGCAGTAATCTGTTCTCTGAGGTATTTGGCTGTTAGGGGAGTGGGGCAGCCCTGCCCTTGGCTCTGCTGGTCACAGGAAAGGATCCAGTCGTGGATCACACACAGCCTTGAGGCTCACTCGGGGTGTCAGACACTGGCAAGAAGGCATGTTTGAGTTACCTGCAGCATCCTGAACTAGGGGGGCGTCACTTTTTACTGGAGTTGGAGTGGCAGTGACGGGCGGGAAGCTGGGCGGGCTGCTGATGGGGCGGGCCAGGCCCCGGCTGGCTCCCAGAGTGGCACTGAGCAGAGAGTATGACAGACAGGACGGAGAGAAGAGGCATGGGAGGGGGGCAAGGGGAGGCCGGAGCACAGCCGGTGGGAAGGATGGAGTCAGGGTGGGCGGTGCAGCCCCACGAGCAGCCTCGTCACCAGCCGCAGCAGGAGGAGGAAGAGGAGGAGGAGGAGGAACCGGGCAGCCTGGAGAGGATGAAGAGAAGCAGAGAAAAAAAGAACAAACAAACAAACAAACAAAAACAAAAACCCAAATGAGAAACCCAATGGCAAGTGCAGTATGGAAATATGTGGACAGATGAGCAGAGAGGTTCAGCAAGGAAGAAGGGGGGGAAGGAGAGAGGCTGCTTGGTGCAGTGTGGGCAGAGGTCATGGTGGGAGGGCCTTTCAGAGGACACGGCAGGGAGGCAGGAACCTCTGAGGGGGGGGTCCCCGCTCTGGGTTCTGGATGGAGGCTGGGACTGAGGCCATGAGGAGGCTGGTACAGGGGCTCTGGTGCTTTCTCTGGGGCTAATGGGACAAGCCCTGGTCCCTCTCTGGGGAAACTGAAGTGATCTGGGGGAGGGAGAGCAGCAGAGATGTGGGCAGAATGGCCAGAGGAGAGGCCTCAATGCCCAACGTTGTACAAGCTTGTCTGCTGCATTCCACCTTGGCCTCCTTGGAGGCCGCTTGACTCTCAACCTGTGTCCCAAGCACGACTCGGCTGGGCCTGGGCCACTCACCTGCAGCTGTGCTCTCATTGCCCACAGGGGTGCTGGAACAGCTACGGTCCATGGTGGAAGACTCTGAGGACGCCGCTCCAGGGCTACAGCCTGTATAGTCCATGCCCTCGTCTGTCTCGGCATCCATTAGGCTCGGGGGACCCTGGAAGAAAGGAGAGGGGCCCTAAGGTAGTAGCCCACGGCTTCCTTGGGCATTATGGGTAACATGGGGCCCTGCACCTAAGAGGAAGGACCGTTGAGCCACGTGGGGGGCTCTCACCTGGGATGGGGGCACTCGGTCAAAGTTCTTCCCCAGCATCCTCCGCATGTGCTTCCGGGCATGCGAGGTCATCTGGTGCTTGAGGAGAAAGGAGAACTGACAACCTTCCCGGATGCAGTGGAAGTGGCTGTTCACCTGGTTGTACTTGCAGCCTGTGGGTGTGAACACAGCAGCCATGAGCTTCCCCAGATAGTGTGCTGGGCACAGAGGTGACGTGCCACATAGGCAGGTGGCATCCGGGGGAATACCTCTAACTAGCTCATTCCAGGAAGCCAAGTCTGCCTGGCTGGCTAATCCCTGGCCTCCCCTTTGGCTTGTTCTATACACTCCTCCCTGAGAAGTCACAGATCCGTGGCCAAGGGACCTTCAAGAAAGGACCTCTCTCAGCCAGCCACCTTGTTCAGATTGCTGGTCAGCCGGCCTCCAGCCTGCCTCCGCCCTCCTAGGCTGAGAACAAACAGAGCAGGCAGGACCTAAACAGGCAACAGCTCAGGGCAGGCAGGGCAGGCGAGGGCCTGCCCGTTGCCATGGTACCGGGCTGGCCAGGTGTCTTATGTCACCTCCCAGCTTTGTTTGGCCCCAGCTACTACCAAAGCCACCAAACTGTTGAGTAAAGAACAAGTCCCCTGACAGCTGAAAGCCAAGCCCAGCACAGCAGAGGCCACCAGGTGTGGGCACCTGCTGCTGTGGTTACCGGCCCTCCTCGAGCCAGGGATCCTCTCTTAAACTAACACTTAAAGGAAAGGGTTGTTTTCTTTCTCTTCTGGCAGTTCTGGACTGTCTCAGCCGTCTACGGAGGGCCCAGACTGGAGGTGACAGCAACCTCCAGGAACTCCAAAGGCCCCTACCACCGTGAGCACATGACCAGGAGAGGCCTGCCCGGTAGACACCACATCTATCCACCCGCCCTTCCCTATCTTCCAGCTTCCGGTCCATTCCTAGGAAAATTCTGCCCCACATCTGCAGGTCTATAGAAGCTTGCCCTGCGCCTAAATTTGCCTCTGCCTGTGGGCCTGAGGCTCTTCTCTATAGGGCCAGAGCAGGAAGGTATCCGAGAGGCATCGAAAGACACCCGCTGCCAAGCTCAGAAGCACCCGGAGCCTCCGTCTCTGGCACCTCACGTACCTCAGTTTTTGTAAGCATGTGCTAAAGGCTTTACAAAGTAAATAAATAACTGAAATGGCAAACAGCTCGTTGTGGACAAAACCCTCAAAACTAAAGGGCTCACAGGACGTCCGAGTCTTATCTGTCCACTCGGGGAAGCAAGAGAAGCAGAGCCGAGGATGCAGGGTATGGCCCCAGGGTGTTGCCTTGGGGTGGGGATGATTCTTGGGGCCGCCCTCGCTGTCCCTCTGGGACGTATGGGCTCTGATGTTTTACAACTTGTCAGACAACACTTGGCAGATGACGTCTGTGATATCGTTCACGGGTCATGGGGCTGGGATGGTGGCAGCAGTACCTGGAAAGGTGGCCCGGGCCTACTGGAAGTCCCTGCCCACCCTTGGCCTCAGTACCTAGTCTTCCGCACTCCTCGCGCTTGGTGAAGTATTTGAACCCGTTGGCTGCCCGTCGTTCAGCCTTCTCATGCTTCTTTATATGCCATGGAAGTTTGGTGGTGATGTTGGTGACAAAGTAGCAGCCCGTCCGGAGGCAGTGGTAGTGTCCACGCATCCGGAACTCACAGTGCTGCGGAGGGAGGCAAGGCATACGTATGTGCGTCAGGCCAGGCAGGAACATCTGTGAGCTCCTGCTTGTCTCTGGGCCATGGAAGTTTCTCTGCACTTGTGTTCTTCCATGCTCCCAGTTAGAAAACACAATTGCGTGAAGCAGTAGGACTGCTTTGTCGCATCATTAAAACATTTTGTACCTCTTTGCTAATGCCACACCCAGAGCAGACATCTCTAACCTGTTTTTTCAATTTCGTCCCTGTAGGACAAGACCTGGGCAGACATCACTAATCTACCCCAGCACTCCCAACCTAGGTAGACATCACTAATCTATTGTAACAGTCTTTTCTGCACACTTAGACCTTACCTGTGACTACTCAGGCAGCCTACCAATCTTGGAGACTGGGCCTTTAAAGAGAACCTGATCTGTTCTTTCTGCCAGGCATGGACTGTTCTATTTCTTTATCCAATGAGCCTATTTTAAAATTCTAGGCCTCTAGGGAAAGGGGGCATAGCTATTTCCAGGATGGGCACAAATGATGTCAAACACACGGTGGCTGAGATAGCATTTAGTCACCACTGGGAGTTAGGCCTGAAATGACAGCCCTCACCAATTGAGCATCAGTCTGGACCCCTGCCCAGGGGCCTCTAGGGGCTCTGGGGACAGACAGTGGGTGTCCTTTCCAGTGTCTAGTGCAGGCCAACTTTAAAATGGTGTGAAAAGTGGAGTCTCTGCCAGGAGAAGCTTGCCCTGGGCCTTGAGCCTCCCCCGCCCCGCCTCACTGACCTGGTTGGGACACAGGCACTGTAGAGAGTAGTAAGCAAACTGGTCTCGCACGTTCACCAGGCTGTTGCTGGGGTTGATGTGGTCCAAGCAGTGGGACTCAGCCTTGCCCGAGGTCTTGCAGACGTACTTGCAGTTCCCGAAGAGACAGTGGAAGTGGAACTTGCTGGCGTATTTGCAGTCCGTCGCCAGGCATGGATCGCTAGAAGGAAACCACAGCCCAGAAGGTCATTGGCATCCCAAGCCCTCCCGCTGATGTCCTCTCTGGGTTTGTGTTAGGGTTCCCTCCTCAGTCACCAGGAGTGTAATCGAGGGGAACACAGTGGGTCACCCTCCTGCTCAACGGGAACATTCAGCTAGAGACTACAGATCCCAGCATGCATCCCTGTCTCCTTTTGGGAACTCTTGCCTGGTAGATGGGGGTTTGCCATAGACAGGGTGCTCAGAGCAGTGCATGCTGGGACATGTAGTTTCCAAGGCCACACCCCAGGATTAGAGATAAGAGGACTGCATTAACTTCTTGGGCATAAAAATAATGGATAGTGCTGCCATTCCTGGCTGGGTGCCAGCAAGGGCTTGGCTGGCAAGACATGGCACTGTGTGGATGTGGCTGACTGACAGACTGCAGATGGGTGGGCAGCTCTACCAGGAAGCGCCACTACCGTGGGGTGTGAGCAAGTGGTAGCATGTGCCTGGTGTCAAATCCCGCCAGGGCTCACAGCTGCTGGGACATCCCAGGGTCAACTGAGGCCTACAGTGCCCGCCTACCCAGAGAACCTAGGGACCTGGGGAGTGCTGGGGCCGGCGGAGGTGCTGATGAGCAGGGAGGAGCTGGAGCCCCCCACCCCCAGTGTCTCTTAGGGTTGCGCGCTAGGGAGCTGCAGCCATGGCTGGGAGGCCCCAGGCTATGGAGAGATGTGTTCTCCAGAGAATGGACCCATGGTGGGAGCTCTGGGCTGGTTCAGGAAGCTAAGGAGGCTACCACATCAGGAAAGGAGGAGAGTACAGGAAACAGGAGAGAGACAAAAGAGCCCTGTACCCTTCCGTGCCATGGGCCCAGCCCCAGGTTCTCAGAGAGGGAGGACAGCTGTTACTCAGGTGGTATAAATAATCCAATTTATTACTTTTTATTGAGAACAGGAAGCCACACACTTTATGATACAAAGTCACCGTTCTCGCCGCAAGAAGCCACCACCATTAAGTGAAGAAGGTTCCTTCCACCCTTGACCACGGTGTGGACTTTGAGGGGCCTAGGCCCTGCTCCCATCCATGCCTTCCCTGTCCTATTGACTCAGCCTGGGTATGCACCACAGAGCTGGCCAGCAAGGTGACCCCAAGGGAACACAGCCTTTTTGTAGGACCAGGAAGTTTCCTGAGGGACCCCCATACCTAGCTCACCCCAGCCAGTCCTTGAAGGATCCCAACGGATCACTGGGGGTAAGGTCGCTTGCGCCCTCATCCCCCCACTTACTGGCTGCTCGGTACAAGCATACAGTTGGAAAACTAAGTCCCAGAGGCTGAGGGCAGCCAGTGTAACTCTGCGAGGCGAGGAGCAGGGCCTCCTTGCTGCCCTGGCCATACCCACTCCCAAGACACAGGGACAGGTGCCGGCTCATGGAGGGACTCACTTGTCCTGGAACTGGAGGAACCCGGGTTTGACCTGAGGCTTGGCGCTCTCTAGAGACGTCGTCGCCAGGGGCGAGGTGGGCAGGTGAGGCACTGAGGAGGGAATCTGAGGCATCTGGGGTATGGTGGAAGCCAGCTGCTTCCAGGCGAGCAGGGTGGGGGTGGAGGGCACAGAGACCGGGCTGGGAGCAGGCCCCTCCAGAGAAGATCCAGCGACCATGGTGCCAGGAGGTGCTGGCAGGGACGAGGGTGCCAAGGGAGGTTTGGTCTCAGCAGCAGAGGTCGGGAAGGAAGCCTCTGGGGTTCCTTTTGCTGTTCCTCCCTCTGTCCGGAAGTGGAAGCTATGGGAGGCAGAAGAGGGTGTCTCAGGATATCGATCAATAGGCCCCACGGCCGGGTCAGTCCATGTGACCCTATTACAGTGGAGCTTAGCATGAAGTGTGGACCCTACCTGAGCAGAGGGACTCACTATCAGTCTGAATATGGGGTAGACTCTAACTCCATCATCTACTGACGACTTGTGTTCTGAGCCCCTCCCTACACCTGGGCCGTGGGAGAGAGAGTAGGCCCGTCTCCTCGGGCCCCTCCCTTCCAGAGGATGCTCTGAGACTCGCAGGGGAGGAGGACTCTAAGTGTTTGGTAGGCTCTGGAGACCTACAGCAGCTGGGGAGGAAGCCTGACATGGACCCAGAGAAGTTCTGAGCGCTGGTCCAGGCAGCGCTGGTCAGCCCTTCCCCGTCGATACCTGCTTGGCACTTCATGTGACCCTATTACAGTGGAGCTTAGCGTTCCTAGTGTGGACTCTGGAGGTCTCCTGTGACCCTACCTGCTTTTTAACTCTATAGAAATCAAAAAGACACAGCAATTCACTAGGTCAAAGGAAATAGGAAGGTGTCACATGTTGCTAGAAAGGCCTGTATCCAGAGTCCCTTGCTCTGGTTCCAAACAAGTCTTTCCAGCTGGGGTCTGGCCTTTTTAAACACTCTTCTACTATGGAGGGTATCTGGCCCCACCAGGTCTGCCAGGTAGCAGCTGGTGCTCCGGGGCTCAGTGTGAAGGAGTGAGGGAAGCCTGCCCTGTTTCTGGGGTAGCACCTATGAAGAACTCGGGTCTGTGACCTGGTGACAACTGCTGTGGGATAGATTGCTTAGAGGGTGGCTAGAGGCCTGTGCCATCCCCACTCCCATTAGGTCCAGGGCATAGCATAGATGGGGTGTTTTAAGGAACACCCTCCCCTCCCCCTCCCCTCCCCTCCCCCAAGACCCTCACTCACTTTGCATGTTTGATGGCTCCGTCCAAGGTGCTGAAAAGCGCACCGCACTCCTCCACTACACAATGGAAATGCGCCTTGTGGAGGAAGTCACACTGGGCATCACAGAAGTCCTTGGTACCAAACCTGGTTAGAAAGAGATCAACAGTTAGATTATCTCAGTCAGAGGTGGGGCCTTGGCCACCAGGGTGGATGAGAGCAAGACCCTCTGTCCTTTGCTTCCCCCCCCTCCCCGCCCCCACCCCCACCCTGTTCTCAGTAAAGCCCTCACCTGCGGAGATACACCTTCCAAGGCTCTGACAGCTTCTCTTGAACTAGTGCCTTCACGGCCTTGCCCAAGAAAGGCGAGGGCTCCCCGGCGGGGCTCCCCTCCGCTTCTGTCTTGATGCTCAGGAAGCTTTCGAGGCTGGGGTTGCCCTGAGACATCTACAAAGAGAGGAGAGCTTGGAGCTTGGGGAACCCCCACCCCCCACCCCCGACAGACAACACCTCTGAGCCCTGCCCTGCTGAGAGCAGAGAACACACACCCTCTTTAGCCTTGGCTAGAAAGGAGGCCAAAAGACTGTGGCTCTGGTCCCCTGGAGGCAGGGCCTCAGGTAAAGGACCAGCCTGCAGCTGGAGCCATCATTTAAGCTGAGGCCTCTGCTCTGGGTGCACACTGCAGCCCACCTTGCCCTAGACCTTGCCGCTCCCTGATCATTCTCCTACCAGAAGGTATTCATAAGAAACCCGAGCGGAGGGTCAGTGTGTGTGTGGGACCCCTGTGAATTTCTTGAAGATAAAGGCCACGCAAAGGAGGACAAGACATTTTCACAGGGTAAGAGCAAGCAGGTTCACTGTTACTGCTAACGTGGAACGTGAGGGAGCACGGGGTAGGGACCAGAGGAGGGCAAAGGACAGCAAGAGAGTAACCAGGAAAGGGCGGGCAGCAAGGCATCAGGGCACCAGCAGCTGGGGCTGCGGCACCAATGGTACCCAGCTGGAACCCACCCACCGCACGAGGTCCACCCCAGACCCAGCTCCCTCTTCAACCCAGTCACTTGTGTACAGTAACCAAATTAATCTTGCTGCAGTCAAATTTATCATGTGAAGGGGAAAATATATTTGAGATGATGTATAATTCACAAAGACCCTGCATTATTTAAAATAAATGTTCTGGAGCGACCTCTCCGGAAGGCGTCCGAGAGCATTACTCAAGCCGAAAAGTGGAAATTGATGCTTTGCTCCCACTTTGGCCTTCCCCTCCCCCACCCCTTTTTAAACAAACAAAAAAATATACAAAATAAATAAATAACATTAATAACTGAGGGCCAGAGAAGTTAGAGGGTTCTGGAAAAGCTTTTGGAGCCCACTATCCGAAGGGGGGAAAAAAGGGTGTCAGAGGCTGAAATATATTTCTTCAGCCAGTTCATTAAATTAATTTGTAAGCAGTGGCTCTGAAATTATATTCGATGAAAAATGGCCTCAAAATTTAAATGGTACAAACTCATCTTATTAGAGGGAAAACATTAAAAAACAAACACATCCCCCCAGCCCCCCAGCACGGCTTTAATTTCTCTGGGTGGGGGAACGGGAGGCGTGTGATGGATGGTTCTTACCTTATTCATAAGCGAGGATAAAAGAGATGAATTTGCCGAGACTGCGTGGCCATTTGATTCATTACTGGAACACACAAACCAAGGGCCTTCAACTCAGACATCCGTGGGCCCAGGCCCAGAGGCCCTTCCCTCCCAGTCAGCCAGCCCAGGGCTCTGAGATTTCCACTCTCTGCTGTGACTGCTCGGTGGCAGAGTGAACCCTGGCCGGGAGGGTGAGCTCGGCTTGGTTCCCAGGGCTGGCTGAGACTAAGAGGCGCAGACCACCTCTCTGGGGCCCAGGCCAGCATCTGCAGGGGTTTCTCTGGCCTTGCCTCACCTGGGATCCTTCACGGTCAGGTCTAGACTGCGGTCTTGGGAGGCCTCGTGGGGACCTGGGGTGCCAGCACTGTCAGGCTCCTGCTTCACCTGGGCCTGGGGGAACTTGGTGGGGGTGGGCTGCTGCCCACTTCCTGCAGGTGAGGGGAGGGAAGATGGGATCAGAGGGGCTCAGGTTTAACACGGGCACAAAATCTAGTACCCTCGTTCCTTTACACCCAAAGGGCGGGCAGTGGGCCGAACAGGCAGGGGGCCCCAGGAGCACTGGCTGCTGGTCAGCGGCTCTTCCGGCTGACGAGATCACTTGCGACGTGTACCCCTGTGTGGCAATTCTTCAAGTGATAATTATTGCAAAATTATGTCAAAGTTGTCCTGGCTTAGGGCCTCCTGGAGGAGGAGAGCGGGTGGCTGGGGAGGGGGCCTGGGCGGGGACAGGGGGCCCTTCATTTCCACCACCAACTGTCACAGTCGATTTGCGGGGCTGCCGCTTAAGCTTTTATTAAAGACTCTGTTAATGCTGAGGGGAAGTGGCAGATCTGGACTGGGAGCGGCCCCTCCGTAGTCCCTGCCCACTGTTGCCGAGGCGACGGCCCTGTCTGCACTGAGCATGCCCGCGGAGGGCATGTGCTGTGTCAGGGCTATCAAGGCTGACGGGCCAATCAGGGTGGTTCAACCTATGCGACCTCAGCCGTCTTTCAAGCTGTCCAGGGCAGCGACTGCAGGCCCGCCTTGGATGCCTGACTGGGTACGAGGGGGAGCTTGGTGGGAAGAGGCCACAGGAGGCTGACAGGGCAGGGCCAAAGGAAGTTGCTGACAGGATGGCGTCCAGTGAGCCTTGCTCCCCATAATCCCCAAGTGACTGAAATATTAATTTGCCCCAAGGCACTACAGCTTACAGAGAGCTGCACCACAGAAGCAAGTGACATTTTATTAAAGATGAAGGGAAACAGCTTCCTTCCCCTTTATCTGACCTTTCTTTTGGGGGGGACGAGGAGGAGAGGTGCTTCTGGGGTAAAAGAGTAACTTGGCAGTCTGGTAGCAGAGACTTCCGTGGCTCTCCCTGAAAGCCCCTGGCTGGAGGAGTGAGCATAGCTACAAAAGTTCCCCCCACCCTTGAAGTGGAAGACAGGGGTCCCAAAGGGGTCACGTGCCTCTCATGAACCAAGAGGACTTCTAGCCTTCAGGAATCCACACTACAGTCACCTGCAGTCACCTATTCTAGGCTCCAGAGAAAAAGCCCAGCCTAGCATCCCCAAGAGTTGGGACAGGAGCCCCATGTGGGTGCAAGAGACCCTTGGTCTTGGCTGGTTCTGAGATGGTTTTGGATGGGAGTGGAGCATGAAGGCTGGGCAGCCAGGCTGCTAAGGATATGGCTCTCTGTCCCTGTCCCACCTGCTCCACAGGGTGGGGCTTCTGTCTCTCCTCAGCATCCAGCCCAGCACGTAGCCAGCAAGCTCCTCTGGGCAAACCAGTGGTTTGGAGGAATTAAAGGAGCCACATCCACGGTGTGAGCTGAACTCTTTCTAGGAATCCAAATAGCACCCACTACCCCCCGAGGAAGATGGGCAGGGAAAACAGGAGAGAGGAGAAAGAAAATTCCCAAAGGAAAGGGAAGGAGAGAGGAGAAAGAGAAAGGAGGACGAGGGAGAGAGCCTGAGAGTCGTCCTATACAGGCGTGGGATGCGAACACCCATTCCCTGAGCTCATGTGTCACTCTGTGTCAGCTAGAGAAGAGCGGAGAGAAGAGGTGGCCTTGGAGGACTCTGCTCAGGGACTCACTGGTGACAGAACCAGTGAGACCTGGCGCCATTAGGCCACCCAGGTGCTCAGAGACAGGAACCACTCACCAGCTCCACATACAGAGGAGTGAGTCCCTGGGTGCATGGCCAAAATGAGGGACCCCCACCCCCAAAGGGCAAACAAATCGACAGGATGGAGACAGAGACCAAGCAGGAAGGGGCTGCTACGTGGGGGCTGCAGGTGTGGGGGCTGGGCAGACACTTCCCAGCCTGCCCCATGTTCTTCAGTCTCAGGCCCGGGAGTTGCCAGTTTCCCAGTGTGCTTGCTCACTGGGCAAGGCCCAGCCTGCTCACCTGGGTCAAAGGTGGCAGAGGGCTTGAGGGCGGCCGCAGCCAGTCTAGCCATCATGGGTGAGATGAGGCCTTTGCTTGCAGAGATTCTCTCAATGATGGAGGCAGGGGGCACCGAGAGAGAGGTGGCAGCCGTGGGGGCCGAGTCTCCAGCTCTGGAAGCCATCAGGGCCGGCATGTCAGGGGTTGCTGAGGTTGTGGCCCCAGAGGACATGGAGCCCAGGAGCCCTGGAGATCCCACAGGCAATGAGGCGCTCCCACGGTTAGGAAGCAGAGGGAAATAGGGTGTGGTGGTGGGCAGGCCTGAGTTAGAGAGGGCCAGTGCTAAGGGGATGGAACCAGACAGGCCCTGGGGCAGCAGGCCTGCCATCTTGCTATTGGGAGGCTTGGTGGCACTGGGGATGGCCTCAGCAGTGGTGGCGGCAGCCGCAGCGGCCAGGGATGCGGACGATTGCTGGCTGGTGGGGGAGGCGCTCAGGCTGGAGTTCTTGCTGCTCAGGGCAGAGAAGTCCACGAGGTCATCGTTGCTGGATTCCTCGTGCTCCGTGTCCTTGGCGCCCAGCAGGGAGGCCGGCAGCCCCAGGGCCCCCGAGGACCGGATGTGCCGCCGCTCGTGCTTGCGCTTGTGTGAGGTCATCTGGCTGGTGGAGGTGAAGGTGAAGCCGCAGCCGGCGCGGATGCAGTGGAAATGGTTGGTGGCCTTGCTGTACATGCAGCCCTCGTATTTGCACTCCTCGTACTTGTAGAACTTCTTGAAGCCGTCCTTGGCGTAGGCATCATCCTTGATGTGGTAGCTCTTGTGCTTCTCGATGTCACACTTGTTCTTGAAGGTGAATGTGCAGCCAGGGCGCCTGCGGAGGACACAAGGAGACTGACACCGGGTCTCGTGGGAAGACTGAAGGCAGGGCCATTAAGCAGCCCCGACACCCAGCAAGAACAGGGCCCTGGTGATCCATGGCCTGGTTCCCTGCCGGTCCCTCTTGCAGCCTTCAGTGGGCAGTCACTCACTTACCTGCAGTGGAAGTGTGTGGTCTTCTGTCCATAGAACTGACAGTCAGCTGTGCCGCAGTCCTCCGTGGCTCGGAAGCGCTGGAAGCCATCGTTGATGAGCTGGGTGTTCTTCTTGTGGAAGTTCTCGTGAGTCATCACATCCGACGTACTTGTGTATACCTTGTTACATCCCACCTGCGTAGGCCAGAACAGCGGTTAGGGGTGCAAGTCTGGTCCTCCTGGGCCAACTGAGCCCAGTGCTGTGGTTGGAGCCAGGACCATGGGGTTCTATTCAGGGAAGACTGACACCTCCGAACCTCAAACTCCTCAGGTTAACCCAGGCTCGGAAGCAAAGCAAACTTCCAGTGCCCCTCCAGCCTTCCCAGGGAGTGACAGCAATCTGTCTGCAGAGGGTTGGTCTTTAGACCCCACATACCTTTGGCTTGATTGAGGGGGCCACCTTCTAGAGAAGCTAGGTATGGAGGGGTCCTAGTTGGTGACTCTATCTCTAAAGTCTTAGGATTGGACAAGGGCTGGACCCTAGAAGTCACCTTTAGCTCCAGGACTTCCTTAGTGGATGGCCGCTGGGCACGGAGCCCTCCCACCCACTACAGATGGGCCAGGCAGGCAACGTTGCCATATTGAGTAAAAAGCAGTGGCCCCGAGCACCATCGAAGGCTGGGCTGTACCAGTGTCTGCACCATCTCAGGCCCAGAGAGCGGCCCCCCTCTGCTCACACCAGGCTGTTTCAGAGAGGCCTTAAGGATCCCTGACAAACACGGGGGAGGCGACGTGCGGGGCTGCTATTTGCAACCCAAAGTTGCCCCTCCTGAGCTTGACACCTTGAAAAAGCCCAGACTCGGTGTGGCATTAAAACAAAGAATTAAACAAAGACCTCTGCAGGAGTCATTTGCAACGCTGCTCTGGGTGTTAAAGCCCGAAAAATGTCGGTCTATATAAACAGCTCACTGAATTTCCCCCACGCCAAGTATGGCAACAGAGAAGGCCCCACCCTGGCCACCAGACACTGCCGACATCTAAGCTTCTGGGACTCTACATGCCAGCCACCCCTATCCTGGATCAGGAGAAAAGGAGGGTCCCGGCCAATCAGGCCCCTGACTCCTGGGACAGCTCCGGTCCTGGAGTAGAGGGCCAGGGGAAAGTTCTAGAACCCTAAGGCAGCTGCAGCCGGCCGGCCGGGACAGCAGGCACCTGCATGCAGTGGTAGTGGGTGCTCTTCCCATTGAGGTGGCAGCCGTGGTAGTAGACACTGCAGTCGTCCAGCGGGCTGAAGCGCATGAAGCCGTGCTGCAGGGAGTTGTCGCGCTTCTTGTGCATGTTGTAATGTCGGATCACATCCTGCTTGCTTGTGAACCGCTGCCAGAAAAGAACACCAAACCAAGTTGGCAGAAGCCTGTGCCCCAAGTCCATGTGCCAAGAGTGCTTGGACCAGGGCTGGCCCCAAGGCCCTCAGGTCACCCTATAAATAACCCTGCTTAGGGTCAAGACAGCCTAGACGGCCCAACCAGTTCCCGGCACACTGGCCCTTGGTAGGAATGATTCCAAAGACTCAGAAACCACAGTTCTTTCCCTGACCTCTCCCGAGGTTTCCAACAGCCAGGAACACAGCAGATGCCCTGGGCTAGCCTTGAAGGCCAGGGCTCTTGATGGGTGAAAACACATTCTACCTAGCTAGTACTCTGCACAGGCTGAGCAGGCAAGACAGAGGGAGATGGCCCACACGGATGGCTGAGTGCTACCTCTTCGCCAGCTCTGCGCTCGCAGGTAGTGGCACCGACCGTTTGATCCCAGCAGTTCAACTTGAAAACGAAGCAGTAAGACACACTTTGAAGGTCTTGGAAAGACAGTTAGCTAAGAGGTGCAGACGGATGGGCCTAGCCTTGGTCCATGCTAGTCTCCCTGTGAAAGGGAGCTGGGATCTGCACCACTGAGACGTCGATGGCTGATGCAGACCCTATTGGTTGCTTGTCTGTTTATCCATGTCAAAGTCCAGGCCCCCTGCCCCCACCTACTTCCAGCGAGCGTCCATGCTGGCTGGTGAGTGCAGGACGGCCTTACCTGGTAGTTGCACTCCGGGTCCAGGCAGTGATAGTGCTCACGGTACTGGTAGGCGCAGTGGATGTGACCGCAGTGCTGACTTCCTGAGAACCTGAAGACAGGAGTGGGAGGGTCAGACCCATCTCTTTCAGGGACGCCAGTCCCTGAAAGGACTCTTCTAGAACCCAGGCCCGAGTGACTATTTCTGTCTGGGCCACTAAGATGTACTTGTGGGGTTTAGTGGGCCTGGGTGGAAATACGGGGGTAAGGGATGAAAGAGCAAAGTCTGAAAAGCCAGAGCAACTAACTGGGCCTGTCTGGGGGGCCCAGGCCTGCTAAGCTGCCTGGCTGCCGCATTTGCCTGGCAGGCAGGGCCAGGTGGAGCAGAGGTCGGGGCTCAGGTGGGAAAGCGGCAGCTGGGACAGGCCACAGCAGCAAGTCAGAGTAAGACACAGACCAGACAGGAGCCTCAGAGCCCCACACAACCCAAAGGCCTTTTTAGCAGGTAATGGCCTGACCACTCCCCCAACCCGCACCGCACTGGCAGCTCAACCCGGGAGGGGCCGCTGGCTAGGCCAGTCCTGGCCTGCTGTGGAGAGGGGTTAAAGGCTCTCTCTGCGTTCTGGGCTTTTCCTGACACTTGAAACAGTCCAGAGTTATGAATTTTTAAAGCACAGCATCTGTCTGGCTTCCCGCGGCAGGGAGCTCACTTTCCAGCCAAGTGCACGGCCAAGAGCCCTGCGCTGCTGGACGCTGAATGGCCCCTCTCTGGGCCGAGCCGTGCTAGGGCGTGGCTCTCACAGCCTTGGTGATGGCCAGACAAGGGCCAGCCACTCTGGGGAAAGCCGTCCATGACAGCCCTGGAGAGGCGCTTCACTCAGCCAGCCTGTTGCCTTCTGTGCATGACGCACTGTTTGGAGATGGGGGTGGGGACAAGCCCCACTGTATGGGGAGAGCCACGGGCAATCAGTATTTCAATGGAAGCTGCCAAAAGGGCCATCTGCTGAGGCACTAACAGTAGTGATAACAGTAAAGAGAAGACAGAGGGTGAAGAAGACCGTGGGAAGACAGATGCCACCAGGGTGTGACCCCTGCCACATGTCCCTCGGGAGACTCGATTTGGGGGAATGTGTGGAGACGGAGCTTCATCTGCCAAGCCTTCCTCCTTCAGGATGGATCTCAAGGCTGGCCTCACCGGGGTCTCCCCCTGGGATCCCACAGCAGGAGAATAGGGCTTCCCTTCCTCCTAACTCCAGCAGCTCTAGTGTGGTCTGCACTCTCTCCAAGGTGCCACATGAAGACAGGACCCAGGTCAGCTGCAGAGGGGGCCCACGTACTCACCTGCAGCAGGCCTGCTACCAAGCCCTTTTCCTATATTTTGGCCATACATAGGTTATAAGTTGCCTAAGGACTGTGTTGCCCATACTAACCCCAAAAGGACATGGACACAGGAGTAGCTTCTTTGGAGGAGGTTAGACACACAGAGAAAGGAGATGTAGAGAAAGCAGCCCCTTTGCCCTGGGGACAAACTAATACGCAGGTGGCTTCACAGTCCTTAGGCATCCTGGCTCCCCCCCGCCCCCCCGGGACACACACCTCTGTCCACAGGCTCCTCCCCGAGGGCCTACCTGGCAATATATTTCTGGTAAATGTTTACATCTTCGGTGACAGCTGGTTTATCTGTGGGCAATCCGTTCCTGGTAAGACACACAGGGCACAGCCAATTAGCGGATGGGGGTGGCCTCAGGCCCCAGGAGCATCTGATGGGCAGCTCCCTGCCCTGGGCCATGGCTCCTCTCCCCTGGCCCTGTATCACTCTGAGGCACTCAGGGTGGTATTAAAAAAGTTTAGTGGCAGAAGCCCAGAGGAGCTCAGTTAGCCCATCTCTGACAGGAGTATGCTACCCTGAGCAGGGAGGGCTGAGGCCCAGCCAGGACTACAGTTAGCCTGGGTAAAGGCCAGGGTTTGGAGCCCCCAGCATGCAATGCAAATACGTGGGGCAAGGCTGAAGGGAAACACTAGGCAGGCAGAGAAGAGAGACAGGAGAGGAAGGCAGGACTGGATACATGTGTAGGGTGTGGGCACTCGCTCCTTCCCTCATACCAAAGGGTATCAACTGGATCTGCCTGGTCCACAGCCTTTAAGACCTGTAGGCCCCACCCTGCTTTAGCAGAGAGAAGAGTTTGAGGGACGGGGTCATTTGGCCTTATAAACCCCACTGTTTTATCACCCAGGCCAGTTTCTGTTGCTGGGTTAGGTTCACAGGAGGTACCCTCACCCAACTTCCCACTGTCTCCCTGTCTATTCAATGGACCAGGAGCCAAGGCCACCACCAGGACCCCAGCCCCCAGCCCCACCCCAGAGTGAGGTCCTTCTTTCTACCAACGGACCGCAACCTTTGCGCCAGCCAGCAGGCAGAGGGAACAGAGATTAGTAAGCAGGAATGCACAGAGGTGTGTAATTGGGTGAGGGTTCGTGGGAGATGGGCTACGGGTCTAAGAACACTGGACGTGGGCACAGGGGCGGGTATGCATGTGTGCACATGTGCATGTGTGCGTGGAAGCACACGCGTAGCAGTCTGAATTGCACACGCGGCTGTGACCGATAGACACTGGCAAGCTTTGCAGGTTTATCCAGCCCGGCCCTGGGGTTTGTGGTGGTGGTGGGAATGGGGGGGCTCCTTACTTGACAGTGGAGACAGTTCCTGTGGTGATGGAGTCTGTTTTGGAAAAGGTTGACTTCAGGTACTCGGGAGTGTTGAAGGACAAGGAGGCAGGTGGCTCCGGTCCTGGTCCGGGGGTGCTGGGAGCACTGGGCACATTGGTGAGGGGTGTAGGAACCAGGCTGGGGGCGGGCGGAATCTTGGTAGGGCCTGGCTTCTGGATGCCCCGAACGTCGTACTTAGAGGGGCGCCCCACCTTGCCTGTCTTGAAGGCGATGGCCCCGCCCATGTCAGGGCTGCCTTCCCCGGGTTTGAAGAGGTGCAAGTACTTGACATTCTCCAGGTCATACTTGGATGGCTTCTTGTAAGTGCTTCCATTCTGGGGCCTCAGGTTCTCGCCTGTCTTCAGTTTGTGGATGAAGAAGTCATACTTGGAAGCACGAGCTACCAGATTCTGCATCTGGACACTGCTGTGTGATGGCAGTGGCAGGATGGTGGCCTTGGTTTCCAGGTGGGCCGTGTTGCTGGGCAGCCGTAGGCTGGGTAAGGGACCCACCACCTCCTTGCCTGCCCGGTCCTCGGCTTTGCTCCCGTGGGCTGGCCAGGGAAGTTGCTCGCCGGCCTTGAGCTTACGGATGTATTCCTCGTATTTGGAGAAGCGCGCCCGCTTGCTGAGGGTATCCTCAGAGGAGGGCAACATGGAAGAGGCAGCCACCTCGGGGGTGGAGCCTGCATGCGGCTTCTCAAAGCTGATCTTCTTGGCCAGCTCATCCCTGGTGTTCTGGTCATCGTAGCCAAACATGCCGAGGAACTCGGTCATGGTGGAAGCAGCGTAGTCCCTCAGAGAGGAGGTTTCTCCTGCAGGAGAGGGAGGGCGCGTCACTCCTGGGAGGGAGCAGGGGAGGAAGAGGAGAAGCCCCTCTACCTTGAGCCCCCACCCATGGAGGGAGGAGACCAGCACGGGGAGGGGCGGAGCAGGACATGATCTATGGACATTTGGCTCACTTGTTAGGTTTTACGACTCTTAAATTAATTTGTTTTAAAAAAAAGTAATTAATACTGGGGTAAAATAAAACGAGTTCATCAATGCCAGGAAAATCAATTTCCTAAATGTTCTGGCCGATGGCTTTTCAGTACATTAAACAAAGTTTCATAAATGTCTCCACTCTCTCTCCTTGGCCTAATATGAAAGAGAAGCCATTTTACTGGAAGTAAGGCAAGACCCCCAACCTGCTTCCTGAGGCGGGGGGCAATGGTCACGAGGAACAGAACAGGTAGGGCTGGGGACCACTACAGTCAGGCAGGACCTCAAAGTAGAGGAAGCCACTGTGAGTCCGGGGTCGGCCTGGCTGGAGGATCACGCCTAATGTCACATGGACCCTAATGTCACACGGACCCCCTGGGAAGATGAAGCCCCAGGATCTCACCTCTTGCCAACCTCCCTCCTCAAATAACTTTCCCCCAATGACAGAGCTGAAGAGAGGCCGGGACTATGACAATGTGCCTACTCAGCCACTGCTCCAGCCAGGCTCTGTATCACGGAGAAGCCCTTCAAACCCCCTGTCACTGGGCAGCTCCCTCTGCTCACATAGAAGCGTGGTCCCCAACCCCCAACAGTGAAGATCAAGTCCTGCTGGATCCAGGGTGAGGCCTGAGAACAGGGCGTCCATCTCCCTCCCCTCCCCCCTCATCCCGTACCCGACACCCTGAGACCTCTGCTTGTCCCCTTCCTCCCCCATAAGGACACACATACATATTCACATACAGCATGTGCACCTTCATATACACATTCACACACTCTCACATACTACACTCACATGCATACCCATAATAATGTGCCCACATTTATATACATGCTAAATTCATGTCCCTAGACATTGTTCCCAATTCTCCAGACACACACATACACAGTCCCACAAGTCCCATACCCAGTGCCCCAGGACATGCCTCAGCAGGGCTGGAGGAAGTCAACCCCTCGTGTTCCCTCTTCCACACACAGTGTGTCACCACAGCAGATGGACGAGTGCCCAGCGTATACAAACTCACTCATTTCTCCATCACACCCCTGCTGGGCTCCACAACCCACTTCTTGTGGGCTCCTCGCAGCATCCAGGCCAGGTGCACACGGACAAGAGGGAGAATCGCCCAGGGACGCCCATACCTTACCTACTCCCACGCTCTTTCCATCTGATCACACTCAGTGCAACCAGATTCTAGGTTAGAGGCCCTAAGAGCATGGCTAGAAGGGGACCCCTGACACCCTCCAATCCTGTCAGCTTTAGGAGTCTCGGAGCTTACTAGAAGGGGAGTGATGGAGCAGTGTACCCTAGCAGGAGAGAAAGCCCAGCAGGGTGTAGAAGGAGGGGCTCTGAGCCATCGAAGTGGGGGTGGGACCCCACTAGACACGACAGAGGATAGTCAGATATCCCTCTGACACCCCGAGTGATCCAAGGAGCTTACAGATGGTTGGTGGCCTTGGCAAGCTGATGGGTCAGCACAAGCCCGAGCCACAGACGCACAGGTTGGGGGCTGGCCTGGGAGTGGGCTCTGATTGTTGGATGAAGTGGTTCAGGGACCAGGGAAAAGGGCTAAAAATAGCAGGAGGCAGCCGAGGCCTCACTATATATGGCAGAGAAACAGAAGGCTCTGAAGGGCAGGCAGCATCAAACAGGGAGGGGGCCAGCGGGGGTCCCACAGACAGCCAAAACCCTGGGGAGCCAAACCCATAGTGGACAGATGGGGCTTGGACCAGGGACCCAGTGCCCAGGGCTGATGGGGCCAGGCCAGAGGCTCAGGGTGGCAGCCACAGTAGTCCACGCTCTGCTCCTGCGTTCCCAGCTCAACTCCTGGGAGGAGGGGAGAAGGCCAGAGCAGACGAGAGACTACCCAACTGCCCTGGCCATGGTGGTGCTGGGTGTGGGCTGAGGAGCTGAGGGGACAGAAGAAGCCCTTGTCCCCGATCCCTCTCCTGTCCTCAGGCCCAGCACAATCACCTTGTGTCTGGCAATAGCAAGGGCTTTTCCTATCAGAGGAAACTGAAGGTCACACTTCTCCTCATTGATCTTGCAATGTTTGTTAATTACTCTGTCACTGATGTGGCGAAGGATAATTAAACAGCTCTGTTTATATCTTATATGCATAATTATGTGGCTGCGCAGGGCTCCCCGCACAGGGAGGAGATGCGCCCCTCGCTGCAGGGGGAAGGGGACAGGGGAGCAGGCAGGGGAGGTGCAGGGCTCCAGGAAGAAGCCTAGGAAGGAGACTCGGGACTACAGGCAAGGCCCCAAGGCCCAGGGCTCCAGCCCGAGAGGAGACCCCTCTCCTGTCTGAAAGGCCACGCCAGCCCTCCCCTGAAGCAGCAGCAGGGAAGGCTGCTGTGTGCTAAGGACAAGGAGACACTGATGGAGCCAGGACTCAGCCGGCTTGTGGGAAACAGGTCAATCAGAGGAGGTGTCTGGGGCAACTGCATGTTGAGGGCAATCTGCTGGCTGGGCCGAGCCAGGCTTGTGGCTTTAAGAGGTCCTGTTTCAGAGGGCAGGTTGGGATACAGGGTAGGAGACAGGGTGGGGGGGGGGGGGCACAAAGTCCTTTCTAGACATCTCAGCTAAGCCACCAAGAGAGGACTTAGAGATGAGAACTCACGCTGTTCATGTTACCACTGACACAGCCCCATTGGTCCTCATATTATGGCCAGGTACCATGGCCCCAAACAGATTCATCCCTGAGCAGCTATGTGCTGTCACCCGTGGAGCCCATCCCGTCTGTCCATTCATCTATCCACTCTATCTGTGGACATGCCTACCTGATTCCCTCCCCGTGCCCCCCACCTCATATGTGCTGTCACCCGTGGAGCCCATCCCGTCTGTCCATTCATCTATCCACTCTATCTGTGGACATGCCTACCTGATTCCCTCCCCGTGCCCCCCACCTCAAAGCCTCCCTGGGCCTCCGCATACTCAGGAAGCTACCAGTCCTGTCCTGCTCCCCCCACCCCCACCCCCACCTCTAACCTGTCTCTCCAGTCCTGCTGGGTTGGATAAGGTGCCAGTGTTTGGCATCCCCTGGACTTGCACCCTTGCTTGCTGGGCCCCTTTCCAGCCTTCATTCTTCCTCCCCCATGGCCAGACACACACCTGAAGCCTGCCTGGTGCTGGGGCCGCTGTCATCTTTAGAAGCCGTACCATCTGACTCCTTCTCCTCCAGGACACTGTTATCTTTTGAGGGCTCTTCTGCATGGTCTTCTTCGTCACTGCAGCCCTGTGGCTGGACCATGTAGACACCCTCTGGGGGCAGCTCCTGATCACGGGCAATACGCCCCAACACTGGGGTGGGTGCGGGATCCTCACAGTACTCTCCATTGACCCATTTCTCGATCACTGCCCGCCTCTTGTCTTCTTCACTTCGGGGAGCCCGGCTCACCCCAGACTCAGGGCCACTGCGCTCTTTGTCCCGGGGATGTAGTGGGCTACCTTCGGCTTGGGAGCCGGCCTCTGCTCCCTTCTCCACGACCACCTGTCGGCTGAGCTTGGCACAGATGGCGTTGAGCTTCAGGCCGCCTTTGCGCTTGGCTGCCATTGGAGGCTTGCCTGCAGGTGGGTCGGTGCACCGGGTGCTTTCAGCTGCAAGGATGGAGGGGGACAGGGAGGTGAGAGGCCTACAAACCAAGCACAGCCACCCCCAAGTAGCTCTCCAGCACCCCCTTGATCGACACAGTTCTGACAAACTGCCCTGAGACCACCTGGCATGCGCTCCTCTCCTGTATTAGCCGGGGTGCTGCAGGCTGGACTCCTCAGCCTGATACAGCACCCACCATGAACTATATGGTTCATGATAAAGGAATGAACCACTCTTCGAGACAAGAATTCTGGCACCCGATTCCTGAAAGAATTTCCTAGGCTTGCCTGGCCTGAACCAGCCCCTCTGTGAGGTGACATGTCCGTTCACACAGGAAGTGAAGGGACAGGAAGGGAAAGGGTCGGGACGAGGTAAGGCTGACAAGTGTCAGCGCTGCCCTGCTGGCAGCCTGGCTCTGTTCTGAATGTTTCACCTCACCACAGGTCCCCGGGGAAGAGTCAGCCGCAGCCAGCAGCCAGCTTCCAGCCTGTGCCAACCTCCAGCCTTACCGACCCAGTAGCAGCTCATGGCTGGCACCTTTCCCACCTGAGCACCTTGTTCTCTGGCAGCACTTCTGCCAGGTTGGGTCCCTGGCTCTGTCCCCTGTTCGCTGGGTGGCAGGGCTCTTCCCCTTGGCCATTCAGGACCTCTCTAAGGCCTACCTTCCCCATCCGTCTTCTCTGCTTTCCACATCCCCACCCCCACATCAAGTCTGGCCATTTCCTACGGCTGTTTCCTTTCCACAAACCTCAGTCAGGGCTAGACAAACACAGGGTTCCTACTTCCTAACCCAGAGGACCCTCAGTGAGGACAAGTTGGTACCAGGTACCAACTGAAGCTACAGATCCTGTGCTTAATCTCTGGAGACAGCCACTGAGAGGCCGGAAGCTAACACACACACACACACACACACACACACATATACACATACACACATATACACACACAAAAGCACACACAGACACACAGACAGACAGATGCACATACACACACATATATATACACATACACACATATACACACACACAAGCACACACAGACACACAGACAGATACACACACACACATATACACATACACACATATACACACACACAAGTACACACAGACACACAGACAGACAGATACACACACACACATATATACACATACACACATATACACACACACAAGCACACACAGACAGACAGATGCACACACAGATACACAGACAGACAGATACACACACACACTGCTTAGCCTGTCCTATGTATGCCCTCTTTAGGCTGCCTAGGGTCTCATGGGCACACTGGTCAGGAAGATTAACAAGGGCAGACACACATACACATTGTAATCCCATACAGCAATCTGTCAGCTGTCCAGTCATCCATTTAGTGAGGTCCTACTGTGTGCCAGACCTTACAGTATGGCCAGACACAGGGTAGTGGCCATATGGAAGGTCTCTGCTCACAATACCTTTCCATATAGGGATCCCCCCACACACACCGCCATCTACTTTCCGCAGCTCTTGCCAGCTGCCAGGGAAATTGACACGTCCCATATGGGTCAGAAGGCTATGTGAGGGGCTCTGCTCAGAAGCCGTGAGCCACGATGGTCAAATACATGGAAACGCATATCCTGAGAGCCCACCTGTGGCTATAGAGCCCTCGTGCTACACAAAAATAATTGCTTTGACTTGTGCACCCAGATTGACCACTCCTTCAAATATACAATGCCCAGTGGCCCCAGATCCTTGCCTTGTCACAAGCGGCTCTTCCTGGCCCAGAAGGGACTGGGTAATGACAGCCTAGTCTGCTGCTACAGAAAGGTCTGCTAAGACTGGTTCCCAGAGGTCATGGTTTTAGGACCTGTGGTCCCTTACCAAGCCAATGCCTACTCTAGTCACGTCTGTCCACAGTGCCAGACCTGCGCTGTCCACACAAATCCCTGAGCTCCCACACGTGGACCCATCTTGAAACTCAGTGATAGGGCTCACGGTCGGTCATCCCGCTGAGCCTCTGGGCAGACCGTCGGGCAGGCTCTGATACCACATGACTTCCAGCAGGGTAGCTGGCCTCACCTGGGCTCCTTTGTCCCTGTCTTAGATGGGAAGAAGCAGGCAGGAGTGGGGGAGCCTGCACTATTTTTACCAGAAGGTAAGCAGCCAAGTGTGTATGGCAGACGGCAAATGAATCTATAAATATTTATCCCAAGGAAGAGGGAAGCACAAGCTCTCAGGGTTGCACTTGCTGCGGGCAACACCCCCTCCTCTGGTCCCCACCCATCCTGGAGCCTCCCTGAACTTAGGCCCACCCGGCACAACCCACCCCCTCTCCATCTCGGCTTCGTGCCGAGGAGTCTCTGCCTGGGCCCCCACCAGCTGCGACGCAGCTGTGCACCCAGGGCCCACCCCCTGCCCCAGGCCCCTTTGCTCCAGCCAACTCCCTCTGCACCTGCCCTCCAGCTGCTGCTCTGCCCCAGACCACCTGCCTTCCAGATGTTGCCCTCCCCCTAACTCTACTGATGGTCCCATGGGTGGAAGTGGAGAAGTAGGTGTCTGGGCCCAGGACACAGTGAGACACCGGCAAAAGCCGGGCATACGGTCATAAGTGCCCGTGTGTGCCTGTGAGCCTGGGGCGGCAGGAGGGGGTTGGGAGCTGAGCTGCTTGCCTGCCTTCCAGTCCCCACGAACCTTCAACCAGCCCTTCTATTAAGGCCTTGGGACCTACAGATTAACACACACACACACCCTCCACTGGCCTGACCCCAGACTCCTGTCCATGTAAACATTCCTCTGACTTTCTTCCCTAAAATATAAACGCCATGGCCAGGCCTCAATGGAAGGAAGCCATCCGTCCCCGGCCCTGTCACTGCCCCTTTCATCTCCTTCCCGCCACCAGCCTGCCCGCTGCTCTATTTACACTGGACATTTCCTCTGGGAACAATACTGCCCAGGAGGCAAGCTTGGGCTGGAGGGTGGGAAGCACCGGGGGGCTCCCGTTCTGTTCTGCTTGTCCCAAGACAGGCAGACTCAGGGGTGGTGGTGAAGGTAGGAAGAGGAGAGGGTAGCTGAGGAGGACCTGGAAGAGTGTATTCCATTCCTGGGAACCTGTTTCTGACCCCAGCGGCTCTGCATCAGCAGAATAAACACTAGGAAGTGCGCTGTATAGGTTAGAGTCCTGGGTCAGAGTCCTGAGCACATGGCCTGGCTCTGCCCACGGTGAGCTCCAAGCCTGGTCCTGGAGAAGCACTGCAGAAGTGCAAGGTCGGGGTCTGTCTGTGCCAGCAGGGTCTGGGAAGCGAGGACTGGAAAGGGTGCTGAGTCCTGAGACGGGCAACAGGCGGGCGTGATGTCACCTCTCAAACAAGACGCTAAAACAGGGAAAGCCCGTCTGACCCAGGAAAGTGGGAGGCAAGGACAGACAGGAGGCTTGAGGCTGCCCCTTCCGGCCTTCTCTTCAGCCACCTCTTAGCTCCCTGGGTCCTAATTCTCCTTATGAGCCTTGGAACTCAATCAGCCCCCAGCGGGCCATCCAAGTGAAAAGCACAAGTGAAAAGAGAGGCAAGACTGCCCATGGGTTCCAGCAGGGACTCACTGAAGATTCCTAAGGACGGCTGAGCAGGCACCATGATAATCCCATTTGTCAGAGAAGGAAGCCGATCCCAGAGCTGTAGACCTCCCAGAGCATGAAGACACTCTACCGAGAGCCACTGAGGCTGGGCTTGAAACATCCCCGGCTTCCCGACAGGAGTGTCTCTCGTCCCCTGTCCCATTTCCTCTTCAACCTCACTTCCTGTCCCCATAACTCGGAGCCTCCTAAAGTGTTAACCGCGATGGATAAAATGGTGCAGCAGATTGCTACAATAAATAATTTACTGATATTTATAAATATTCAAATCAGCCAGCTTCAGAAATCGAATGAAGGGAGTGCCTCGGGAGAAGGGCCCGATATGGCATGAATCTCTCCACTCCCTCTGAAGGCTGGGAAGGCCAGAGCTCCTGCCAGCTTGGGTGAGAAAGGGGGGCTCAGAGGGCTGTACCTGGGCCCATGTCCCCTAACCTCCCTGACCATGAAGACAAGACCAGGGGGAGCTGGAGGCGCTGCTGGCTCCTCACCTGGCCCACCCAGACCCCCTCTCTCAGACAAGCACAATAGGAAAGTCTTGATGCCCACCGACTTATAGCCCTGGTCTCGGAGTTGCTGATCCTGTCGGAGTGGGGGCAGTCCCATGGGGCTGGGCAGGCCTGGCAGCCCCCTACCTCTGCCCCCATGAGTAACGTATTTCGTGGCCAGGCTGCCTGTCAGCCACCGGGCTCCCGTGCTTTATGGTCTCTGCTTGGTGGCTCTGAACTCCCTGGTAGGAAATAAAGTTCTCCCTGCGCGTCCCTTCTAAACATTTCACTCAGTGGAAACGGTGTTTAAGAAAAATGAGGACATATTTCTTCCTAAGGATGCAGTATCCCCTTTGGGCGGCCTAATGCCTGCTGTATATCAGGAGGTGGGGAGGCGGGGGCCAGCAGCCAGTCCCCTGGGGTGGGGGCGCATGGGGCCTTGCCTGCCTTTGGCCAAAAGCTCCGGGGCCATGGGCACTGCTGGGTGGCTCCGGTGACTTTCCTAGCCCACAGTGTCACATAGCCAGTGACACCCTACAGGGCCTCGGCTATGCAGGAGAATATGCCTGGGCACATACCTTGGTAGTTCCCTTGGCTATTCCCTCCTATCCCACTCTGTCACTTGTGCTGTCCCCACTTCCAGATGAGCAGAAGCAATGAGCCTGTAATTGCTTTCTGTCACCCAGTCAGCACTAGAGCACAACTCCCACCAGGCTCAGATGTCCAAGGCCACAGAGGCTTAAGCCCCACACACACGCCTCCCACGGCCTTCCAACCAGCTGTCCCAGGGGCCTCGGAGGTGGTGTGCTGTTGGGGTTTCTGCCTTGGCTACCCACGAGAAGCTTATACTTCACAGACTACAAGCCCCGATTTGGTAGCCGTGTGCCTTTGTCTCCGGGCCAGCACCTGGGTTGGAACAGGAGGCTGTGCTGTGAAAATAAGGCAGGCTGTTGACTTCCTGCATTAGCCTGGCTCCTACACAGTGGCTTGCTCGCTACAGATGTTGGAACAAATCTCCAAAGTAATTACAAGAGCCATCACTGTGGCAAAAAACACAGCTGTAACATGAAAGCATGTAGGCGAGGAAGGGGTGCTGGACAGGAACCCCCTCGTTTCCTCCCTCTCCCACTTCACTGCTCAGCCTATCTCCATACGAAGAGTCCCCTTCTCTAGCTCTCCTGGCCAGGAACTGTACCCTAAAAGAGGGACATCCCTTCTTGGGCCTGATTCCAACCTTGGCTGGGAGCACAAGGGCTTCAGAAGAAGGAAGGCATAGTTGCGGCTACCCTAGGGTTCTTGGCTCCCCTAGGGTTCTTGGCTCTTAACAGATCCACACCAGGGCGTGGGCGGGGCTTGGTCACCGGGCCCTAGCTTGCCCCCCTTTGTTTATTTATTTATTATGTTTTTTTTTCTTTTAGTTCAGTTAAAAGGTTTACTATCCAGACGCGTCTAAGTGGCCTCACTTAGCGTAAGTAACTCTATAAATCAGGGGAACTGTTAGCATCCACCGCACAGGCTGGCTATCAATCTCCCCCAGGTCACAGCCAAACAGGAAGGGGGAGAAAAAAGAGAGTTACCACCCAGGGGAGATTTAAAACACAAACTGAGCAAACACACACTTGTGCCTGCCTACTTGTGTTTGTATGCATGGCTGCGCGCGCGTGCACACACACACACACACACACACACACACTCACACACACACACGTTCACATGTATATGTGTGCAGGTCTCTATGGTTGTGTATTTACATTATGTGCACGTGTGAGTCCACAGAGTGGCCCAGGCTTTGAGATCATGGTAATAGAACACAACATAGTTCCTGATGCCAGGGGGAGGCAGCATGAAAAAGAGATGCCAGGCCTTCCCAGGGATGGTTTCTTAATTCCTGAACTACCCTGCTGCAAGCAGGTGGCTCCGGAAGACCATAGAAAGGATCTAAGTGGTCCCTTTCCTCTCTGAGGCCCTTGGGTCTTCAAACACGATGAAACTGAGCTCAAGGCAGGTACTCGTAAGAGGGGGGTGGGGGGCACAGAGCCAAAGAGAAGCTACGTGGTCCTCAGGTGCTCGTCTGGGTCCTCACCCACTGAGTCCCAGCACCGGGCTCCAGAAGGAAAGAGTCACCTAAATGAATGGTGCCGGGCAGAGTCAGAAGAATATGAGGCTCAGCAGAGCGACCTTCTGGTAGCAGCTTCAGCAAAGCCCCACCCGTTTACTGAGTAGGCACAGTTGTGGGGTCCAAAGCCTGGCCATAGATAGGCTGCCATCCGTCCTCAGGGAGGCCCCAGACAACACTAGCTGAGCCATACCGGGAACCAGAGCAGGGTGGCAGCTCTGAGTACCCTCTATAGTTGGGAGACAGACAGCGGGTCAGGCATCCTAAGGGGCAGACCTGCTGGCCCCGCCTCCCCTCCCCGCAGATCGCAACGGAGGCCTCCCTGGCTCACCCGCCTGCCTCCTGCCCGCTGCATCTCTCCATGAACTCTATTTCTCTTTCCTCTCTGAAAACAACTGAGCTGTAAATACTGTTTAACCTTCTCCCCCCCCTCCCCACCACCACCCCCTCCCCTCTGCACTATAAAAACACAAATATGCCATAACTCAGCCGGCCTGGCCGCCCAGCCTCCAACATGCCCTGCGCCCGGGCTCTCTGGAAGGTCATTACAAACGACTTTCCGATTCACTGCTCCTGAAATAATTTTGTGTATTAAAACCTGAATCTGCACTTTCTGGGGCCGAAAGCTTCGCTTAATTATGGCGGGTGTCCTTGGGACGGACAGTGATCCTTCACTCGCCCGCACTCCAGCCCTCCGCCCGCCAGCCCGCCCCCCTCCCCGGGCCCAATCTGTTTTCAAAGTGTGTCTGTCCTTTATTAAATTGTTTTCTTTTCCACATTATCAGTTGCCATGGAGACCTCATCTCTCGGATTATTTGAATTTCATTATATCTATTGATTTGGGAGCATTTCATCTTTTTTATTGTTTTTCTGTCAATTTTCAAAACGAATAACCATCTAATTTGCGTCAGTGCTGATTATGTTTGTCCCTCAATAGAGGTCGGCAGCTGCGCTGGGGAAACAAATCAATGAAAAACCATCATAAAACTCCCCACTCCGGTCTCCAGGATGTGTGGGTGACATTCCACGCCTGCGAGAGACACACTCATCAGCTCCAACTTCAGCGACGGTGGCGGTGGCGGCGGCCCCACTCCACGTCCGCCTCCTTTGGCCTTAATATTTAATTTCGAGATTTGGGGCATTATTAGTGGTGTTTTTATTAGCGCGTGTGCATGTGAGTGTTTGGTGGTGGTGGGCCGGCTGTTTCATTAATTTGTGGTGGGGCAGGGAAGCCCCTAAGGAAGGCAGGGCAGACTCTGTCTGGGGTGTGGCGGGAAGTGGAGAAAAGAAGGGAACACCCCAAGGAGGGGACAGGAGCCTGGGGACCAGGAAGGCCCTGAGGAGGGACTGGGGAAGGGGGGACCGAGTGAAGGGGTGGAAAGGAGGGAATTCAAATTGCTTACTTTGTTGGTTTTTTTTAAATAATTTATGCAATTTTAAGCATTTATGTATAAATTTTTTAATAAGCCACCCTGGAGCAGGATGGCCATTAACATCCCAACGTCCTTCTGTCCAATGGGCTGGCAGAGAGGATCAATTTCTGAGAGTACTTTCCCTTTTTTATGACATGATAAAATGCTTTTAAAGCAACTTACACAAATATGGAAATTTTTTTCTTTTTTTTTTTTTCGTCCCCTCTCCCTTCCCCTAACAGCCCTTCTTATTCACCGGGGAAGGAGGGGCTGTTCTTGTGACTGTGTGCAAACACACACACACACACATACCACCTTTCTCTATGTGTCTGTCTGTCTGTCTGTCTGTCTGTCTCTGTCTCTCTATCTCTCTCTGTCTCTTTCTCTCTCCCCTGTTGGGGAGGGGGCTGAGGGGACTGGCAGGGAGACAACCCCAGTTCTAACTGGAACTGGCCGCCTGTCCTTCTAACAAGGGCATAAACTTTCATTACCCATGCACGCAGTCAAAGACAATTTAGGGAAACGCGCTGCTCGGAAAAGGAAAACCTCAGCGATTCGTGGTCCACAGTGCGGCCGCCATCTGGGGGCTGTCCAGTTAGCCTGAGGGCATCAGGACCTGAACCTCTGACTCTGCCCTGCCTGGCAGGAGGTAGGGAGCATGGGAGAGCCAGTTCCTCCCCTCAGCCCCCAAGTGCACCCCCCCCCCCGTGCCTTCCGTGAGAGAGGCATTTGGAGCTAGACCAGTGAGCCAGTGTGCAGACTCCTCCTCAGCTGGACTGGACCCTGCCAGTCTTGCCTCCCTTATTGTTCCCTTTCCCAGAAGCCCCTTCATCAACACCAGTCAGTAGCAGGTCCTTGACCGTGAGCATGAGACTCCTTCATTTCTACTGCTCCAGAGACAATGATGTAGCCAAGGCTGGCTACACACACACACACACACACACACACACACACACACACACACACACAGACACACAGTAGGATGGAAGAAAAGAAAGCAGGGAGATCTGTTTTAAGGTGTCTTGGAGTCTTAGCAGGATCCCCACAGACCTAGAACAAAATGCCTTCCCTAGGGTAGGGAAGTCCCTACTTTGGAAGCAGATATGTGACAGAAGTGACTGTGGGGGAAACTGAGGCAGCAGCAGCTGCTGTCTTCACTATAGACCTTGAAGACGGAAAGAAAGCAAGCCACGTGAAGAAGATGGCAGGGAGTGAATTCTGGGTGATCCTGACAGCTCTCCCAGCTGCTTAGGATGGAAGGAGGGGTCTGAGGGTGAGTCCTGTCTGAGTTCTCCCGCTGGCTGATGAGACCATCTCAGATCGCAGAGTAGGCCTTACCCCACCCTCCTGGTATGTGCAGCACCAGGACTTTGGCAGTTTCCAAGGAAAACGACCGAAAGTAGATACGTTACTCCTCTTAAACAGTTGACACTTCAAGCATGTCTCCTCTGTCCTGGGTCCCATTGTTTACGTCTGTAATAGAGTGTGCTTCAGGGATGACTGTCTGGGGCAGAGGAGCACACGGTGTCACTTCTATTATGCTCAACGCTAACTACAGAGTGAAGGACCCCCTTCTCTGCAGCCTTGGAGGAAAGTAGGTACAGAATCCAACCTTGCATGGCCCTGTCAGCCTCTGCCCAAAGATCCAGCAACTGCCATGGTCTCCTATACCCAATCTGTGGAGACTGGGCTTTTTCTTTCTGCCTCACCTGCCCAGACCCTCCCACCCCAGAGAGCCAGGCTCCCTCTGAAGGCATCTCCAGAAGTCTGCCTGCCCAGCTCCATCAGTAGCTGCCCAGTGGATTGTCCAAGAGGGCTTCATTGCTCTCTGGACCCTCTGCCGTGGCAGAGAGTGAGCTGCCCTAGAGAGGCCTTGCCACTCGAAGCCCTTGGTGGGAATTGGAGGGGAGCGCCCATCTCTCTCCTTTTCTGTGCTCAGATCCCCCCAACTGTCATTAAAATAACAAGTTTCTGTTACAATCTAAACATCCCCACATCACATAAAGGGTTATATTACACCCGAGTCACTCCCGGCCCGTGTTTGCACAGAAAAGCTCACGGCAGGTCCCCCCTCCTGACGAAGTGACTTATTAAAGTTTAAACAGTAATTAACAGAACAATAAAAATAAAGGGATGTTTGGGGAGTCATAGCGCACACAGGGTTTTTGGCAGTGCCAGCAGTTTTTCAGTGCCCTGCGCTGGCAGCAAAATGAGAAGCCAGGGGGGACGAAGGACCGGCCAGGGTTGAGCCAGGGAGACTTGAGAAACTGAGGCCAGACTGGATAGGATGACGGTCTAGTTGTATCACAAAGGGTATAAAGAAGAAAGTGTGACAGCAGACAGCTGGAGGGAGGGTGAGTTCTGCCTGAGTGTAAGGCCAGCAGGGTTGGTGGACTGGCCCCCGCCTGGCCCCAGGCACTTCCGGGAGCCCAATGCCTGGTCATATCTAGCCAACTCCAGCAGGGACCTGGCACTAGGAGACCCTGGAGTTAATGATTCCTGGAACTGGACCCCTGCCACTTTTACCCAGTCAGGCAGGTACCCTCTTACTCTATCCCTAGCTCCAGTGGCAGGACACCGGGAGAACTCTCCTGAACGTATGCATAAGGACTCGTGGGGGGGGGGGTGAGAGCCTTCCTTAGACTGCTCTGGGGGAAGGAGACCAGCTATCCTATCTTAACTTGTACCAAGCTCCACCTAAAGCAAGCAAGAACCCAGAAAGCTAGCTCAGGGAGACCCCCCACTGTGAAGATTTGTGCCCAAGATCCGCAGGGAGCTCAAGAAAACCAGAGCATCCTGGGGCTAGCAGGGCCTCTCCTCATCCTTCTCCTCGCCTTGGCTCCTGAGCACAAGTTCTTCCACACAGGAAGCTCAGATCCATCCGTGGCTGTAGGGAAGAGCAGCGAGCCCAGCCAGGTAAAGGCACTAGGGAGATGAGGCCAGCACCTCAAAGCCTGAGGGGCCAGCCAGACAGGAGGAAGCTGGGATCCAAGCTGGCCAGGTGGCAGGCATCCTAGTACTGCTGAGCTGGCCCCTGCCTGACTTCTAAACCTAAGCTTCCTCCTGTTTCCCTTCTCCATACTTCCTGTGCCCTCTCCACTCGTGTGCCCACCCCAGCCTATTCCCCGATCTTCCCAGCCCAGCCCCCACAGCTTATCCTGCGGCCTGTCTGACACTGCCCACCACTGCCCTTCTTCTTCAAGGAGAGCCACTGCAGAGCCCAAATTCTCTCTTCACCGCAGCAAATTGATCCTAAAAGTAGATTTTGAGTACAGCATCCCCATTCACACATAGGCAGAGAGTGGTCTCCAGGATGCCAGGAGACCGTAAAGAGGCCCCTCTCCCCTCCTTGAGAAAAAGACACCCCCCCCCCACCTCCTGGGCTTTCCCATCTCCTCAGAGCACCAGCCTGACTAGGCCTTCCCCAAGAGCCTCCCTCTACCTGGGTGCCTGCCATCAGCAGCTCCAGGGCATCATTAAGCTCAGAAATAAGTCCCACCCTAAGGCCAGAGGCCCTTCTGGTCTCTGCTACAGGTCCCTGGGCTGGTCCTTCCACATCAAAAGGTCGAGTGTAGCAGGCATAGCTATGAGCCATCTGCACAGGTAAGAGGCGAAGCTGACGCCAGACTCTTTCTAACCTCCTATTTCCCGAGCTCTGGGTCCACGGAAGCTGAAGGACCCAAAAGGCAAGGGCTCTGTGTCTGGGCACAGGCAGAAGGGGATGGTGGGGCTTCAAAGATCTCAGTGCCACTTAGATGTCAGGTTCTAAGCCAACAGCTTTTCTCTCCCTCTTTTTGGGTAGAGCTCCCTGGGCCTTCGTTCCCCAACCCTTCCCCACTCCCAGTAACTCATAAGGGGGAGAGCAGAGGCTGGAGCAGACAGAGCTCAAAGAGGGCAGGTGATGGTCCCCCAGCCCTCAGCTGCTGCCCTCCATTGGCTGGCAAGGTGCTCACACTCCCTTACTGCTGGTGGACGCATCCTGAGTCACCCTGCCCCAGAGCTGTGCTGGGGGCGTGGGGGTGTGTGGCACCTCCAGGGTAGGGGAACACTGGTAGGGGACAAGGCAGAGAGTGTCTGGGTAGCACCAAGGAAGGCAGGCGGGGAAGAGCCCTTCTATTGAGTATGCTCTACAGTGGACAAGCTAGAACTGTTTCTAGAACCCTCAACCTGCTGTCTGCCCCCAGGGGCACAGGCATGGAGTGTCAGCTGGACAAGGAGATCTCTGATGGAGGGAAGCCATGTGCCCTCCCACACTAGAGAATAGCTACCAAGATGGAGGCTTTTTAGATCTGCACCAAACTTCAGAACTACAAGGCCAAGGCCTAAGGGGATTTTGCTGAAAGCCAGGGTCAGTCTCTGCCCAGGATCAGACAGAGCAAGGGACCCAATTTCTCTCTTGCCCAGAAGATACCAGGCCCCCTTCTGCTTAAGGGACCTTCCACAACCTTGGACACTAACTGTCCCTGAGTCTCTCCTTGGTCCCCGCAGAAGTTCCCTGCTGGGAGTATCAGGTCTCACACTCTTCCACCCCTCCAAGAACTGCAACAGCTCTAAGCAGAACTTCTGGGGTACAGGGTACAGGGTAGGAAGTCCAGCACCCTAGATCTACAAGGGCTCTGTCCTGGTTTATCCACTGACAATGACGAGACTGTGGAAGGGGCCTTCCTGTTGCCGGGACTGTGTTCCCACAATCCTTTGGGGCTGGCTGTGCTGTGGAAGGGAAGTAGGGCAAGAACTATCTAGGAATCAGGAAAAGGGCCTGGGACAGACAGAGCCTGGGTCATAGGCATAGCCCCAGAAGAGGTGAGGAGGCAGCTTGTGACAGTCGGCAGCACCTCCTCACCATCTCTGTGGCCTACTGCCTCAATCCCTTTACCGACAGTGAGGAGGACATGAGGGGACTAATTTAGGAGTATTTTTAAAACCGTGGCCCTGGTGGATGGGTTTAGCAGTTGTCAGCCATCTGGAATAAGGAATTACAATCACCCCTCCCTAATCCTATATTCCCTAAACCCTAAAGCTGGTTAGTGTGGGGATGAGGCAGCAGGTGGGTGTGGGGGGGTGCCTGTTCCAGAAAGGAGCCCCCGCCCCCCGCCTCACCCCGCCCCACCTAGGAGTACCCTCCCTCCCCCTTGGAGGGTGCCTGGGCCCCGGGGTGTGGGCTGAGGAGCCCAGTGTGTTTGGAGCCCACTCGGCTCCCCCACCGCTCACGCCTGCTCACTCCCCAGGCCTCGCTGGCTTGCGCAGGGGCCGTCAGGTAAATTAGATCTGAAAGCTGACAATTTCTGACCATATTTCCTTGATTATTTCAAACAAATGCACAGCAGCCGCTGTAAGGAGATTAAAGTGACATAAACGTCCCGAGTGGGAGGGGGGAGGGCAGAGGATTCAGGTCACCCCCATCCGTCCCCCGCCTGACAGACGCTATATCGCTATCCAATCCAATAAAAAATCCCCCCCTTTTGCTTTAATTAATTTTACAGCTAGCTTGCTTAATTACTTTCAATCAAAATCCTCCTGCCATCGCAAAATTAGAGATGGTTGAGCTCCATTAGCCTAAATTCTTCATTTCCATATAGAAAAGAGGCTGTCGACAGAGCCAGCCCGGGCCCCTGGCAGGACAGACACCCGTCTGCCCACCCGCCGCCAGACAGCCCACTCTGCCTTCCATTCTCCGGCTATGGCTGCCTTCTGCATGTCCCCTCATCCTTTCTACCATGACACCGTAGACTGAGGGTTCAGGTGGGGTGTCCTCACTGTCCCCTAGATCGTCCCCAGACTTCATGTGGAGGCATTGGGGCTAGGCTGAACTAGAGGCCAGGTAGACGTGGAGGTTTGCCTCTATGGAAAGAAACAGCTGATCCCAGGGTTCTCCCCTTACCAGCTGCCTCTCAACAGAGCTTCAGGCCCTGGCTACCCAGACTCCTAACTCTGGGCCCTCTGCCCTCCAAGGAGCTCTTGGCAGAGCAAGAACACTCCAACTCTTGGAGTTTAGCCTGTCCGTATAGACACTGGAACCAACATCACCCAGGGTTCCCTCTACCAACTCCTGGCTAGGGCTACTGCCCACTGCCAGAGCGACTGTAGGGCCAGCTGTCTCCGTGGCACAAGGCAGCACGGCAGCCCCCACAGACTAGCGGTGTCTTGCCCCCACCCCCACCCCCCCACCTCCCAGCCAGTTCCCAGTTTGCAGCAGCTGCTTCTCCTCCCCCAGCCTGGTTGGTGGGTGGTGGGTCTGGGCTCTGTCCACATCCTGTGCTCGGCTGGCCGGCTCCCTTCTCCTCCCTGCCACCTGCCTTATCCTCATAACCCCAACCCCAGCTCCTGAAACTCCACTTCAGGTTTTCTATGCTACAGCCCTGAGTGACACCACAGGGTCCAGCCCAACCTGGGATCCAGCTGATTAAGGATCTGCAACAGGATGTGGGGATTATAATAAAACCTGGCTCTGGACCTTCGGGGGCAGTAGGCCAAGCCTGGGCTCCAGGACTCCTCTCCCCTCCTCTCACTACCATGACCCCCAGCCAAGTTGTCAAGTGATGACAGTTCAGGGGGTCTACACAGTTCCAGCTAGACTCTGGGAAGTGAGCAAACGGGCTGGTGTCAAGGCGGACCTGGAGTAAGCCTGTCAGAATGGCAGGGTGGGGTGGGGAAAAGGAGTCAGTGATGTATGAAGTCTGCCTTGTACCCCCTAGCTCTTCTTGGGGTGGCAAACCAGCCTGATCTCCTTTAGAGAACCAATGTGACACTGGGACAGTGTGCCAGCACAGCTCCTGGGCAGAGGCAAACCAGTAAAGAAAAAGGTGCCCCGTGGGTTGTGTGAGACCCTTCCAGACAACAGGCCCTAGAGTTCGCCCTTGGCTACTGGTGTGGCTGTGGCCGTCTAACACCAGGATGTGAGGCCAGCTCCTGATGGATGAGCGGCTGAACTTGGAGCCTGCATCTTAGGACCCCCCCCCCCATCTGCTCCCCTCTGGTCCTCCTCTAATCCACACAGGTCCAAACAACCCTCCTTCTCAGATGCTTCTCCGAGCTTCTCAGATGCATCTTGAGTCCCTATTGGCACTGCTCAACCTGGCCCTCAGGATCCTAGAGGACCATCTGAAGTCTCTTGGGAAGCCTGTAGGCTAACAAGGACACACTGTGCGCCGCTTCCCAACCACCGAGAGAGAAGCAGCAACATGAGTGAGTTCAGGGGGCTCCTGGAGGTTACCTGATCCTGCTGAGTGACAGGCAAGGAAGGTGACACAAGGCTGCCCTGGTTCCTTTGCTTCCTGCACTGGGCCCATCACACGAGCCTGTATGTCTCTCTTACCTCCTTACCTGTGACTCATCACCCCAAGGACAGAGACAGAAGAGGCTGCACAGCCACAGTCTATGGGCATCCGCCCACTTCTTGCGGCTCTCTGTCCACTGAACTGGGGTGAGCTTCATTCCCACTTTACCCAGACCATCGTGCCTGGCCCAGCTGGGCAGAGGTGGAAGGGTAGATAAGAAAATAGGTTCTGAGTCCTAGAGACACCTACTGTGGGATGACACAGCTCAAACTCTCCTCCATGCCAGGTAGTACCGTGAGGCTACACAGTATACCCCAGGCCTCCAGAACACTGACCGCTACGCAGAGGGTCCAACCTCAATCCTAGGCCTGGCCTCCCTTCTCCTAGGCATCCTTCAGGGGCCCTAGTGACCATATCATTTGTGAGACGCCCTCTAGATCATCCCCTCCTCTGGTCCTCATCTCTGACCCCTGTTCTTGTTTGTAGGCCCTCTACAGTAACAACTCCTCCATCCACCTCATTTGACCAAGAGATCTACAGGACGGAACTACTGTTCAGCACAGTGTCTGTCCAATAAATATTTACTGAAATGAACACAGACCGCTAAGAGCTTCTTGCGTTGACTAGGGCTGAGCGGAGGACCCAGGGTGTGGCCTGACTTCTTAACCAGACCCTGCCTAGCTCTAAAAACCTTTCCTGCTTGCTGGGGTGGGGACTCCCTGGGTGGGACTCAATTGACACTGTGAGTGTCTTGCCCTCTTTAGCCCCAGGCTCACCTCCAAATGCCCTTCACAGGACTCTGCCCAGAGAACAAAGAAGGCCCCAGTTGTTCCTGCATTTCTCTGTAAGAGGAACAACTGTTGCTGGTCAGTCCTTTCTGAATAAACCCAGCAACTGTTTGCAGCGTAGAGCAATTTTCTCCCTCTGCCTTGTCCTTGTCCCAAAAAGGAGAAAAGGAGATTAAAAAAGAAAGATGGGGGAGAGCCCATACCAAGCCCCACAAACTCCCTACACCCGCTCTCAAGTCTGTCTGGAAATGTTATGAGCACAAAGAGCACAAGGACAGCCACCTGCTGTCCCTGACAACTGGGACAGCCGCAGCTAAGGGACAGGCTGTGAGATCAGGACCCAAAAAAAGGAGGTGAGAAAGTGGACGGTGGAGGGAGGCAAGGGGGGTTTGAAGAGGGACAACAGGAAAGATCAAAACCAAGAAGGTGTGGGGAGGGGGGCATCTGGCCAGGACCTGCAGGTACAGAGACCCATACAGCCCAGATGGCTCCTGAAAGTCAGGCAAAATGGAATGGAGGGGTGCTCTGTGGGACACTGGATGTGATGGGGGTGGTGAAGAGGGAGAGAAGAGGAGGACTGGAGAAGAGGGAACGAGGTCTATTAAAATCCTCTCAGTGCATAACACAAAATGTCAGGGTTTATAGCTTCATTCTTGGCTTTGCTGGGACTGAGAACCCTGAACAGAAATGTCACCGCTTGTCATGTTTAATCACCTGCTGTTTGTTAACACCTCCCCTGCAAGGAGCCTGTCTCAATCTGCCCCTGGGCCCCCAAGGGACCTGGAAACTGAAAACATCCAGGCTTCTTCTCAGGGGCTCTTAGCCCTGCCTCGGGTTCCCGGGAGCTCCTTCTGCCGCCATCTGTAGACTTGCAAGGAGTCCCAGGATGACCCTTCTTATCAAGAGGGTCATGACCCCACTGGCAGGAGCTGGCACGCTTGGCTTGGAAGAGCCTGGTCATCCATCGCCTGCCCTCCAGACTATCCCACCTGCTGCCTCCACCCAGAGCCTAGAGAAAGTCAGTCAAGGAAGGCCTGAACTTCACTGCTGCCAGCGTGACCATCAATGGCTACAGCACATCTATCTCATCTACCCTTATCCAAGCACACCGACTGTGGTTCTGGCTTGGTTCCCTCTCAGACCCCCTCCTTTCTGGGTTGTTTAGGAATGCCCATCCCTACTGCTTTGTAACTTCTCCCTCTTGGGCAGGGTAGATATCTGTAGTGCCAGGGTGGTTATGCCCCAAGTACCCTCCAGTCTCCCTAAGAACACTGCGATGCTCCCCACCTCCTAATTCATAATTTGGTCAAATCCGGCAAAGCACTCAGGTTCTCTCAAACCCACACAAGCAAAAAGGGGGCAAACCTAGTTCAGGGTTCAGGCTGAGCCCCACTCCATCAGACAGCTGTTTGCAAAGCAGCCACTCTGCTCTCCATAGTTCCCAAGGTAACCCTGTGAGTTCTAGCAGTGGGGGGCTGTTCCTGAACTGACTAAAGTGGTCTCTCAGTGGGCCATGGGAAGCATCTCCCTCCTCCTCCTCCTCCTCCTCCTCCTCCTCCTCCTCCTCCTCCTCCTCCACCACCACCTCCTCCTCCTCCTCCTCGGCCTTCACAAGAGTACACTGTATAAACATGAACCTGAAGACGTGTCTCCTAGGAGAACAAAGCTCATCTAGATGGCTGCCACAAGTGCTTCTGTCTGGTCTGCTCACCTCTATCTCACCAGGGACGAGTCAGTCAGAGGGTCCCACCCTGGCAGCCCTCCCTGGGGACAAGTGGAGAGTCCCTTTCTCGGGGACTGTGAAGGATCAAGGCCTGCAGCAAAGTAAGTTTTCCTGTAAACCTTAGCAGGCATTTGCATCAGCCGCTACAGTGCAGGGTGTGCCCAGGAGGAGTTCAAGGGGACAAAGTGGACTTAACTGGGATCCGGAGCCCTTCAGGGACACAAGCTGAATAACACAGTCAACATCCAGGGATCTACACTTTGTAATTTCCCCTCAACATTGCCATGTGGATCAGTCCTCAGGGAAGCCTTCCCTCTGGCAAGGATGCTCCCTACTGTGTCTGTCTCCTGGCTTTTAGGGACAGTGGCAGTGACCATGGTTCTCCTACTTCTCCACCTGTGTCTTCTGGGGTTTGTTTATTTTGTTTTTATTTTATTTTTTTCTTCAGTGCTAGAGATGGAACCATGTTTAGAACATTTTCTAAGCAAGTGGCTCTATGGCTAAGCTACGTCCCCCAGCACCTGTGAAACTGGCTGAACCACACAGACCCCTGTCGTTTGCTAAGAAAGATGAGTGTTAGGCGTGACATCCGTTCTCTGTGTCTCTCAGAAGGAAGGTGCTGGGCAGAAACTCAGAGGACGTGTGAGGTCATGTGACCCACGTCCTCTCCAAGATGTCCCAATCTGTCTGTTATCCACAGGGAGAGTGTGTCAGTGTTAGACGAGCTACTAACCCTTCCCCAGCCCCCCAGCCCTCACCAGACTGGCCCTGTTAGCAGCACTCACCACAAATATGCTTTCTGATAAAGTTGGCCGAAAAAACATTCCAGAGCTCAAAACAATGTCAGGACAGGAACCCCATGTATCCTGCCCAGGTGGCATCTAGACACCTACTTGAGGACACACCCATACAGGGGATCACACAGCAAGCCTTGGTCAGGGCAGAGTGGGATCAGGTGGAGTCGCTTGTAGGTCACCCCTCTTGCACAGGACATATTTAGCCACGGAGGTCCCTAGCCTCTCCAGGGCCCCGAGGGAGGACTGTATTGAGCAGCCTCCACTACAGCCTCCAATCAAGGTTGATCAACTGTCCTAGCTGATGTGGAACCTGGGAGTCATAGAATGTTGGTCTTTCTAGTCCTACGTAAGCTTGGGTAGGTGATGACCTTACACGGTCCACCATGTTGTTCTGAAGGGTGGATATTCTGCCCAAAGTCTGTGAGGCAGTGCTCCTGAAGTTCCTTCTTCTTGGTAAAACAGATGCCTTGGGGCCTTTTTTGTGTGCCTAAGAATAAGGCCCCAGCCTCTCCGCTGGAGTTTTTAAAAGCTGTTCCATATTACAGGCAGGTTCAACAGACACACGCAGAATGTGTCTTCTACCCAAGCAGACCATGGCGCATCCCAAGAGGATATGAGAAGTGAGGCCTGGCCTGGGGTGTAGACACTCCCGGATCTAGAGCTGGTGGGCCTGAGACCTCAGCTTTATCAGATGGACATGCCTCCTGGCCAGGCCGCCTGCTCTACGCCTGTCATTAATTTACTATTAGATGGGAAATTACTCCTCACCCAGGAATATAAGTTTTCATCTTATTTTAAGTTGCATTCTTAAAACAATTACCAGGGCATCTGGCGATGACTTCACCACACTACCCAGGCCCTGCAGGGGAGAAGGGCAGCCCTGAAGCTGCACAGGCTCCGCTCCAGGCCCTAAAGGAGCTGGAGGGACTCAGAGCCCCAGCCTCCGCTCTGACCCTGAGAGAGCAGTGGACACACTAGGAGAGGCTCCCTCCCGTGCCACCCGCCCCTGAACCCACCGGTGACAGTTGCTGAAAGCCTCAGCAGCTGGTGCTGCGGGAGCGTTTTCTATTTTTAATTGTTTGATCGGAATATTAACTCATCTAGGCCCGTTCCCAAAGCACAGTCCCAGCCAAAGGGTTTCCCCCATTTCCCACACCTCCTTTCTCCCCCTCTGCAGTCAGAATCAACGTTGAAATTAATAATCAGAGACACACAGGCCTCTGTGCATTTGCAAGAGATCAGAGTATAGAAGATTTAAAGAAAAAAAAAAGAAGAAGAAGAAGAAGAAGAAGGCAGCCTCCTCCATGATCCAGAGAGGCCTTAGGGCTGGTCCTGGCCTTCCCTGCTCTCTGAGCGTTGGCCCTCGGCTCCAGGGCAACAGTGGTTGCTCCGGCACACAAGCACAGCCACTCTGACACCATCCTTACACTTCCTGGCATTCCCCGCTGGCCAGCACAGCTCTTTGCCCTGGGTCCAGACCAGCTGGGCGAGAGGCTGGCTTTTGTTGTAGCTTTTCCGCATCCACTTAGAGAAAGGGAGCTCTTGGGTGAATTGGCGAGCAACTCTTCTATGGTTACCACAAGGACCGGGCCATCTACCAAGGGCAACGGTGTGGTACTTGAGCTTGGGCTAGGTAGGCCTCTGCCGAGTCTGCTGAGTACAAACCTGGCCCTGTCACTTTCATGGGAACCCCTTCTTAGGAAAGGTCTCCCACCTAGCCCAAGGGCTCCTGTCTGCCTGGCCCTCCTCTTTCCAATGCTCCCAGCCGTCCACTGTTCCGCTCTTCCTTTCAAGGTCACGGGGCCGTCCACACCAGGAATATTTACTCACCAGACTGGCCCTGTTAGCAGCACTCACCACAAATATGCTTTCTGATAAAGTTGGCAGAAAAAAAAAATTCTAGAGTTCAAAACAATGTCAGAAATTAGCCCCCACCCCCTTGGCCTTCCAGGGTGAGGTGGGGCCTGGAACAGGTCATGCGACTCTCTGGGGACATGCCTGGGGAACTTTGCTTACTTTCTCTCTTGCTTTGCTCCTGAAGCTTTACCTCCAACATACAGCCCATGGCCCGGGCATTGAGGCCTGGGGACTAAGCTGAATACTGGGTTTTGAGGAAAAGTCTTCCCGCAACCTTCGGAGCACAAGGCCAGGCCAGGCAGCCTCTACCTTGGCTGCTCCCTGGGCCGTCTCACCTCACTGAGCCCCCTCCCCCCATCCCGTCCTCTCTCTGTGCACATGGGCTTTAATGTTTTTATTACCTGTTTGACTCGCTGCCTTATTGCTTCTCCCCTTAATGGGGCCGTAACCGTGGAAACGAGGAATAAACGGCCACCAGAAAATGAGATGATTAAACAGGTCACCCTGGCAAAACAAACTCGGCTAAGGAACCTCTGGGGGTGGGGAGGGGAGGCTACCCCTCCCCCATCTAGAGCCGGAAGGCACAGGACCAGAGCTGTCCATAGGCCCAGATCCCTAAAAGGACTGGGGCAGATGCAGTAGGGTGCCCCCTACTGGTCAGCAAAAATACCCAGTCAATCCTCAATGAACCAGACCTTCCAGCTTGCTCTAGCTTTGGGCTCTCAGGCAGCAGGGAGAGAGGCACCTGTCAGAGGGAAACGAAGGCTGAGACCATGAAGTCTGGAAATACAGAGTTCCAGTAGCCTCTAACTGAAGTGGGGATCCCTGTCCCAGGAGGCTCAGCCTGGCTCCTCCAGTCTCCTGTCCTCATGTAGCAAGTTCCCTCCCAGGGGTCCCCTTAATTCAAGGACAGAGTCCTATAAGAAAAGATCAACTCTGGAATGTACGCTGTGGGAATCCCTGGAGTCTAGAGAAACACAAAGTATGTGGCTCTCTTCCGCTGTTTCCTCCAAAGCCAAGGGCTACCCTGGCCTCAACCCAGGCCACACACAAGACAGGCTTTAGGAAGGGGTCTCTTTAGCCAAGCACGTAGGCCTCTGGCAGGGCCTGTGGGACTGGAAAGTAAGCCTGGGAGGTGGTGTTAACCATGGTTCCTCTACTAAGGCCCAAACATAAGACAGAGCTTGTAAGCTTTGGTAGTCTGGGCTGGTCCCTCATTCTAGCCTACCTGCTATACTAGTCAGCCCACGGAGGGTTCTTAGCCTAGAGAACAGACATCCTGGACTGAAGCCTGCTTGTCAGGACAGGAAATGGGATAGATGGACCACAGAGAAAGGAGAGGAAGAGCCCACACTACTGTGGCTACTGCTCTCTTGTTTCCTTGGACAGCAGCGTGACCTTATTATACACTGGGCCCACACTGTCCCATGCCATTGTCATGGGTAGTGGCAGCTGTCTCACTGTCCCCCCTTTGCCCCTCACACCATCCACGACTCCAACCAGTTCCTTCCTGTAAAGGAGGCTCTAGAAGCTCTTGAGGAGCGAAACCCCAGATCCTAAGGGAGGCAGACAACATTTCCTGCCTTCCTCCTTCTGCCCCACTCAGAAGCCCCGAAGGCACTTGGGGAAGAGGAACCTCCATCAGTCAATTACATCAGCACTTATGGTGGGAAGGCATGGGCTCCAGCCCCATACCAAACACTGGGAGGAGATGTCAACACGGCAGCTAATGGTCACAGCTAATGGTCAGCATTAAGAGCTATAGCGGCAGGAGAAAACGAGGTCCCCAGCCTTGGCCTCCTGGGGACCGAGGCACATAAACACGAATGCCGTCCTGGCACACCGTGGGTATAACCAGCTTCTCAGAGCAGCAGGCCCCAGCCAGCCTCTTATCTCTTATCTCTTTCCAGGGCCAACTGGGTATGAGGCTGGCAAGGGGCGTGGGGAAGAAGGTGAGTAGGAAGGACCTGCCCACCAGAGCCAGGTGGCTTGGCAAAAAGACAGAAAAATGTGGTTGCGCAGTGGAGAGTAACCGCTCTCAGAGTGGCAGGGAGAGGCCTGGGAGAAGTCTAGAAAACTTGGATGGTAGGAGTATGTCCCCATGTCCCCAGAACCACTCTTTCATGAACGGCCTGGTCCTCACCTCCAGCATCTCTTGTTATAAGAAGACAGCATCTCTCTTATACTATGCTTGTCTGCAAACGGGGGAACTGGACAACCCGACTCTGCAAAGTGCCTCAGGACTCCCCGAACTGCGGCTTCGCCGCCCTCCAGGGGGGCTCTTCCCTGACAAGGACATGTCTGAGAGCCTAAGGTGTAAAGTACAGTCAGCCAGACAGGTACACACACCAGACCACCAGCCTACACACAGTGAGGCGGTCTAGCCAAACTGATTCTCCTCCACACCCCATGGCCGCTGGCCCACAGCCCCTTTCCAGTCTTGCTAGGCCAGGGCCTGACCATCTCGACACCTGCTGCTTGCCTTGGGGACCCAGTTCTGGTAATGACTTTGGAGCCACTTCCTTCCCTCTCTGATCATGAGGACCAGGAGAAGGGAAGGCAGGAAAGAGGAGGAGAAGGGGAAGGAAGGAGAGACATCGGTGGTTGATCAAGATTTTAAAACAAGCGTAGGACGGCCGAACCTTGGGGCCTGGGGTTGGTAATGAGTTGAAGACCTGATTCTCTGAGAAGGGAATCTAGTCTAAGGTGAGCTGATGGAGGGATCGAGATGTACCATTGACCTAGCAGGGTCCAGAAACAATAGTCTAGCAGTCCACCCCATTCACTGCCTGGGAAAAAGGGCAGGGACTTGAGCCAGGGGCAGCAGCTTTAATGAGGACATGCTGCTGTAGTGACTCAGCCCTGCAAAGGTGCCTCTATTTATTTTATTTTCCATCATAAAAACTCAAGCTGCAACTCAGCCAGATTCCCTGGCTGTGGGGGTGGGGAATGTCGGCGGTGCCAGGGAAGCAGGGAGAAAAGTCTAACTGATGCCCCCGCCCCACCCCCATACCTAGCCCATGCCTCTCTTAAGAGGGTGTGGGTTCCCTTCTCTGGTCTCTACCAGGGAAGAGGGTCTTAGGAAGCCTTGTAGACCTGCTTCTGCTGCCTCTACCTGTCTCTGTAGAATGACCACGATGGACCTATTATCCTACACTCACAGCCCTGAGCTGCTGGTGTCTCAAATGCTCTCTACAAAGAAGGGACCAATGATATGATTCTTGCTTTACCCATGTGACTCTTCCCTGGATGCCTGCCCCACTGAGCAAAATCAAGTTGGTAGTCAAAGACCTTAAAGGTCATCTGATGCTCAGGCCCCTCCCTGTGTCACTGCTGGGTACACAGCCAGCCTGTCTGAATGGTACCAGGAAATACACCACTTCCAAGACAACCCATGCTGTCCTTGGCGCTCATGGCTCCTTCCTGCCAAGATGGCACCAGAACACCCGCCCCCCTGCAGACTAGCGAAACCGGTGCCCAGCCTGGCCCTCGCTTAGACTGGTTGAGTGGGTGTACCTAGCCAAGTACAGTCTGGAGGAAGGAAAATCGAGGGCGATCTGCTTTACCCAACCCAACATGAAATCCTTCCAAAGTGGCACAAGACCATTCCCATTCCCTGGTGCATGTTGGGTAAAGTGTACCCAGAGCTATGAGGCCTCAGAGTCGCTTCCACTTTGGGCAATACCTGGCTCTGAACCTTTGGCGCCCAGAGGTCCTGTATGTCGATACTCTGGCTGCAGGGGCTGAGTGTGGAGAGCCAAGTTCTTTGCTCCTTGGGGGAAAGACAAAACTAGGGGGAGTCTGTCGCCATTCTCCTTCTGGCCTTAGTCTGTTTCCTGGCCTGCTAGCTCTCTCGGCCTCATCGTCCCTGAACCCCTATCCCTGAAGACTCCATGACATGGGAGGAGAGGGTCTGCCTGAGAGGAAGGGTCCTTGCCTGCAGTCCCAGTAGGACAGACAGTTTTGGCTCAGTCACTCCTGCCAGTGACTTGTCTGAATGACAGGGCTGAAACTGGAATGCTTTAGTGGGTACTGCGGCCCCTCACCAGCTAGCTCCTCCTGGGTTCCATGGCTGTCCCTTTGAGCCTGCTCTCTTGCCTATTTGACCCATTACCCAGAGCAGCCTACCTTGGGTCCTCTGCAGGACAGCTCTTCCCCTTCTCAAGAGGGGCATTAGAAATAGATCCCAGATGATCAAGGACAAGCGTTGTCAGATAGCCACTGCTCTTGCATAGCCATTTCTTACCCAGGCGCCGGTGTGTTCAGGCCCAGAAATCAGCCTGGGGTGGGGGTGGGGGCTAGTCCTAGGGAGCTTCCCAAGTACAGGATGGATCTACCTGTGTCTGAAAGCTTCCTCCCTGCTCCCCTCACCCTCTCTATACCCTCCCCCTGGGAAATCACTCTAAAAGGGCCTAATGGAACCATGTCCTCCTCTCTTCCTCTCTCCTCCCTCCCTCTCCCTCTCTCTCTCTCTCTTTCCCTTTTTTTTTTTATTAGCATTTGTGGAATTTATTCCCAAACTCTCCTAATCTTCCGTACACAACCATTTGATTTGCATAACCCAACCCCCTCTCATAAAAACTGGCTGCTAGTTTAATTAAAAAATGTAAATTTGCTGTCATCTCGGGGCCTGGTGAATTAGGACGACATCGGCATTTTTTATTGCTAAAGACGTCCAGATTGATCCAGCCCTTGGCTGAACTATGGTGGGGGAAAAGAGGTCCACATGGCCCCTGAGGGTCTTCAGATACTTCTGTCCCTCCTGAGAAACCTCAGCCCTCCCCAGCCACTGAATTACTCATGGCCAGGGCGCTTCAGGACCTAGACATGTCCAAGGGTGGAGGGGACAGTTAAGCCATCATCCAGGACTTGTTGGAGGTCTCTGGTACTGACAACTCTTTGACCGGCTTACTCTCTGCTGAGGCCCTTAGCTGGAGCTACCAGGGCTGCTCCCAGAGGATGGGAGCTAGGCACTGCACTGCACCAGCAATGAGCCCTGGCATGTCCCTGTGCATCAGGGAGGTCAAGGGAGATCAAGGGAGATGTTCTCAGCTCCTGAAGATGAGAACACAGCTGCCCCAGAGATGGACTCAGGGAAAACAGATCAGCCCGAGTCCTGGTCTGCTTCCCTTTTTTTGCGAAGTGAGGGAAAGTGCTTTTCTTCTGAAGTTCTGAGATTAGGTGAAACTCCCAAGATCAGAGAAGAAACAGGAGGTATCACCAGACAACTCCTCCAGGAAGCTGAACTTTGATACCGTGGACCTTCCTCCCTCTCTGTGTGGCCAGAGTCCAGACTTGGGTCCCACTGGGAGTGCCCTGCTCCAGCTGACTTCCTGGCCCTTCTGGCTTCTAGGAAAAGTTTCCAGAGCCTGTCCCTGGAGTGTGAAGAGCAGCAAGTCTCCCCAGAGCCCTTAAGGTGCCACAGGAGGCTCTGTCACTTGCCTCCTGCCCTGCCATCATGACATTCCCCAGAAGGGATATGGAACCCTGCCTCCTAGGAGAGGCTGGGCATGGCAGGATGGGAGCCAGCTCCAGTTGGCACTTAGGTCAGAAGGAAGAGAGCAGGGCCCGCCTTCCAGCTGAGTAATACCTCAGTCCCTTGTGCTGGCCCATTGGTAGGCTCTCCTGTGCCAGGTAGTGGGTGGTGCCAAACACTGGGCCTGTCCCTGAGTTCTGCTTCTTGGCTGGGATGGGTGGGGGCCCCATTTCTGAAGAAAGGGGGGCGGGTCCTGAAAGGGTGGTGTAGAGACACCTGATTCGAGGTGGAGGCGGGCTGGTTCTCGGCGGGGTGGAGGCCAGGGAGGGGCAGGGTGGCAGCAATGGCTTCAAGACACCTTTCTAAATATGCCCAGCAGGGGGCGTTGTACCCTTCCTGGGCACAGATGTCCCCAGGACCTCCAACTACATCCCATTAGCCAAGTGCACACCTGTCCCCTACAGTCCAACCACTCTGTGAAGGTTCCCCACCCCCACAACACACATTCCTGATTGTCCTCTCCTGCCTCCTGCTCCCTCTGCCTCAGAGAGGCAGCTGTCACTGTATGGGTCCCATGGGAGTATGAGCGAACTTTGACAAGTCTAAAAACAACCCTAAAAACCACTTAATGCCACTACCTTTCCTTCCTCAAATGAAACAGTGGGGGTCAGGGGTCACCTCTGAAGAATTACCAACTGAATTTTCTCTTAAGATACTAAAGAAGAGCACTGATTTTGACAGCCTGGGGTGTGAGAGTCCTGGCCCAAAGTTAGTTGTGATAGAGGAGGCTGGGGGAAGACCACAGAACTAAGCCAAGCCGTGCTGGACTCAGGTTGTAGGCTCAGGTGCAAGGAGAACTATCGAACAAGAGTAAATCAAAACTAGAAAGAAGCAAAGTCACAGGCTAAACTCTGCCCAGGCCAGGGAACACTCACTAGCTGGAGCCAGACCCTAGCTAGCCCCATGCCAGGCTCCCCAGACCTAGATATCTAAATGTAGTCTTTGGTTTGGCCTACTGTCGCCTCCCAAAGTAGGTGCTAAAAGGGGGCTGAGAGAAAGAAAGAGCGAGAGAGAGTCCTGGGCCCCTTACTTTGAACTGATAACAGCCACCTCAGCCCACAGCTTCTCAAGTGAAAAACACTCATTAGCCGTAATAAGCAGCTTGATCATCCGACACAGCCTTGTCCCAAATAAATTAAATTCCTTTACCTTGAGACAGTCGCCCCGAAACCAGACTAACCACCTTTCCCAACAGGACGCTGCTTTCAAAAACTAAACCACCCCCCACTAAAAAAATAAAAACACACACCCCATAAGCCACACCACACCACACACACACACACACACACACACACAGACATCTTTGCAAAGGGAAAAGTGTGTCTAAAAAACACAAGAGAAAAAACACGCAGAACAAAATCCCCCACAAAAAACCCCTAAATCCTCCACTCTCTCTCTCTCTCTGGGTGCCCCCAGCTCCCTGTCCCCTCAGTTCTTTCATAATGACAAGCATCAAATTAGTCACAGTCACTATGCGAATGACAAATAACAATGTCACCATCCAGAAAACAGGGCTAGCAGGGACTATGGGCACAGACCCCTGGCGCCTGTCCGGTACCCTCGGCTCAGCTGCTAGCTCATTGGGCTAAAAATACTAACTTCCGTCAAAGAACCGAAAGAAAAGTGAAAGAGCCTCCCCGTGGGTTCCCACCGCGCGTACCTGTTCCAAGATCCATTCTCCGCTCCTTGGTCCCAAACTCTTCGAGAAACGCCATGAAAAGAAGAGAGAAGAATGTTTAGTATCTCGCGGGCCCCTGTCCCCGCCCGCCCGGCCGCTGTCCCTCACCGCCCGGCCGAGCGCATCCCGGGCTGGGGGACGCGCGCCGGGCCGGGCAGGGCCGGGCCGGGTCCGGAGGGCGGCGGCGGGGAAAGTTTGCTCCGCGCCTCACGCTCGCTCTCACGCTCCGGCCCGCACGCTCCCAGCAGCTCCGAGTTCCACCAACTAAAACAGAAACTGCCCGTGGCTGTCGCTCGGCTGGGGATCGGGCCCGCCAGGCCGAGGGCCCCCCACCCCCACATCCCATCCCGAGCGCGCAGGGGTCGCCGCTCCGGCCCGGCCCGGCCCTCCCCCGCCCGCTGCCGGTACTCACCATAGTCGGAGAGTCGAAAGCCGAATTCACTTAAATAATCAACTTTCATAATACTTAATTAATGCCTAATTGCAACTGATTACTCCCCGAATAACAAGTTGTTTTAAAATCCTGATGTCATTGCTCCTGACGGTAACACTCAGGGTAACAGTTTGGCAGGAGGGAGCGGGGCGGGCGGGAGCGGCCGGGCGCTGCCAGGCGCCGAGGTGATTGGCAGGGTGGCCATGGCACCGCCCCTCGCCGGGAGCGCGCGCGGCTCCGGCAGGTGAAAGATCAGACTCGCCCGCGCGCGCTCACGCGCGCGCCTCGCAGTGGTGCGAAGGTGAATGGGCGGGCGCGCGCCCGCGCTCCCAGCGCACAGGCTGGGGCGGGCGGGCTGAGGAGGGCGGGCGGCGACTTCTCCCAAAGCTCAGGGAGGAGAGGGAGGCGGGGCCGGCGCTCGCGGGGTCGCGTGCGAGGGAGGGAGAGGCTGGTGTGCCTGTGAGGTGTGTGTGCTCGCTCGTGTGGAGGAGTCGTGCGCCCGCCCGAGCGAGGCGAGGAGCCGGCACCCGCGCACAGGCGCCAACTCCCGCCGCGGGCGGGCGGGCGGGCGCGCGCGCACCGTCCGGCTCCCCTCGGCCGCTCGGGGCCGTCGGCCACCCTGAGCGCGCCCGCGTAAACTTTTCCGCGCGGGAGCGAGCGCAGGTGCGAGACTTTTTGCGGCACGCGCGCGCGCGCGCGCTCCTGCCGTTCCCTTCCGAGGTGCCCTTGGGCTGCGGGTGGGGCGGGTGTGGAAGGGGTTGTGTTTCCCTTGCTCACCCCACTTCCCTCATTTTGTTGTGGCTATTGGAGTTCGAAGAAGAAAGGAGTCGCGGGCGGCGCGGCTGGGTGTGCCGGAGAAACTCGCACGTCAGCCTCGCGAGCTCCCCTTCCACTCCCCCTGCGCGCACTCCCGCGCGCTGGCCACCGCACTCCCGCAGACCGCACGGTCTCAAGTTTCCACCGCTTCGCTTTGCTCTTGACCTAAAAATGGCCCCGGAGTCCCTCCACATCAGGTCACACATGTTACAGTCCCCAGGCCTTTCTCCTCCCCACCCCTCCTCTTCTTCCCTCACAGTCTCTAGGCAGTCTCCTCAGTAGATTCACTTGGGCTTCCTTTCCATCCCTGAACACAGGCACCCCTCAAGCAAGTTGGCCAGCGTCCTGACACCTGTTCCCTGGGGACCACACCCTGCCCACTCTGGTGTCTCTTAGGGCTGGACCAAGCACTTGTCTTTCTTGACTTTCCCTTTCTCCCTGGGTTTGTAAGTCTCTCAGCCAAGCCCTCCTTTCCATACAACCCCAAATGGCCCATGCTATAGCCTCAGGTATTCAAAACTTTCTGGCTTGGAAGAGCTCAAGGGAAGTTTCCTCAGTAGGCTTGCTATCCCAACGCCTGTTTCCACCATGCTCAGCTTCCTGTCCCTCAGTGGCCCATTCGGCTGTCTACCTCACCGGTGCTACCGTCCTCTCTCCTGCTGAAGGATGGGCCACACAGACTTCCAACGAGGAGAGGAGAATGGGCTTAGGCTCTCCCTGGTCCGGGCAGCATTCAGCAAAATGGCGCTGCCCTATTTTTGCAATATTTCTATTTTGCAAAGGGAGGGGCCCAAGGAGGCCTTAAGGCAAAGATGTCAAGGGAGTTAATAATCTACTCTTTCTCCTACTTTCCCCTTATTTTTTCTTCTTTTTGTCTCACCGTTTTTTGTTTGTTTGTTTGTTTGTTTGTTTTAAACGGCTCCATGAAGAATCCGGCATCCCTCTCTTGTTTCGCCACCCTCTCTGTTGCCTCCTTGGGGACCTCGGTCTAGGTTGTCACACACCCTCCCTCCATGTTTCAGATCCATCCCCATCCTTAGGTGCAAAGACCTAACTTTGCCAGGAGTCCCCTGGCCCTAAAGCCCCTGAGTAAGGAAACAGGGTCCCTTAAATCAAGCCACATGCTCCCCAACATGGGCCCAGGGAAGCCAGATAGAGAGAGCCATCAGCCAAGCTTCCCCATGGGATCTCTGTGTCCAGGACTGCCCTGGGCACCCTCTGTGGGTGCTGCTGCTCATCCCCCCTAAAAAAACCCAACAATGATTCTGCCCCTCCCCCTTGTAGCTCCAGCTTGTAACAACAGGCACTTAGTCCCACACCCCAGCCTGGTGTGGGCCACCAGGTAAAGAAGGAAGCCTGGCATCAGAAATGGAGGCTGGTGAAGATATCTGCACGGACAAGGAGCTCCCTGCACAGGGGACCTGCAAAGTCTCTGGTTGGTTCTGAATGTCCTGGTTTTCAGCTGATGATAATCAGGGCTGACCCCTAGGAAGGCCTGGATAAACAGGGAAACACCTCTCCTTTCTAGTTACCTAGGTAAGAACAATAACTTTGGAGCCTCTGAAGGGCAAAGGCTGGCAAGGCATGGCTCACAGGGCAGGGCCAAGAGAAGGCCATAGATCAGGGCCAGCAAGAGGGGCTGCCACATATGACCCATAGTGGGAGAGCCCCAGGCTGTCCAGAAAGCACCCTCTATTCTGAGGCAGTGGGTCACAATCAGCCACCACAGGTGGAGTAGGCTGGACCCAAGAGTAAGGAGCCACTTGTGGCAGAAGAGAAGAGATTCGTGAAGTAAGAAACTGAGGCCAACTTGGCATCCTAGGATTTCAGGACAGGGCCAAAGGCTGAAGCATCAAGGTTGTGTGGGCCACGGGTCAAAGGCTGTGTGTTAAGCGCCTCCAGATCTCTGCTGCTCTCTGTCTCTAAGCGTGTGCTCACACCGATGGGAGAAGCCTAGAGGTCTGGTGTCTTAGGGCTGTGTCTCTCCTAGTCCTTCCTTATGACTCTGATGTGATGACAACTCTGAGAACCTGAACTCAGCCATCATGAGAACATTTCATGATTTCCACTGGTCTCAAGGGCCTGGGGCTCAGAGCTTCCAGGTCTTTTAGGACACCCCACCCCATGCAGAACGGAAACCTCTTTAGCAACTTCATACAGTCAGGTGGGTCATGCCAGCCCCCACTCTCCCCGGCCAGGTTGCCATGTTGGCTCTCATCCTCTTTCATCCTGTGTCCTGTGCCCACTCGCCCACCCTCCCTCCCTCTCTCCCTCCCTCTCGAGCCTGCGGCCTTCTCACTCGCCAGCCTGTTTACACACCAGGTATCTCGTGCTTTATCTGCTCTCATTTTGAATTTGTAACTTTCACATAAACTTGAACAAGGCTCCTTTTGTTCTTGCACCCCACCCCAGGATCCCAATAAACTGGTTCCCTCTCAGGCGACTGGGCCAGGGCACAGCAGCCTTGGCCAGAGGTCTGTGTGTGCATGTGAACAAGCGTGTTCGCACCTGTGAGGGCGTCCCTGGATCTGAGGGTGCTCCGCAGGGATGGAGCGAGAGTATCAGGGGGAAACAGGGAGACAACTGAATGTGGACAGGAAGCATGGGGGGCGTGCGGCAGCGGGGGGTGGGGGGGAGCAGACACAGAAGGCCTGGGCCTCAGCTGGGACAGGGCTCAGCCAGCAGGTAGCAGAGAATGTGTAGGCCCTGGACAGGTGGGTGTTGGGCCAGGGAGGAAACAAAGGGGAGGATGGAGCTCCCAGTCTAGTGGGTGGCAAGGCGAGATACCGAGGCCACACTAAGTGTAAGGCAGACACAAGGATCACATTATGGCAGGGTAGGGGCTGGCACAGCCGCACGCTCGGCCCGTAATCCTGTTAGCCAGCAATCTCCATTCCGAAAGAGCTTCATTTCTTTGTGAATATTTGTAAACTAGATATCTAATGGAAAATTATAGGAAAATTATAGTGAAATTCATGACGGAGAAATCCGATTATCCCTAATTCAATTATGCCATCTTAGCCCACACAGCACATTTCCCATTTTTTTCCCATAAATACCGATGCCAGGGGTCCCGGTAATCAAATAAAATTGAAAATCATCTTCCCATTAAATTCAATTAGCCGCAATTTCTAAAGCCTATCAGAGATTTTAATTACTAAATTATAAAATTCTCCAATGCTAAATTGAAACCAAAAAAATTGCACATCCTTATATTTCAGAGAAAAAAAAGGGACCAGCAAAATCCTTCAAAAATGTTCTATTCTGTCCAAGTCCACAGCATCTCCCTACCTGGAGGGACCTTGTGACTCCTGCTCCCTCTCTGCTTGGTGGGAATGCAGCCTGGGGGGCCCCCAGGGGAGCACCCTTTAGGGGAGGGGCCCAGACATAGCCACTAACAGAGGAGCAAACCACACCCCTACGCCCAGCTAGGACAGCAGGTAGCCATCTTCACTGTCCTGGCAGGCTTGGCTCCTGAGAGGTCTTCAGCTCCATCACTCACAGTGAGGCCTCTAATTTTCAATGCTACTTTCTTGGTCAGTGAGCTGGGCCATAGCTAGTGGGGTTCAGGGAACAGACAGCTTCATTTAAGCATGGCTCTCGGAACCACTCCAGTGGTCCCCCTGATGGATGAGGCTGGGTCAAAGATGGGAACAGAACAGATATAGCACAGGATAGCCCTGGGTCCCAGAGACTTGTTAACAGGGGCTTCGAGAGTCTATAGGTCCTGACAGAGTACCAGCTTCCTGGAACAAGAGGGAGACCAAATTGGCTCAAATCAGACTTCTCCCTGCATTTCCAGCTCATTCTGCCCTCTCTTCCCTCCCTGGAGAGAAGTCAGCACCCTTAAACTGGCCAGGACTCTCATGGAGAGACTCTATCTCACACCCCCACTCCCTTTAAGGGACACACTGGCCAAGAGAGCTGGCAGTAGTCCCTTGTCCACACTACTTACCGGCCTCTAAGGGGTGCTCTGTGCTTCAGGAGAGCCCGAAAAAGTGACATTGGTAGCAACTTAAGGTGTACCCTGCCTAAAACCCAAGCTAGGTGGCTGGGTAGGCAGCTGGTGGCCCCAGCAGGCTTAGGGGAGTCAGCTGAGCCCTGCCAGCAGCCCAGCACCCAGGAACAGGAGCAGGTCTGATCTGCCAGGCAACCTGGAGTGCCAGCAGGGGAGGCACCGGCAAACAAAACAAAAACAAAAAAGTTAATTATCTTTGGCTTTTTCTTAATAAATATCCAAACTGGCCCGGCCGGATCCTCCGCTTTAGAGGGAGAAAGGAGAAGGAAAAAAAAAAACCCAAACCCAATCCAGCAGACTCTTTCTGTCTTGTGTGTCTATGTCTACTTTTCCTTTGTCTCTGATCCTTGAATTTGTCACTTATCAGAAACAGTGAATGTTTCACGTTTTTTGCAAACTCGAAGAGATGGGCTACAAAAGCGGCTTTTGTTGTGGTGGTTTTTCGTTTGTTGGTTGGTTGGTTTTTTGTTGTTTTGTTGTTGTTGTTTAAGTTTTTGAGGTGGGAAAGTGGGGTGTGAGAGAAGAGAGAGGCAGGTGGGGAGAAAACGGCTGAGAAACACCAGCCGAAGAGAAGCAGAAGAGAGACAGGTTGGGAAGTGGAGTGGGTCTCAGCCTGCTGGCAGCGCCCCTGGCTGGGCCCTGCTCTCAATGCCACGCTAGCCCTTTACTTCAGTTACAACCATCAGGAGGCACAGGAATTTCTCATGTTAAGATGCCCGAGCCACCACCAAAGCCACCCAGGTCTCCGTGGCCACTCGAGCTGCCCTGTTGCTTTGTGGTTTCTGTGCCAAGCCAGGCGTAGGGCTGGGAAAGACAAGGCAGGGGAAGGAGCGAGGGGAGGAGGGGATGTTGGCTGTCGTGGGAGGGAGGGTGTGTGTGTATGAGGCTTTTCTGCATCGAGTCATGAGCATACCTGGGGAGAAGACAGTTTCATGTTGCAGCCTGGGCCTACATGTTCCGATGGCGTATGTACATGCCTGGGCCCAAAGTCTCAGAAATACAAGGTAGGGCATGGGGTGGGGGCAGCCACCAGGACATGGAATGCTGGCTTTGGATTCTTCGGCCTGGGTTCAAATGCAAGATCCACCAGCCATGACACAGCCAGGCTGTGTAATCCTAGTAAGTCACTGGCCGTCTCTGAGTCTCCATTTCCTCACATCTATTAGCAGTTCTTTAGGTCTGTGGGTGGGGAAGGGAAGTCAGAGACTGCCAAGGAGTGTAAGACTTTCTTCCTGGGAGATGAACATGTTCTACAACCAGTAGTGGTGATGGCTGTACTGTTCACCCCTGTGAATATGCAAATAATAATAATAAATAATAGTATCACTAAATAGTACATTTAAAAAGGGCATATTTGATGGCATGTGGATTATATCTCAATAAAGTGGTCACAAAATACTGTGGGAGAAGGGGAAAATATTGGCAGTTATACCTGCATGTTTTGGAAAGAGGTCTGAAGACAGCATTCAGCCAGGCACAGAGTGAGTGGTCAGAAAATATTCACTGATAATATGGGGCTAGGGCTGGTGTCTGTGAGTGTATACTGCTAGTGCTTACAAATGCATTCCTGCATGGGTTGCTGGCCAGCATGTTGTCAAGCCACTGAGCTGTCTCCCCCACCACCCCCCCACCCCCATGCCTGGTAGGAGATCCTGGGCAGCTGCTCCCTGCCAGGGGGTGGGAAGTGCATGGTCTCCTCCCGCCTCCTTCAGGTCCCTGGAGAGAAGGCTGCCCACCATGGCGGGCAGACTCCCGAGCTACATTCGCCGTCTTGCAGACACTCATATTCTCCATGTGCAGCAGACCGTGAATTCACCTTCATACTAGTTACAGGGTTATTTAGCTTCTCTTGACACTGACAATCACAAACTTTAATTCGCTGCCTGGTTTCTCCCTGCTGTGCCCTCTGCCCACCCCCAAAATCCTTGGGAGAGGATGGGAAGGACTGAGGTCCAGCCCTCTCTTGCCAAAGCTTGCCCTTTGGAGTGATAGATGGCAGGAGGTGGAGATGGTCAGTAGGAGAAGATGCTGGGCAGAGGGCTGGAGAGACAGGGTCTGGAAGAGAAGGAAGTACCACCGGGCTAATGGGAGCCTCGGTCCTGCTCCTCCAGCTGACATTAATGTATTCAACCTGACATCCATCCTGTCGTGAGTGAATGAGGATTCACCCATCAGGCTACTGAGCCCAGGGCCTTGCTGGAACCCACAGAGAATGGGGACTTGGTCTGGGACTGGGCTCCTCAGATCAGGCAGCTGGCACAGGGCTTGGCACCTCTACCTACTGCTAGATTATCAGGTGCCCCTCAAGACACTGATTTGATGGAGCCCATCCTACAGTTATTCTCTTCCTCTGCACCTCCTCCAGGTCCCTATCAGGTCCCACCAGTCCATCCTGGGGGGCTTTTCCAGGCTTACTGCCATGGTACCTGGGTCAGTCACTTCTCTTCCTTTGACAAAGAAAGGTGGGGCATGGAGACCTCGAGACATCACAGATAAAGCCAGAACCGGGTGTCTGGGTACAATAGGGGACTCTCTCATTGACAAAAATCCAAAATTCAGCCACCTATCAGGCAGTGTCTCAGAAGCAGAAAGCCAAGAGGACTCCACAAAGGCTAGAAGCTGGAGGTTGGAAAAAGAAAGCCAGGGGGGACAGGCGAGGCAGGGAAAGGCACAGGCAGATACGATCCTGAGTCCATTTCCTTCTAGGTCCATTCTATAGCTCCACCCCTGCCAACCAGAGAAGTGGCCATGGTGGCCTGGGCAAGAGAGAGAGAGAGATGTCAACGGGGCCGATGGGAGAAGGGGCTTGTTGACTGCAAACTGTCCATTATGGCTCAGATTATAAGCATATTGCACAGGGCTCTCTGCACGATGACGAGGAAATCCAATACGCTGAAAGGTTAATGCAATCAATTAGGGTGACAAGGAAGTGAAGTAAAACCTTCCGAGTAGATGAAAAGGAGAGAGGGAGAGGGGGCCATGCGTGGGGGGCGGGGGGGGACAGCGAGAGATGAGCGGTGGGAAGGGAAGAAGGGAGAGAAACTTATGGGGCACACAGAAGGCCTGGAGGGGAGGGGAGATGTAGAGACCAGGGAGGGACTTCAGCAGAGCCAACCAAGGAAGCACCCCAGAGAACGGGCTTGTACAGCGTCCATCCCAGACTCCCAGGCATCCCCCTCTGACGAGAAGCCTGCCGCCCAGGTTTATTCCATAGCCGTGGTGACACCAGGCCAGCTTGGATCCCTGACCCTTTGACAAAGCACCCACTTAAGTGGCCCACCCCGGGCCTTCTCAGCAGAATGACAACCTCGCTTGCTACCTTCACCCTTGCAGGCAGAGACCCAAACCCAGACCCTTGGTCTTCTTCCCTTGGTCGGCTTCCTCCCAACAGCTCCAGCCAGTTGAGGCCTGTGGAGCAGAGTCTGGTGGGCAGGACCCCTGTTTTACAGGGGTGATGGTCTGAGAGGAAGGGCTACATCCCAGGGTTCAGCAACAAGTGTGAGGGACCCGGGACTGCCTAGTGCACCTCCTCTGCCCCCTCCCCCACCCCCAGTGCCCTTCTTTTCCCAGAGGTCCATTGGACTCAGAAGCTTTGCTGGCTCCAAGGGCTCAGTGTCAGAGCTTTTCCAGGGATCAGGGAAAGCTCCAAGGTACTGTCCTAGGGATGGGTGCTACATCTTGTGGCTGCTGGGGGAAACTGGCTGGGCAGAGACCCTCTGCCTTCCTGCTGGTTTCTGGGCACTGTATACCCCAACAGCCTGGCAGGGTATACACTTCCCACCTTGCAAAGTGTGCTGGGGTGGGAGCTGTGTGTGTGTGTGTGTGTGTGTGTGTGTGTGTGTGTGTGTGTGTGTGATGACTATGACTACGGATCTGAGGTAATGGCTACAGAAGGGCCACTGAATGCACAGCTCTGAGGGAGTTGGGGTGTGTGAGGAGAGAGGAGCTGGGGCTCAGAGTAAGAAGGACTGAACAGAGCAGGAGGCAGAGGAGGGGTGGAGACTCCCCAGCAGAGTGGGGCATTAAGCATCCTGAAACCAAGCCCCAGCCTAGAGTTGCTATGCAATCCCAGCCTCACTATGGTGACCACACAACACTGAGAATTCACTCAACCCCAAGGACTTACACACGTTGGCAGGTTTCAATGGCAAATCTCATGTATATTTTTATCAGAGACAGAACAGAATCCGGGCCAGCAAGCCCTTCTTTGTAGAAGGGCCAGATAGTAAATATCCTTTTTTGTTTTGCTTTGTTTTGTTTTGTTTTGTTTTGTTTTTCGAGACAGGGTTTTTTTTCTGTGTAGCCCTGGCTGTCCTGGAACTCACTCTCTAGACCAGGCTGGTCTCGAACTCAGAAATCTGCCTGCCTCTGCCTCCCAAGTGCTGGGATTAAAGGCGTGCGCCATCACTGCTGGGCAGATAGTAATCTTATGCTTTGTAGGCCAAGCTGTTTCCACTGTAGTCACTCGGCTCTGCTATTGTAGAGTGAAAACAGCCATAGACAATATGAAAACGAAAGGCCATCCCTTTCCAATAAAACTTTATTTACAAAACACAGGCCGAGGATCAAATGTGATCTTGGAACTGCGGTTTGCCCGAGACTTGTCCAGAAAATGGAAGCATCCTGTCTTTCAGGATGCTTAGATGATTCCTGGGGACCTTGTACCTAATCTGACAGAGGTCCCCAGAGGAAGCAAGACATGTTCTCCTGTGTCCGGTGCCACGCTGAGTGGGGGGTGGGGTGCACTGAGAATCCGATCTAGCATGGGAATCCTATTTATGCCTCACAGCATCCTGGGAAACCCTTTGGCGGGGTTGAGATTCTTAAGGAGGCGGGCGAGGAAAGAGTGTAAGGCTGCATGCAGCTCTGGCCATTTCTAGAGTCTCAATGCGCCTAGACAGAAGTGAGGCCGAGGCTAGAGAGCAGGAAGGAGAGACCAGAGGGAGCCAGAAAGGGCGCGGGGAGAGAAAGGCCACTGAGCGCCCCGGAGCTGCGCTGTAACCAGGGTGGTGCTGGCGGCAAAGGGAGGAATCCACGGGCCCCAGCGAGAGCGCAGGGCGCGGGCCGGGCCTGCCCTACACCGGGCCGCCTCTGATCACGTTTTCAGGGCCACTGCCCGCAGGCGCAGACAATGCTGGGGGAGCCTTTGAAGTCCGAAAGGGATGCCGCGGTGGGAGCCAAGGGACTCTCCTCCCTTCCCCCGTGCTCCCTATGGGGAGGAGGCCAGCGGGACAAAACTGGAGCGGGTCGCAGCCTGGCCCCCGAAACGCGCGAGACAAAGGGAAAACAAACAGGTTTGGAGCCAAGCGCACGGTGCTGTGTCTGTCCCCCGCCCCGCGGAGCCGGGAATGATGGATGGCTGCAGCCAGCCTGCTCGCCCGCCGGGCAGGCCCCGCTATTTACATAACACTGGCGTTCCACCGGTCACCTCTGACACTGCACTGCCCGGGGCCAAGGCCCGGTGGCCCCCGCAGTTCTCGAGCCACCAGGGGACTGTGACAGCCTGTGAAGAACATGGCAGTCCTGAGTGCCTGGCTTCCAGGGAGCCTTGGGCTTAGGGTAAGGCAGGGTATGGCAGCCTGCTCTCTCCATTGCCGGCAGCCTCCTCTCAGCCAGTTTTTTTGTGGAAGTTAACTCAACCTCAGAGGAGGAGGCAGAACTTGGGGTCTAGAACGTTAAACTCTTTTGGATCTCAAAGCATGATTAGAAGCAGAACTTCCCTGGGAAGCCTGAGGCAGCTACTACAATGGACATACGGGGCGGCTAGAGTGAGACCGGACTTATGAGAAGTCCAAGCATGGCGCGGGTGCACTGCTACTCCTGATGCCTGGAGATCAATCCTTGCTCCAAATCAGCAATCCATCCATTCCCCAGCCCATTTCCAGCATAAAAGCCAAACAGCTCTTGCTGGTCCCTCATTGTTCCTGACAGGTTCCAGTAGCCATGGGGCTCCCATTCCCTGTCTCCCACACCCCATCCCATCAGTCTTGGATGCTTCGAAGAACTGAACTCGGTCCAGGGTGATGTATCTCACACCAACTGTCTCACAACACACAGAACAGGGGAGGAACTCGAGCCTTACCTCACGGGGTCCTAGAGATTCCTCAAACACAGTTGGGGGTGGGGGTCACTTCATCCTGGGGAGAAAGAAGAGTCTGTTAGTCTTTCCAGGAGGAAGCCTCTCCATTCTCTCCCCCTCCCCCAAGCATGCGCTTCATGACCTCTATGTGCCAGAGAGTTCTCTGCCGCCTATGGGCTGAAGGGCTAGCCAGAGGGCTCAGTGATTCAGATTTGCTCAAAGGGCTCTGCTTTGAGCCCACTTTAAGTATATGGCAACCAAGGATGGAGACTTCAGGAAGCAGTAGGAGCTGTTACATGGAAACATGGCTCTAAGGATACTGAGACCCAGAGAAAGCCAGAGTGCTTTTCACACTGCCCAGTGGAGGCAGAGGTATGGCGTGTGTGTGTGTGTGTGTGTGTGTGTGTGTGTGTGTGTGTGTGTGTGTAAGTGCACATGTGTATGCTGGTTATGGGCCTTCAGGCTCCCATGAACCTTCAGTGGCTAAGCGGGCACTCCTGGAGACAATGAAGGTAGCCTCAACCACTCCTTGACTCTTTTCTCCTGGGCCCTGGAAACAAAACTGGCAAATGCTAAACTGTTCCCAAGTGAGACTGTGTGAGTGCCCCGGGGTAGGTGGACAAGGCCAGGCATCAGGAAGGTTCGATTCCGATTCCTTAGGAACAGACTGTGGACAGTGCCTTCCACCTTGATGAATGAATCAAGACAACCCCCACAGAAGATTCAGACAGGGCGAGGCACACCATTGGAGAGGGTCTTTAACCAATAGAGAATGCGGCTTGTCATTATTACAGGCTCAGGGTCCTCTGCAGTCTAGAGCAGGAGTTTGGGGACCCAGGTTCAAATGGAGACAGAATCTACTGTGGAGGGAAGTCCCAAGGGACCGTGTACCTACCCATCTGGCCCCATCTGTCCTTGCCTGGGCCAGGCCCTAGGCCCCAGCCATGGCACCTGCCCTGCTGGACAAAGGGTTTGCTATTTGTTCCCTTTTTCTCCTCTCTCTCTCATTCGTAGCTTATCAATGATGCAAGAGGAGTAACACCAATTTCCTTAGGCTATATAATCCCCAAATCAGATTGGGGGGATTGCAGGAGATGAGGTGACCTTGTCCAGGGCTCCCAGAATGCCACCCGGTCCCACCTCCCTGTCTCTCATTCCCAGGACATCATTAGATGGATTAAGCTAATTGTACTTGACAAGTCCTCTTAAGGAGGGCTCCACTCTCTGCTAGACCCATGTTACACCCTATGACGGGCTGCCAGGTTGGAGGGTGCTCAGTGGGGCAGAGACTGCTTGGCTGCATAAAAAGGTTGAGAACCGGCTGATCATCAAGTGGTTTGAGAGGGTTTCACTGTGCGCTGTGGGTCGAGGACACTCATCTGGGAGGTGGGAGCTGAGGGGTCTGCAGGGAAGTGAACAGACATCTAAGGTAGGGGGCAACAGAGAGCAAATGGGTGCCAGGTAGAGGTGAGAGAGGCCGGTGGGAGCCTCAAGAAAAAAGTGGTGACAGAGCTGGAGGAGAGATGAGCTGAGTGGACAGACTGCAAGCTAGAGCAGGGGAACAGGCATGGAGACCCCAAAGCCAATGCTGCTGGAAGAGATAGGTGGGCTCAGCCAGCAGAGGAAACATTCCAACCAATGAGCCTCAGGTCGGTCCCATCAGGGGCCTCACCATGTCCTGACCATCCCAAGCTCTCCTTGAGATCTGTCAAGACACCCCAGCCAGCCTCCCATGAACCCCCAAAGCCCCCCAACTCTACCACTCCAGTATCTCCCTTCCACCACCTTTCCTCCCCTTCCCTCCTCCCCGGCAACTGTGCATTTATTAATTCATGAGGCACTAATTAGTTCTTTGTTTAATTTTGTGTTAAACAGACTGACCGGAATGATAACGACTTACAGCACAGTGTTGCTGTCCCCATCCACCCCTGTTTTCTGACAACAAGGGAGCGCGGGAGACCGGAGCGCTGAACCCAAATCCCTCAGCAGTTGCACTTCATTAAGTCAAAATGTGACAAGAAGCTTAGAGAGCAACTTGCAGATCTGATCACACAGAACAATCGGGGAGGAAACTTTCCAGGAGTTGGTTGGGGCTGGGGGAAGGGGGAGGGGGAGGGGCAGAGATGCATATTACATGGGCACCAAAATACTTCCTATAGTCCCATGCTTGCCTGTGCAGGGCAGGGAGCCTGGCTCACAGCAGCAGGGACAGTCACCATCTCTCAGTTGGACTGGGACACTAGACAGATTCCAGGTTCCCAGGAAGGACTGGAGCAGTAAGTACCCAGTAGGCCGGTCTTGCTCATTTATTCTGATAGAGTAAACTCCCTTTTTCCTGGCCAGGTCTGAAGCACTGCCTCTCCTAGTGCTGACAACTTCTTATTCTGACCTGTAGGAATGAGTGGTTGGCATACCAGATCATGGTAGTGAATGAGAAAGCTGGCATAGTTAGGGCAGGGCTCAGCAGCTGGGCGTGGTGGCACACGCCTTTAATCCCAGCACTCAGGAGGCAGAGGCAGGGGGATGCCTGTGAGTTCCAGAGGCGAGCCTGATCTACAAAGCAAGTTGAGGACAACCAGGGCTGGTTTCAGTGAGAAACCCTGTCTTGGGGTTGGGGGTTGGGGGGGCAAAGAAACAAAGGGTGGGGTTCTGTAAGGGTGGGGGAAAGACAGCGGCAGAGAGAACACAAAGAAGAGGACCCTTACTTTCAGGAAGGGTCCCTAGGGTTAGGGAACTACCTCAAGGCAAAATGAGAAAAGGAATATATGTTTAGGAGTCATAGCAGAAGTGCCCAGCACCCTTTGCCAGCTCTCTCTCTCTCTCTCTCTCTCTCTCTCTCTCTCTCTCTCTCTCTCTCTCTCTCTCTGTTTCTGCCTCTCTTTTGTTTTTCCCAGACAGGATTTCTCTGTGTAGACCTGGCTGTCTTGGAACTCACTCTGTTGACCAGGCTAGCCTTGAACTCACAGAGATCTGCTTACCTCTCCCTCCTGAACGCTGGGATTAAGGGCGTGAGCCACCATCACCCAGCCTTTGCCAGTTCCCTATCCATACATCCACCCTCCAACTATCAACCCTATCTCTCTATCATTCATTCACCAAACCATCCATCCCTCTTCTATCCATCTGTCCAGGGTTAACCCCAAGTATGGAAAGGCTGAGGGCTCTGTGCAGAGGGGTGGGACAATTAGAAGAGAGCAGAGCTTGGCTCTGGAGCTTGTAGGCCATTGGTGGCTGCCTCTCCTAGAGATCTGATCTCATAGTGCCAGTGGCCTTTTCCTTCCGGTCCATGTGAAAGAGCAGGCTCTTGGTCCCAGAGGTGTCAAACTGCCAACCCCATCAGCTACAACACAGGCAAGGACAATGGCATCCGAAGCAAACCCAGTCCAGTCTAAAAGCATCAGTCTTGCCCATCTTTGACCTGACCCTCAGAGTACAGAGGGGCTCTAAGGAGAACGAAAGCCAAAGCACACAAAGGGCTGACCCGTGAGCCTCCATCTTGCGGGGCGCCTGTTGCCTTCCTCCTGTTGGCTGTTGCACTTGTCCGCAGGAGGCCTGTGTACACACACAGCCCACTAGCCAGGACATGTTCGTGTATGCCAGCCACCACCTCCCTTCCTCTGGCCAGGTCTGAAGTAGAGTGGTCTCCACCTGAGCCTTGCAGCCAGCCTTGGGATGGCTTCTGCTAATTTGCTGTCAGGCTGCCTAAGCAAACCAATTAAAACTAATCATTAATTATAAAAGAGAACGAGAAGAGGAGAGGGCGAAAGATGGGGACAGGAAGAAGGAAGAGAGAATTGGGCTAAAAAGGAAAGACTCAGAGGGCTTTCACAGAGCTCTGATCTGGGGATGAGGGACCTGGGAGGTTGGCAGGGACCAAAGATGCTATAACGGAGGGACGAGGAAGAAGCGAAGGATGATGGGAGATTCTTTGATGGACAAGAGAGTAGAAGGAAAGGGGAAAGGGAAGATGTGCTAGAAGCAGGGTACCAAGGCCTGAAGGAGGCTGACACTTGTGACATCTCCTCTGTCTAGAGCTGAAACCACTCTAAGACCTGGCCCCACAGTCTCTCCCACAAGCTGCCTGGCTCCCTATGCATGAAGCCTCAGGCCAGGCTCCTGTCTGAGGTTCCAACCTGCTCCTCAGCCTTCTCAGGCCATGGAGATTCGGGACAGCTGTCAGGCTGCCTGGCTGCCCACCCCCTGCTATCTTAGCCCACCTCCCCACCCTCACAGATCCTCCCCCAACTGGGTCTTTCACAAGGGCTGGGGCCATGTCAGCCAGGCAGCTTGAGGAGGGGGCAGCACAGACAACAAGGGGCAGTGTCATGGAAACGGGCACTTTCCCGGAGAAATATTCTGTTTGGCCTCTTTCCTGCATTGAGGAGCTGTCAGGAGCCCGAGTGAGAGTCACACTATCCCGGGACCAGGCGTGACAAAACCTATTTTCTGCCTCAAATTTGATTGATTAAAAAACTTTTTAGGAAAACCATGTTGAAAGAGTGGAAAAAAAAAAAGAAAGATAGAGCAGGAGGGAGAAACAGAAGGGGGAAAAAAGAATAAACATGGTACGAGGGAAGAAGGGCTGGAAGAGAAAAGCTCTATCCGGGGGCCAGCGGTTCCCTGCACCCTGCGAGGCTGCCAGGGTGTGTGTGTATCCCAGGCAGAGCCTCGGCATAACCAGGCAAAAGAGAAAGCCCAAATAAAGCCTGGAACTTTTACACAGTGTTTAGCGGGACAATGAGGGGGCTGCCGGCTCCAGACAGGACAGCAGGCAGAGCAGACTGCCTGTCCCTGCACAGGGTGAGGGGACTAAGGCCTCCAGCCAGGAGGGGCAGGTGGCTCTGCTGTCCAGAGTCAAGTCCGAGCGGGCTCTAGATTGGCTCTGCGGTTTCCCCCAAAATAGTCATGTTTGGAATCTGGCCAGAATCCTGAAAAATCTATACAGGGCCAAGAGGAGGTTAGCCTAGTCGTCTAGGGGCGGGGAAGAAAAGCCCCAGCTTTCTCTTTCAGATGCATGCGTGTATGTGGAGGTTGACATAGGGGCTCTGGTTCTCTTCCCTATTGCTTTCTGCCTTGTTATTAGTATTAGTATTATTTTAGATTTATTACTGTATTGTGTATACGCGTGTATGTCTGTGAACCACATGTGTACCTGATGCCCGAGGAGGTGATGAACCTGTATGTGGGCACTGGGAATCGAACCTGAGTCCTTTGCAAGAACAAGTGCTCTTAACCACTGAGCCAACTCTCTTGCCCCTCACCTTGGTTGCTAAAGATATGAACTCAGGACCTTGTACTTGCACAACAGAGCTGTGCCCCACCAAACCCCTGCCTCCTCGAGGAGTGTTCTTTTGTTTGTTTGTTTTTGTTTTTGTTTTTTCGAGACAGAGTTTCTCTGTATAGCCCTGGCTATCCTGGAACTCACTTTGTAGACCAGGCTGGCCTCGAACTCAGAAATCCGCCTGCTTATGCCTCCCAAGTGCTGGGATTAAAGGCGTGCGCCACCATCGCCCGGCGAGGAGTGTTCTTAATAACTGCAATGGAACAGAAGAGCAGGAAGCACCTGGCTTGCCTTACAGCTCTATCTTGAGCCTACTCTATTTGGCTCACGGTCCCGGGCGGATGCCTCCTCAAGTAGTTCTGCAGCCTAGCCAGGGTCTTGAGGATGACGGGGTCCTGTCTTGTTTTCTCAAAGAGAAAAGCCATCTCCTCCTGCTCCTGGGACTCCCTCTCGGGAAAGAAACGTAACCAGCTCCCAGTGTCCCTGCATGGCCACGGCAAAGGCCTCAACTGTCTTCAGATAAGACTCCTGCTCTCTCTGGGAAGAGGGGTCTGAGCTGGTGGTCTGGCATGCTCCCCTTTCTTTTAAAGGGCCTCAGCGATCAAGGTGACAGATGGAGCTGGCCGAGGAGTCAACAAGAAGTTTGTTCTGTGTGCTAAGGGTACAGGGCAGGGGGATGAACTCAGTCTTCACTCAGGACCCTGGGTGTGTGGGACATCCTGTGTGACAAAGAGCCCCGGGTGGGGCCGAGACACTCAGCAGCCAGATGCTCAGAGAGGCCACACCCCCATCTGGCCTCACCAAAAAAGCAATCCAGTCTCTGCAGCCCTGTTTCTCAGAGATCAGAGATGCCAAGCACAAGGGAGATGGAGAAGGAGGACAAACAAACCAAATCGTGTGAGCAGGCCAGACTTGAACCCCGCCTTCCCTGGTTCTTCCCAGCTGCTTTGGAGAACCCTTAAAATACGGATCCGCACAGTTCTGCCACATGAAGGAACTATCCCTTGGCATTAGCTTCTGAGGTCTTTTGTGGGAGAGATGCCACAGTTTCACTCCAAGATATAAACCTCAAAGGTGGGCCCTTGGGACTTAAGCACTCGAACAGAAATGTTCATAGTAGCACCATTCAGGACAAGCAAAAGGCAGACACAGCCTGAGTTCCTATCAGTTGAGGAATGAGCAACACATGACCTATATGTCCTATGGAGTATTATACAGTAATAAAGACTTGACACATGCTACAACATGATGACATCTGAATGAAAGGAACCAGGCAGGGGAGGTTATAAATTGTATGATTCCAGTTACATGAAAAAAAATCTAGATTATAGTGAAGAGATTGTATAGAACAGATTAGTGATTGCCAGGGGCTGGGGGAAGGGAAGAGTTGGTGGGTGACTGATTGCCCAGTTCTGTATGGAGGGATCAAAAATTCTGGAACTTTCCAGGTGGTGGTGGTGGTTTACATCTTTAATCCCAGCACTGGGGTGGCAGAGGCAGGTGGATCTCTATGAGTTTGAGGCCAGCCTGGTCTAGAGAATGAGTACCAGGGCAGCCTGGACTACACAGAGAAAACCTGACTTGAAAAACCAAAATACATACATACATACATACATACATACATACATACATACATACATACATACATACACACACACACACACATACATTCTGGAACTAGATATTGGTGGTAGATGTATAACTTGTGAGTATTGCCACCGAATGTGCACTTAAAGCGGTCACATTGGTCAACTTTATGGCATGTATATTTACCATAATAAAACTCACAGTACAACAGGAGAAAAGGTGAGAGCCCAGAAGAGGAGGTGTCAGACATGGGAACTCAACAGAGGCACCAGATGAGTCAAGCTGGGGTAGGAGGGTGATGTGGTAATTTCAAAAGAGTCCTCCTTCTTCTCTGTCCTGGGCAGGGTTTGAGCCACCCTCCAATGCACCCTTGGCCCAGCTAAATCGACAGACCGCTTGTTTAGCACGCATGTGGCCCTCAGTTAGATCTCTAGCACCCCATAAACTGGGTGTGGGGGTGCACACTTTTGAGCCCAACACTTGTAAGATGGACCCAGGATGATCAGAAGATCCGGGTTATCACTGGGTACATGGACATCCTGGGCTATGCTCTGTCAGAAAGGAAGAAAGAGAAAAGAGAGGAAAGGAAGGCACGTTACAGTGGACCTCCCCTCAGGACACTCTGCCTCAAGTGGCTATGACTCTATCTCCCACACAACACCACACCCCTGCGTGCACGGGCTGCAAACAGTGCCTCTGCAAATCCCAATGCCCCCAGCCCCGCCTCTGCATATCCCTCTGCCCAGCTAGACAGAAACTTCCGCTCCCACCCTGGATCCCTGAGCAACAAGCTCCCTCCATAGGGCTCCAAGTTAATGACTTCCCCGCCCCCCCAGGGCTCTAGAGCTTCCCAAGGTCGGGCAGACCAACCCGAGGGGAAAACCTAGGATACTGGGGGTGTAGGGAAAGCCAAGCGCTCTGGGGGTCCCCTGAGCTCTCGTCCCCCATCCCTCCTGCCTGTTCCGGAATGCGTGCGCACACAGAAACCCCTGCTTTGGCCCGGGAACTGTCAGGAGATCAACAAACAAAAGCTGCTCCTTGACAGGGAGTCATTTATATTTTAGCTTCGTTCCATTATCCTAACGAATCCTTCATCAGCAGATGCAATATTAACAGCAGAAAAATCAGCTCATTACATCCGGGGGGATTTCATCAAGTCGGCAATCATGTGTGCCGCTCCCCAAGCCTTCAAGAGGCCAGTGGGGCTGTTATTTATTTATTTATTTTGTTACTTATTTATTTAATTTTTTGGGTTCTTTCCACATAATTGCACCGCATCTCAGATCTTTAATAAATAATTTGTAGGTCCTGAACTGCACACGGCTTTGCTCTCTGCCACGAGAGAGCCTGCTTTAGCCAAAATATTTACCAATATTTAAAAGTCATTAGAGTCAGGAAGGAAGTGGGGAGTGGTACTGGGAGCAGCCTGACTTGGGGCTATGGTGTGTGCTACCAGCCCTGTCCTCCAGACCCATCTCTTGGTGGGAAGGTGAGAGGTGACTCCTGGTATAGGTCCTTGCCTGTCGCTCTCTGCTTGAGTAGACTGGCAGATGTTTCCTGGGAGCTTGGAGGAAAGGGTGGATGTATCTTGAAAGACACATCCTGGTTTATTGAGGCTAACGGGGCTGGTGGTGGAAGAGGCCTAGTTGGTACAGTGGCAGAGGCCTTTCGAACCCTTGGCTTCGGCTTCTTGTGATGGGCACTGCCGGCCGACCACCCTCCCCAGGGGAACTCAGCCAGACAACTTATTGCTGCCATCCTCCTGGCCATGGCTGTTACAGCTCCGCAGGAAGCATCCTTCTTGCCATCCCAAGGTAACGTTGAAGGAAGGCGAAGCTCTGGGGGTTTGGAAAGAAGACTTGGCCCATTTTAGAGACTTAAACGTCAGAGTTCTACTCCGGGCGGTGCCACCAGGGGACGGGATCGGTGTCAGGAGTGGCTTGGCTAAGACTCCTTTCTTTCCACGCATCCTGCCTAAATAGACCGGCCTTCCAGAGACTCCTGGCTCCAAGCCCCAAAGCTGGAGTGGCCACCGGTGCTGACAGCACCCCTGCCGCCACCATAGGCCGGCCTTGCTTTCACAGGTTTTTCCCAGCGGGGGCTGGATTTCTGCCCAGCCAGGAATGTGCTCCCAGGATGTCAATTCTAATCTCCCCAGCGCTCTGACAGAATTAAGCTCCAGTTTGTCCGACAACATCCCAAAGTTTCAGAAATCCAGGGCAGGCTTTCTAATCAGACTGCAGGACAAAGGTCTGGCCTGACCCTGTCACTTCCATTTATGCCTCCTGTCTGTCTGGGCCTCGGCCTTTGGGCAGCTTCCTCCAGCCTCTGCCCTGGCCAGCCTCCCCCTCCCCCAAGCCCCCTGTTTCTCCGCCCAGAACTTCCCCTACCCAAGCCGGCCAGCTAATCCCATTGCTCTACCATTCAAAGCCTAGGGATCCCTGTAAGGCGACCCTGCTGGCCCTCAGCCTATTGGCCCAGCCTTGCTAAGGCTCCCAGTGGTCAGCTTCCTAGAAGGGATCTCAGGCCTCGCTAGGCTCCACCGTGGCTCTGGGGAGAGGTGCTAAAGTCAGTCCACTGCTGTCTCCAGCCAACCCCATCGAAGGTTCATTTAACTGCCCCTAAGGCAGCCTTTGGCCATCCTGTTGGAAAGGTCTAGAAAGCCTGGGTCATCTGTCACATTTGGAGGCCCTATGAGGTAGAGACTTCTCTCCCTCCAACTCTGGTGGTCACTACGAGGCGACCAACTGCCTATGATAAGCAGAAGTAGCCTTGAACCCAGAGTAGGCAGGACCTGGGACCTGGATTCAGGCTTTTGGTTCTCTTGGATTGGGGTATCATGAGAGAATGTAGACAGGGCCTCCTCCTCTCTCCACACTCCTCATTCCCTTTCCATGTGGCTCATGGCTGGGTATGGAGTGCTCAAACCTGCCTCTGTACGCACAGGAAGTTACACAAACGGTTAGGAAAGGCAAAACCTATGAGGGGACAGATAGATGTGGGTGGGGGCCACAAATTAAACTTGCTTTGTGTTCATCAAAACCTTCATGGGGGCAGAGGGAGGAGTGTGGACACAGCCAAGCGGGCATCCAGGGGTACACCATCTGTGAGCCTCATGCTGGCCACCAAGCTGACCGGTGGCAAGGGTTCCCAGGCAGGGGCGGGAAACCGGTTATATGCTTGTGAAGAAAGAGGCTGAGGAAGAAGGAATAGAGATGCCACTGAAGACAGGAAGAATCCAGCACAGCCAGGAAGGAGGGGTTGTCTAAGAACTACATGTCCTACGTGACACAGATGTCAAAAAGGTTCTGAGGCCAGGAGGGGTGCACACCTTTAATCCCACTCAGGAGACAGAGGCAGGCGGATAGATCTCTATGAGTTCAAGGCCAGTCTGGTCTACAGAGTGAGTTCTATCTAGGACAGCCAGGGCTACATAGGGCGACCCTGTCTCAGAAGGAGGAGGAGGAAGAGGAGGAAGAAGAGAAGAAGGAGGAGGAGGGAGGAGGAGGAGGAGGAGGAGAAGGAAAAGGAAAAGGAGAAGGAAGAGAAGGAGAAGAAGAAGAAAAAGGAGAATGTTCTAGAACGCCACAAGTAGGCAGGGCCATGCCATAGCCTTTCTGCTTCTCCAGAGACTGGCCCTGAGCCTTCACCAGTTGGGCCAGTAGGTCCCGAGGGCAGATCTGCATGGCATGGATGATAGATAGGCTGGGCTGGCAGAGAATTGGGTAGTCCTATCTGAATGGCAGTGGGGAAGGCTGTGAACCTGTAATAAATCCTTTTTTTTTCTGGAACCACAGTAATTTCATCTAGTAACAGAGACGTCCATGAGGGTCTCTCCTGGAGAACAGATGAACAACTGCCCATCAGCACTTCACAGAACTCCACTGTAGTTTTCTCTGTTCCCCTCCCCTGCCTAGTGGGTTCCCTGACTCCCCCCAAACTCCCAACTTTGCCTCTGGGCCTTTCTCTTTTCCCCCTCTTTCCTTGGTTGCTGAGCCGGGGTGTTGGTGAGCTATTGTCCACGCCCCCTCCTCCTTTTTTTGCTATTTATCAGCAGATTGTGTGGAGCTGAGTGGTGTGAGCCTCGCCCTGCTAAATAAAGCTTTGGTATTTCTGATAAAGCCATCAAATTCCTTATCACACTGACACAAAGTGCATTTAAAGAGACAGACACCCTGTCCCTCCCTGTCCCCACCCGCTCCACTCAGTTCAGATTTCCAGCTGCTCTGACACCAAATGCGGCTCCTGAGGATGGAGGTGGGGGTGGGGAGACAGGGGACAGACCCAAACCCTTTTTAGATCCTGCTTCTCCCCAGTAGAGCTGCCGGCACCTCGAACCCAGGGCTGGCCCCAGGGTGTGGCACACCGCTTCCTGGCACCATACTGTAACCAGTGGAATACTGTCATTGGAAAACGCCCTGAACTAGGGGATGTCCTTGTAAACAGAACAATCCCGTGTGAGGACAACAGCTGACCGGGGGAGGAAGAGTCCCTGGAAGCTGTGTGCCTGTTTAGCAGCCCAAGCCCTGTGACCTGGGATTTTGTGCTTGTAGCCAAAACTGCGAAGAGGGGACAAGAGAGGATACTGAAGCCGCTTTAGCGCAGGGAGGATGAGGGCTATGTCCCTGTGGGACCTGACTGTTCAGCATATGCTCTCATTCACTGGGCAAAGCCCTGACTCCTGACACAGCCCCACAGGCCGATAGGCCTATCACGCCATTTGACAGATGAAGAAACCAAGGTTGGCCCAGTTCCACACAGCCGGGGGCAAAGTCAGCAGGGGCTCTGGCCTGTCTGGCTGACTCTCTTACCATGAGAGACGTTTCTCCCTTAATCAGTCCTGAGAGCTGACCCCCTGGGTCAGGCTCTGCCCACCTCCTCGGTTATGATTCTGGTCCCTGTGCCCCAGGGTCCTCTCCCACCTCCCCAGTCCTAGCTCAAGAGCTCAGGTCTTGCGCCCACACACAGCTTGCTGGGTGAAGAATCAAATTTATTATTTTTAATTATTTTGATTTATCAAACTAGCAGCTACAACCATATTAAACCAACTTGGCTTCTTGGCATGCAACAGAAACAGCTGCTCCAGGACTCCCCCAGACTCCAGAAAATACCCTGCCTGTCCTCTTGCTCCTCTAGAGGGCACCTCAGGCTCCTGATCCAGCATCCCCAAATGTGAGGGACACATGACCCCTGCTTTTGTTCTTCCCCTACCAAAAGAAGGTACAACCGGAAGTCATGGAGGGCCAGAGGACAACCAAGGAACAAGATGGGGCACAGTTTAACAGCTGTTAAGGAGTTTTGGGGTACAATCGCCCCCATCCCCTGGCTCAGAAGACCTTCTAGAGCCCTGACCCTCAGGGAGTGGTGTCTGGCTCAACTACAATCCCCTGCAGTTAGCATTGGTGAGCAGGGAGGAGGCCATCTTAGAGTCCGGGTACTGGAAAGGCAGTACCATACTACAGGTTTCTGTGGGACATCCAGATCTCCATGTACCTAGGGCATAAGAGGAGGCTGGTCCATTGTGTGTGTGTGTGTGCGCGCGCGCACGCGTGTGTGTGTGTGTGTGTGTGTGTGTGTGTGTGTGTGTGTGTGTGTGTTCTGATTGAGGCATGTGAAAATGGCCATGATGCACACTTCAAAATTCTAAGCAAAACTGTATATAAATTGTATGAGTGGAAGACACCATCTCTGGCATTTTTTTTTAAAGCCCATAGAAGATACTCATAGAAGAGCCAATTCTAATCTCCAGGGGGATGGCAGCTCTTGTCTCCTCAATGGGGTGAAGAGGCCACTCATGCAGAAAGTCACTGTAACCCTCTGGACTCTCTCACAGAATAGCTTCATGCCTAAGTAACAGGCTAGGGTCAGACCAGGAGCTATGCTACCACAGGTCCCCACTACATCACAACCTGGCCAAAGAGAGCCCCACTCTGGCTGTAAGTTCTGAGCTCTGATGGGCACCTCGAGGCGTGTTATCTAAACTCTCTGAGGTCGAGTTTCCTTATCTGTAAAGTGAGAGAGGACCTGTCTCAGAGGGCTATGGAGACGGGAGACAACGAGTGCAGGGCCCTAAGCAAAGTTGGTGCACAAATTCAGTGTGCAGAAAGTGACAGCAACCATCACTGTCACGGGCGCCTCAACCTCTTCCTGACTAGTATCTGATAAGGGAGTGCACCTGGGGCTGGCGGACAGAAGAGCTCACCTGGGAGAGCCCAGAGCTGTCTCAGGGAGGCCATCCTGCTGCCCACCTGCACAAATGGCTTCAGGAGGCAGGAAGGGGACACGAGAATGACACGGGCAGTCACAGTCGCCTATCAAAAAACTGTCCATTCCCTCTGCTTTCCCGGGGACTCATGCCCTAATATGGGCCCTGTAGCTTTATGGGTTATTTCGAGTTCAGTGATAATGACTCTAAGTAGTGCTTCTGCTGCTTCTAGAAACTGTCCCATGCGGGTAGAGGAGCAGAAGGACAGTTGGCAAAGAATGGGAAGGACACAGGAAGTAGAAGGTCACAGCACATGGAGAGAGGGGCACGGATGGGTGAGTTATGGGGGAAGAAGACACAGGGCTTGACCAGTGTCCCAAGGAGATTGGAGACTCAGCTAGACAGGCTACAAGGCAGACACCTGGCCACGCCCTCATGCCCACTGTCTCAGGATACCCTGGACAGACCAGCTACTCGCTCCCAAGGGAGGGGTTTAAGAACCAGACTAAGCACCAAGCCTATCTCTTCACTCATAACTCTAGTGAGGGGACCTTCTGCCTAACAGCCAAGCTGGGCCCAGGGGCCCCTCGGAGCCTTGATTTATTTACGGACTAATTATCTTTCTGTTCAACCTTGGCCCATGGAGTCCAGACTGCAGAGGGTTAACTAGACAGAGGGGCTGGCTCTGCTTTTGCTCTACCTCATGCTAGAACTCCTATCACCTACCTCCCCCACCCCCTGATCTTAGGAAAAAAAACCCATCAAAATAACTATTTTATGTCTCCAAATATGCAGATCATTTTCTTTAATGAAAGATGCTTGACGTCTCCGATCCAATTAATATGCAAATGCAGGAGAGGATTTATTTGTGACATTCTGTCTGGGTGAGAGAAAACAAAAAAGGCCTGTTAACCAAAACACTAATTGCTGTGACTGATTGTCACATATCATCATTTTCATAGGGTCCCCTCCATTCCCGGCTCTCAGGGAGCTTGAAACCAGGACGCACGCATGCCACGCAGGCATCAAGGAGAAACAGGGCAACTGGCTACCTGCCAGCGCATCCCCCTCATCACGAGACCCCGTGCTGGGCTAGATGAGGTGGAGGGTCCTTGTGGCTCTGGTCCTCCTTTGTCTGTCTGTCCCTGACCTCCTGCCGCACTGCACTGGTTCATCTCCCTTGCTAGACTGTACCTTAGGCCTTAGGTGCTCACTGGCAAATGTGGGGAGTGTGGGCTCCATCGTCTATACATCCGTCTATACGTCTCTCCAGTGGAATCACCATGTGGCCTCAGCCCAGCCAACCTTGAGCCTTGGTGAAAGGAAGTGAAAGCAGGCTTCTCTTAGGAGGTAGAGGTGGGCCCTCTGGGCCCTCTCAGTCACCAAGCCCTGCCTCTCTTGTCTTTCATATGGCTTGCCCTTCCTTCCTTCCTTCCTTCCTTCCTTCCTTCCTTCCTTCCTTCCTCCCTCCCTCCCTCCCTCCCTCCCTCCCTCCCTCCCTCCCTCCCTCCCTCCCTCCCTCCCTCCCTCCCTCTCTCTCTCTCTTTCTTTCTTCCTTCCTTTCTTTCTTTCTTTCTTTCGTTTTTCGAGACAGGGTTTCTCTGTGTAGCCCTGGCTGTCCTGGAACTCACTTTGTAGACCAGGCTGGCCTCGAACTCAGAAATCCGCCTGCCTCTGCCTCCCAAGTGCTGGGATTAAAGGCGTGCGCCACCACCGCCTGACTGGCTATTTCTTTTTTAACCTCAAGGTCATCTTGGAACCTTGATGTACACCACCCAGGGAAACCGAGGCACGGCATCCTCTCCTTCAGAAGACATAGAGAGACTCTGCGGAATCTCCTCAAGACTTGTAAATAACTGCTGAAGCCTCTTCCCTGGCCCTGCCCGATGTGGTCGACAAAGTGGGAGTTAAGTGGTCCCGCCCACCAGCTTCTTTGGGAAGCTTCCATTTTCCAAAAGACCTAGGGTTTCTGCTGTCTCCTGTGCTCTAGGGACTTGGGGGAAAGGAAGGGGGGCAGAAGAGTCTCCTGTTCCCAAAGGCCAAGGGGAAGTCGGAAGGAAAAGGCATACCTTGTTCAAGTGACCTAGGAAAGGCGAAGAACATTCTGGGTGCCACGTGGTTCCAAAGACAAGGCTAAGAGACAGTGCAAGCTCCCCTAGAGTAGCCTTGTCCCCACACAGGGGCCAGGACTGAGAGAGACAAGAGGATACCAGACTCGGGGCCTGGTACCTTGGGGGACTGGTCTCCAACTCTGGAGCTTGGGCATCTTGGGAGTCAAGGCCTCTTCTGGGCATAGTGGTACACACCTATACCCAAGCACTTGGGCTGTAACAAGACAATCACTGGCTCAAGGCCAGCCTGGGCTACAAAGCAAGTTGGAGGTTAGTCTGGACTACATAGAAAACAATACCCTGTTTCAGGAAACCGAAGAGAAGGCCTCTTCTCCTGTTCTGTCCCCCTCCATAGAACGCTTCCAACTTTCCAAAAAGGTGGAAAACTTGAGATTGGACAATCAGAGCACAAGGCTGAGCTGTCATGGAGGTCCTTGGGATTTGCCCTGAGTGTTGGGCTCTCTGTCTGGCTGGAAGTTACAAAAAACCCAACACAAGCAGGAAGTACGCATTGAGCACCACCATAGGTTGGTCCAAGGCTGTGTGTCTGCTACTACGAAATAACTAACTAACGAGGGCTGGAGGAAGATGGTGTCTTCCCTCTTGATTCCCATCCCAGAAGTACCTCAGCCCCTGTTCCAAGCCCAGCTGCTTCCCTCAGGCGACTCCACCAGGGCCTTGAGGAAGAGCTGGCGCCAGGGCAGCATGGGGCAGACACTCTCCCCCCCAAAAGGCCTGCCCCCGCACCCTGAGAACAGGCTCAGCAGGATGCCGAGCGGGGGTGCTTGGAAGCCTTCCGGGAAGAGTATAGCCCTGGCACCATTCCCGCCGGGAAGGAGGTGAGTTGGGTCTGCTACAATGTCTGCTGCTCACCTGACTCGCGCCCACGGCGGCTAAGCACCAATAGGGTGTGCGTGGGTGCAGACGGGTGGCACGCATCATGGCGCCAGGAGCCCAGGGAGGAAGGGCAGGCGGCTGGGAGTGGCGGTAGGCTAGCTGGTCAGCTGAACAGCACCCTAGCTGTGAGCTGGAGTGGGAAGGCCCCACCCTTCCTTGTAGATGGCAGCTTGGGAAGCAGAATGGGAAAAAGGTGCGCCGTATATCGTCGGGCCCGTCTTACGGAACGCAGATCTCCCACTTTCCCCTGGCCCGTCTACCACATTAGTTAAGAGAGAGAAGCCCGGTCTTATTCCTACTTTGATGGTGCCCACCTCTTGGAAGCTCACCACACAGCCGTTGGGGCACAATACTTTGCCCTTGCCGTGCCATCATTTAAAGCCCCTTTAAAACAAGCCCATCTGTACATTAAAACCACTCATAAAGCAAAGGAGTGAACGGCTGTGGCTCTGAGGATCTATTAAAGCCAGACAACCGTGCCCACCCTACTGCCTCACCCACTCCTTCCCTGGTACCCAGCCTTGGGCACCATAGGCCTCACTGGACACAGCAAAGCTGTGCCTGGGTAGACCAGCTTCCTGGCAATGGGCAGGGAGGCTCTGTGCTTTGCAGGTTTGCAGGGAAGGCCTAGACCCCAGAGCATCTAGTCAGCAGCTCTGGTTAGAGGCTTGTTCCTACCCACTGCTGGTCTTCCTCCTCTGTCTTCTACTCTCCCCTCCCTGTGGTAAGGACAGATCCTCTGAAACTAGATGCTAGAGAATTCATCCTGTCTGTTGCAATTCTCTTAAACACTCCTGGCTGGGGTCACAACTGTTTCCTGGGGTCATCTCTGATAGCCACTGTAATTTGATACCTCCCAGGGTTCACATGCCCCCCCCAAAAACCCAGAGCTTTTCTGGCCTCTTTCCCTTGCTCCTTAGGATTCTTCCCAAAGAAGATCAACAGGAGGATCTTCCGGGAGGACTGGCAGGAGATCCACACCATGTGCACAGCCAAACTCTGCCAAGCGTCATGGCTCCCAGATCCTTTTGGGTTGTGGGCTAAGTCACCTTTCCCAAATTGCAGGCTCCAGAGCAGTCTCGCCACGGAGAAAACAGAGGAGCTCTCCATACCCTTGCTGAAAGGTGGAAAGCAAATGCCCCCTCGAGCTTTAAAAATACCCCGGCATGTGGTTCATGGGGCAGAGCGGAGGCCACGTGGCCAGAGTGGAGTATAAATAACCGGCAGATCGTTTCGCAGAGCCTCGGACCTTCCCCATCACCAAGAACCTTTCCGAGGGAATCAGAGTGAGCACAACTGTTACCAAGTCACTACTAAAATATTTACCAGCCTGGCGAAATGCCGAAGGTGCTTGGCACCGAGTGTTTGCTTATTTACAAGGCTGTTTTAAAGGGTAGAGAGACAAAACAGAGTAACCTGAGCTATCAAATGGAGGGGCCAGGTGGTGCCCACCAGCTGCCAGCTGTCCCAGGAACTGTGGGAGCTAAGAGAACATGATGAAGATTACCCCCCCAAAACAGGTCAGAAAAGTGAGCAGAACGGCTTTGGAGGGCAGGGAGGACCAACCAGTAGCAGCAAGGGCTCCTGGGAGGCGAGCGAGAAGTGTTGGACCCTGCAGAGCGGCTACCCACCTCTGCCAAACCAGCAGAACAAACTCCTCCCGCGCCATGAGTTCCAGAGCTGCCCCTGGACTTCTGCATATTCACCTGAGAGCCACCTGGACACCGCCTACCACAGGCTGTGGGGAAGGGCCCTGGAGCAACAGACAGGCCAGGAAAGGGGAAGCCTAGAGGAAAGCCAAGGGTGGGGGCTGACTGGGATCCTGGGAGCGGGGATAGAAAGGGGACATGCGGGGACCTGAGGAGAGAAGGCACTCAAATTTTCTCTTCCTCCTCTTTCTTTGAAGTTTCCTTGTGGTTTGAATTTAATTTTGATTTTCTCAACTTTAGCAGATTGGAGTTGAAATAACCTACAAATTACTTAATGTGTTGTAAATCTGGGGGAATTCAGGAGTAATGGGGAACACATGTTGGCCTGGAGGAAGCCCATGGAGAACTGAGGGGAGGCGGCCCTCAGAGACATGCAGGTGGCTGTCCAGGGCTTAGATGCTGGATGCCCACGCTTGCTCTCCCTCAAGGGATGGGATTCAAAGCCCTTGTGGGCTGGGGGTAGCATCCCCCAGATGGCCAGAAGGCCCTGGATGGACATAGAGAGAAAGTGCTAAGATCACTGACTTGACTGAGTCGCAGCCTAGGATTGCCTGATGACTGCGGACACCGGGCAGCCAAGTAGGCTGTGTGCCAGGCGTCCGCCAGGCCCCTCTCCTGTGCCAATGCCAAGGCCACAGCCAGCCTGCTGTGTGCGTGTGGCTGTCAGCTGAGCTCCTGCCCACCTCCCCCTCCCCCTCCCTTTTTCCGCAGACTTCTCTCAAGTACTCAGCCATATGGTTCCAGTTAAGCTCCATATTTTTCCTTGTCGATTGAAGAGACACACTTTCCTCTTTGCCAGACAGTTTGCAGATTGCTCTGTTGGCTCAATCTCTTATTGGATTTCTCAAAAAACCTGACATTTTAAATTAATTTACAGCCACAACAAAAAGAGTTCAGAATTTTAATGGTGTTGTAAGTAATTTTTAGGTAATCCACTCCAGATTTTGATATTAACCTTTGAAACTGAAGTTCATTCAGCTACTATGTTACAATACACAGTTAGACTCCAGGCCTGGGGGGGGGGGCGGCTGGGGGTGCAGTCTGGGAAGCTCTTTTTGTGAGGAAACCCCAGGGAAGATGGTGCCCTGGAATCTTGGACAGGTAAATGATGGTCCGAAACCATGGAGTTGGGGGGTGGGGGTGGTTAAGACAGTAGGGTAGGTGTTTAAGCATAATTGCATGGGCGGGGGGGGGGGCGGGGGGGCAGTGCTGAATGTTCTAGAAGGACAGGTGAGCTCTAGAGGGAGCTGCATTCTCCAAGTCGCTCAGAAGCAAGGCTTGAGTGAAGCTTCACCTCAGTGTACTGGGAAATGGCAACAGAAACAGTAACCAAGCTGATGCTGGCTGACACTCACTGTGGCCAAACAGTGTTACACACTTTCCGAATGTTAACTCACGGACACCTCAAACTACCCTCACAATGGCTGGGGGGAGAGTGGGGGGGGGGTTGCTCTCACAACCACCTTAACTGCTTTTATTTAGCCTACTGTACAATTATATTCCAGGCTACGCAAGAAGCTGAGGCAGGAGGATTATAAGGCTAAAAAGAGTGAGTTTAAAGTCAGCCTGGGCTACTTGAATTGGACCTTGTTTCAAAACAGAAAGTATAAATTAATTAATTAATTAATAATGTAAATTGGACAACAGAGGCTGGGGAGATGGCTTAGTGGGTCAAGTGCCCACTCTATAAACATGGGACCTGAGTTTGGATCCCCAGTTCCCATATGCAAGCCTGCTGCGGCAGTGCACGCCCACAGTCCAGCTGGTGAGGCAGAAACAGGCAGATTCCTGGGGCTTTGGAACCAGCCAGTCCAGGCAAAAGGACAAGCTCCAAGTCCAGTGAGAGATTTTGTCTTAAAAAGTAGAATGGAGGGGCTGAAGAGATGACTCAGTGGTTATGAGTCCTGGCTGTTCTTCCAGAGGACCCAGGTTTGATTACTAGCATCCACATGGTGACTCACCACACTCTGTAACTCAAGTTCCAGGGGTTCCATGGCCTCTTCTGGCCTCCATATGCACCAGGCACGCATGTGGTACACAGACATACATGCCGGCATAATACCTATATATATTGAATATATCCATATACATCATATTATATATATATCATATTATACATATAATATGATATATATGTGTGTGTGTGTGTGTATATATATATATATATATATATATATATCCCACATATAAGGTAGAGAGTGATAGAGGCAGATACCCAAAGAAGATCTCTAGTCTCCATATACACAAGCAAGCATATCTGCACACACATGGATACACCACACACACACACACACACACACACACACACACACACACACACACACACATACAGATGCACACACACACACCCAAAAACACAAAACAAACTCAGGAATCTAGCTATGTGGTAGAACCCTGGGCTTAATATTAGTGAAAGGGAGAGGAAAAAAAAAAAAAAAGCCCATGCCCAGCAAAGGCTGACATGTCCAGGGCAGAATGAAGCCTTTTAAGATCTTGAGTCATGAAATGGCAGAGGGGGAGTTCACACCCCAGTCTACATGGGAAAACAGGAGGCCGGGAGAGGTGGTCTTGTTCCCAGGTTTTGGAGTCACAGATTGGCAGCGAGAGTCCCGGACATTGTCCTTCCCTCCCACTCTGTATCTCCCTCCACAGACTGTTGCGGAACCCTAACTGCCATCTTGTTTCCCCTCTCATGAGCCAGAGGAAGAGACACAGCCCTCTGGGTCCTGAGGAGGAGGCCACCTTGTCCTTGTTCTGCCCCAGGCGAGCTGAAGGCTGCATGCCAAGCCGGCCGGAGGAAACTCCAGGCATGGGGAAGGCAGCTCTCGCCAATGTCTTTACTAGACTCTGGCACAGCACAGCCCTGCCCGGGTGCTGTGCCAGCTCACTACACCAGCAGATTGCTAGCATTCCTTACTAGCAGGAGCTTCCCAGGGCACCCAGGAAAGGAGAGAAACAGTTGGGTCCACCCCACCCCACCCCGCCCACCAAGGCCACTGTAGTCCCTGGGAGGTGCTCCCAAAACAGGCACATGGGACTTCCATGAAGGGAGAGAGGAAGACGAGAAGGTGCCGAGGTGCCCAGGGATCTTCTTGGTGTGTGTGTTGTCTTAGAGAAGTGGGCTCAGGGTGTAAGTCAACTGCTGTGAACCCACAGAGATGTCATGAAGTGGCACTGGGTCAAGTCCCCACCCAGCTTCCCCCTGTGGATGCTGGGACAGCGCGGAGGAATATGAGAAGAGTCAACCAGAGAGGTCTTTGCTTCATCTTTGGAAGTGAGCATAGCGCCGGAGCGGGGAAGGATTCAGTCTGAGTATAGAGAGACAGGGGAGTCATGGGAGCCTGGGAACAGGCCTGGAATGAGGATGGACAGACAGACAGAAGGAGACAAGTGGGTGAGCTGGGCAGAGGCAGGGAATGACCTACATCAGGGTCCACATCAGGGCAGGGGAAGTCTAATAACTAGGGTAGGGTGTCAAACAGGGGCGGTAGAGCTGTGAGGATGTCACCGGTTACAGGAGCCTAGATCATAGCCCTTACGTACAGCAAATAATAACCCTGAAACTCAGTGTTCTAGTTCAACATTTATCTGCTCAGTCATAGCATCTTTGCTATCTTGGCACTACATTTTAAGTCTGAGAAAGAAGTCCATCCTCGGGGCTGGTGAGATGGCTCAGTGGGTAAGAGCACCCGACTGCTCTTCCAAAGGTCCAGAGTTCAAATCCCAGCAAACCACATGGTGGCTCACAACCATCCGTAACGAAATCTGACGCCCTCTTCTGGTGTGTCTGAAGACAGCTACAGTGTAAGTACAGTGTACTTACATATAATAAATAAATAAATCTTAAAAAAAATAATAAATAAAACTCTTTAAAAAAAAAAAAAAAAGAAGCCCATCCTCCCAACACCTAGATTCGAGCATCTTATCCTTGGGGTTCTAGGGATCCAGCCCTGTCCAAAAGTGCTCAAAGCCAACAACACCCCCTTGATTCCCCACTTCTGGGAGGTTTTTGTGCTCCAAGATCACCTTCTTCCTTCCCTCCACGTAGGCCTCAGATTGAGCCTCTTGACTTCAAGAATGAGGAAAAAAACCCTTCTCCAAGGTGCCAGCAGCCGGGATAGGAATTTCTGCTCTCTCACCACTTCCAAGCAGACAAAGTGTCTACACGCTAGATTTCTGGATACTGAGCAGTGAAGGCTGGCCCGAGAAGCCAGCCTTTGCCTTCTTCCCAATCAGAGGCAGTAGAAGGACCAGGCAGCAGCTGCCAAGGCTGCCCACAACCCGTGCCCAGACTGCTCAGACCTGGGAACCTGTGGAGTCCCTGGCGAGCAGCCAGACAGCATGTATGAGTGTCAGGGGGCAAGGTGGGGGCGGGGGGAGGACTCAGGCTTTCCATGCCCCGGCATCATGCCAACCTGCGGAAGGTTGAACTCACCCTGGGCATGATGCCACGTGCCCAGGAACTGGGCATCTGCTGGCACAGCAGCGTGTGAAGAATGAAGGATCCTACTGTTGCCCACCACACTGGGCTTCCCCTTCAACATCTTACAATGGTAGATCTGAGCCTTCCCCTACATGGCACTCAGGATGGGGTCCCCCACAGGTCCCGTTGGCACTATGCCAACCATGTACTGTGGGCTATCCCCAGTGGAAGGGCTTGGGCACCCTGATGGACTTCAGCCAAGTGACAAATGGCTGTCCCTATTGGCTTGAGGCCATCAACTGGGCACCTCTGTGTTTGGGCCCGTGATACCATCCATTTCCTGTAGCAGCCCATGGGACCATCTTCCTTCTTACGACTCAGCCCACAGACAACCATGGTCCATCATTTTACAGCCCACAGAACAGTGTTAGGAATCTTCATAAGGTTAGGGCAATGCAGAAAGTATACGTGTGAAGTAATGTGACTGTCCCTTCCTGTCATAGACCCACCTAACTGATTAAATTTTCATGTGTTCTAGAAACTTCCTGAACACCCCCCTCCAGTTGTCTACTGGCCTCTCTTGCTCTCTTTCTAACTCTTTCTTGGTCGCTGCTTCTTCTTCTTTATTATTATTATTATTATTATTATTATTATTATTATTATTATTATTATTTTATTTCCCTCTCTTGGTCAGGTTAAAGCGCTCCTGAGGGGTGATTGACAGAGGTTGCTATGGAGACCTGGGCTTGAAAAAAAGCCTCGTTAGTTGCCAACTCTGTGTGTTGTTGTTTTACAACTGTGACCAACCGTCACATGAGAGGGGGGACAGCTGGGGGCCGGGCAGCACAAAAGGGAATGGCTTTTTAATGGAGTGCCTGGCCTGCGCTTGAAGACTCAATAAAGAGTCGCTGGTGAGTCCCCTTGCTGAGCCCGGCCCAGCACACGGGGCCAGAGGCCCTTTGTTCTGCAGGAGCTGGGATGGGAAAGTTGGGAAAACCAGTCACTGAGAGGTGAAAACAAGAGACTTCTCCATCCCCCTCACTGGACAGCTATTTTCTCTCATTCTCAGAGTGCCCCGACGGAAGGCACAAAACTCAGTGACTTGGACAAGCCGCCATGCTGGGGGAGGTGGTTGGGGGAAGGGATAGTAGGAGAGGGAGGATGAGTCCAGCCGCAGGGAGGGGGAAGGGAGGAGGGGAAGAGGAAGGAGGAGGGGGAGGGGGAGGGAGAGAAGGAGGAGGGGGAGGGGAGAGAAGGGGGAGGGAGAGAAGGAGTAGGGGGAGGGGAGAGGAAGGGAGGGGGAGAAGAAGGAGGAGGGGAGGGGGAGGGGAGAGAAGGGGGAGGGAGGAAGGGGAGAAGAAGGAGGAGGGGGAGGGAGAGAAGGAGTAGGGGAGGGGGAGCAGAGAGGAGGGGGAAGAGGGAAGGGGCGGGGGAGGGCCTGCCTTTTGCTCCAGGACCCTGAGTGAGAGGCAGGTGTCTGATAGGAAAGTAGTCCCTGTGAGGCAGGAGGTGGTGGAGCCTAAGTTCAAGATAGGTCTGACCCCTGAGGGGATGCAAGATAACCACAGGAGAACGTTTCATCTACTGCCAGAGTCCATGGCCATGGCTACAGCAGTCAGGTTTAAGGACCACCCTCTCCACTGCCCAGAGCCCCTAGAATGTCTCTCTGCCCTTCTCCCTTCCTCCTGATCCCCACCCCTGTAGCTTCACTTTGGATGGGCAATTCAGAGGCAGGAGACAGGTGTAGGGAAGAGAGGCTGAACCAAATCAGCCAAGAACATCCAAGAGCAGAGTGAGGGCAAAAAAACAAAACAAAACAAACAAAACAAAAAAAACCCAAAACGGTGTCCTGTCAGACAGCAGACACCAAGCTAATGCCTGGACAAGAGGGAGACTGAGGGCAGAAGGGAGCTGTTCTCAGAGGCGCCATGAAGTCAAAACCCTTCTCATGATAACTGGTGGTTACCACGTGACTTTACAGTGGGCTTCCAGAAGGAACAGCAAAAGCAGCCCGTCACTCCCCCAGCCCTGTCCCTTTCATTTCACAAAGTCACTTAAGGACCCAAGGCAAAGCTAGGAATCCTGCTAATCTGGACAAGATCTTGACCCTTGGATTCTTTTTTGTAACAGACTCCCCAAAGGCCAGGCAGGTCTCGAACTCACTACGCAGATGATGATTGTGGACCTGTCTCCTTGTGCCTACTACAGATGGACAACCACCAAGCAGGTTTATGCGGTGCTGGGGATCGAACCCAGAGCTTCATGCAAGCTAGGCAAGTGCTCAGCCAACTGAGCCACACGCCCAGCCCTCTCCCTAAGATTCTCAGGGATGAACAAGATTACCATCTGGGGAACCTTACTTGCACACCCAAGTCCAGTGCTTGGGTGAGTTAATAAGAGGGTGAGGGAGCCCAAAGCATAGACGCCATCTTGATGGGGACCCCACTTCCCCCTGAAAGACACCAGGATTCGTCAGACTGGAGCACTGCATTCCCTAAAGTGGTTGCCACTTCCAGGGTGGGGGGAGACAGATAGGAACTGTCACCAGTGTCAAACTCTGAGCCTTCTAGCAAAAACCAGGCTTTTGGAAAACCTGTATCGCTGGTGACTTTGACGGTGTCCTGATACTTAATAGCTTTTCTGATGAGATCAGAGAGGATATTAACAGCTGTGACTTTTTTTTTTTTTTTAAATATCACATAATGAAATGTGTCACCGTCCAGATCTGCATCCCTCGGTGACCCGTATGTAAAGTTACAGAATCTCAGAACTGGGAGATGAGTCATTCCACGTGTGAGATAGACCAGTGGGTTGTGCTACAACAGTGTGAGATTGGTGGTTTTTAAAACAGTGGGTTTTACTGCAATAGAGCACTCCAGCACACTGTCGCTGTTGTTTCAGATTCCGCACTGGCAGAGAACCTCTGAAAAAGAAAACAGCAAAGGAGACACAGAGATCTACAAGAATGCAAAGATGTCTTCCGTTTCTGTGTGTGTGTGTGTGTGTGTGTGTGTGTGTGTGTGTGTGTGTGTGTGTGTGTATGAAACAGTGCTTTTGTTTGTTTATTTTTGGATTTGGATTTCTCTGTGCATCCCTGGTTAGCCTCAACCTCAGAGATCCGCCTGCCTCTGCCTCCCAGGTGCCTGCCTGCTGCAGAGAGTAGCACTTTCTTCACAGCAATGGATCCTAGAAGCACAGAGAGGAACCTGGCCACCTTCGCTTGTCAGACATATAAGATGTAAGGTGGGACTGGGGAGATGACTCAGTGGGTAAGAACACTTGCTAGGAAAGCAAATATCCCAAACCCTGCAAAAGCCCGGCACAGCTACACGCGACTGTGATCCCAGCACCTACAGAGAACTGGCTAGCCAGCTGCCGGAGCTGAAAGAGCAAACTTTGGGCTCATTGAGAGAGCCTCCTAATGATTAATTAACTAGTTAATGCACACATACTATGACCAACACACATACACATATAAACACACATACGACACGCCCATGCACGTCCATAGCACATGCGCACACAACACATATATATACATATACTACACACAGACACATGTACACACACAAATATAAGACAGCAATGGTAGTCTCACTATACTTTTGCTTTGAAGACTAATCATTCTTATAAATATGTGTTCTGTATGTTAATGTAGTAGACTTTTTTTGTTTTTGTTTCTTTTTTGGAGACAGGATTTCTCTGGGTGGTTCTGGAACTCAAAGATCTGCCTGTCTCTACTTCCCGAGTGCTGGGGTTAAAGGAGCGGGCCAACACTGCCTGGCGATGTAATGAGCTTTCAAATGATTACGTCTAAAAGTATTAAGTAAATGGTTTTTATTTCAGTTTTAATTTCTAATGAAATAAGTACTAATAGATAAAAATTTATACAAATTAAGATTTTGTGCTCACTACTTTTCAAGACTATAAATGGCTGTGGTTGTACGCATCTGTAATACCAATATTCAGGAACCTGAGATAGAAGGAGTTTGAGACTAGCCTGGGCTACATGACAAGAATAAATAAATACATAAATAAGCTTAGCAGTGATAGTGCATGCCTTTAATCCCAGCACTTGGGAGGCAGAGGCAGGCGGATTTCTGAGTTCAAGGACAGCCTGGTCTACAAAGTGAGTTCCAGGACAGCCAAGGCTACACAGAGAAACCCTGTCCCGAAAAACCAAAAATGAAAAAAAAAAAAAAAAACAAACCAAACACAACACATATGAGAGAGAGAAAGAGAGAGAGAGAGAGAGAGAGAGAGAGAGAGAGAGAGAGAGAGAGAGAGAGAGAGAAAAGAAATAATTCCAAGGGTCCATCACATTTGAAAGCCACTGTAATAGATCACCCCAGGCCAACTGATGCCCTGAGATTATAGTGAGGACCAGCAGGGACAATTTTCTCATTCCACTGAGGGCAAGGGCTTGCTTAGCTGAGGCCACTGGGGCATCTGAGGAAAACACCATCTCCTATGGAGATGCAGGTGGAAAACTTTTCAGAAATGCTTGGAAGTGAAAGTACTTCTAGATTTTTAGATGATTTTGGACTTCAGGAATTTTACATATATCATGAGATATCTTGAGGAGGGTACTAAAGACTAAATGAAACTCATTGTGCTAATACATAATTTATACACACAGCCCCTCCCTTCTTCCACCCTTCCTCCGTCCCTCCCTTCCCTCCTCCCTTCCCTTTTCCCTCTTCTCCCCCTCATCTCTTCCTTCCTGGCATTATTTTTCTAAAAAAAATTGTTTATTATTTTACAGGCATTTTTTTTTTTAATTTACACTTGGGAGGCAGAGTCAAGCAGTTCTCTGTGAACTCTAGGCCAGTCTGGTCTACACAGAGAGTTCCATGTCTGCCTAGTCTACATACAGAGTTCCAGGTCGGCCAGGGCTACATAGATCCTGTCTCAATTTTTTTCTAACTAAATTAAAAAGAAAATTGTATGAGTGTCAGTGTAGCACATGCCACAGTGAGCGTGTGGAGTTGGCCGACACGTTCCAGACTTTCCAGCACCTTCTCTTCTTCTCCTGTGTGGGTCTTGGGGATCTAATTTAGGTTTGGGTTTGGCTGCAAGCACTTTTGCCAGATAAGCTGTCTCACTAACCCTCTTCCTCCACCCCCCAGGCCTCATGTAGCCCAGGCTAGCCACAAACTCATTAGCTAGCCGATGACCTTGAACTCTGACCCTCCAGCTTCTACTGCCAGTTTATGCAGTGCTGGACATAGGTCCAAGGTGCCACCCATGCAGAGCCTGAGCTTTGCCAACTGGGCTACATGGCCAGCGATATTTTAAATGCCGCTGCCTTCGACTGTGAGGCATCATGGATGCACTCAGGTTTCAGATTTTAGAGTATTTTCAGATTTGAGATAATCTATATACCACTTGGCAGGATGGGGACCTTGAGGAGTGTATAGGCTCAGGCAGGTCAGATGCTACACACTGCTGGCCAATATCTAAAGACCTTGGGGAGAGTAGGCCATGTCCACTCTTGGCTTGATCCACTCTGGTCTCCCAGGGGAAGGTGGTGCTGGGTAAACCCTGCTCTGATAAGAGTGAAAAGGAGCTGGGGTGGGGGTGGGAGTGGGGGTGGGAGCACCCAAGAATTCAGAGCTTAACAGGGAGTCCTGCCACCAGTGTGTAACAGCAGCTCGCCCTGGGCCCTTTCCCAGGGCTGTGCTAATTACCCGCCCCTCCTTCCCTGGGGAAGCAGGCTGGAAAGGAGCAGAGGCCAGCTCCAAGGCATTTTGCTCCATGCTCTCTGGGAAAGTTAAAGGCCTTCAGCGCCAACCTGGGTGCTAGTGCAGAGGTGTGCAAGTTTCCAGAAAAACTGGAAAATCATCAATTAGAGGGGAAACTATTTGAAAACAAGAGAAAGAGAGAGAGAGAAAGAGAGAGAGAGGAAGGAAGGAAGGAAGGAAGGAAGGAAGGAAGGAAGGAAGGAAGGAAGGAAGGAAGGGAGAAGCTCTAGATCCCCATACGGTGTGTATGCATGTGTATGTGTGTGTATGCATGTGTATGTGTATGTATGTGTGTACGTGTGTGTGTGTGTGTGTGTGTGTGTGTGTGTGTGTACACGTGTGCCTGTGTCCTCGTCCATCCTTGGGACAAAGAAGCCAATTAAGGGTTTGCATCACACAGAGTTTCCAGGATGAGACCTACCCTTGACCTAGGTCCTTAAGCTACCTTTTCCAGTGGGAATCAGAAACTCTCAGCCCCTGGCTTCTGCTAAGAGTGGCATTTCAGAGGGATGTTCACATGCAGAGATCCAGGAACTGCAGTGGGTCAAGTGCACCATGATACCAGGTCCACCTGCACACCCACCTACCCCTACACACTTCCTAAAAGCTGCCCCTGTACTAGAGGCCTCAGCTGCTGGGCTTCAACAGAGATAGTGGCAGGAACTCTCCACCCTCCTGACAGTCAGGCCCTAGGAGAAGTCACCAGGCATCTACCTATCCGAGGAGCACACGCCTCAGCCTCCGGAAATCCGGGAAGGCTTCTGGGAGGAGGTGTCTCTGATGAGACCTGGAAGATCTGCTTGTGGTGTAGTGAGAGGGAGCCTGGGCTCTGAGGTTTAAATTCCCTGCTGCTGCTTCTTAGCTTGGGAATGTGCATTTTGGCCTTCCCACGTAAAATAGGATCTGACTGACACTGGTATCTGCTTCAGAGTGGGGCTGAGGGATTTAGCAAAACTATGCAGCTAAAGAAGACAATGTGAGGCTTGGTACGTACTACACACTTAATAAATATTAACAGCCAGTTTATAACTGCTCAGCATTTTAGGCCCACCTCCAACAGGTGCGCTTTGGCCAGCTCTCTAGACAGAGCAGACCCAGAGAGTCACCAGCACAAAGTAGGTCTACCAGTACTCTCAGCCGATTGGCCTCAGACCTTACTCTCAACAGCTGGGACCTCAGAAAGCAGATGTCCATCAGAGCTGGCAGCCATTCTACTTTCCTGGGCCTATCGCGTATGGAACAGGGCTCGGCGCTGAACTTAAAGAGTCTTCTGGCACTAAAACTCTTAACTCACCTACCTGCCTGGAAAGAAGAAGGCAAAAAAACAAAACAAAAAACCCCACAGCCATGCCCTCCCCTGGAAAAAAAAAAAAAAGAATTCTAGGAAACAAAATACAACGACATCTTTTTATTTTGTTTTTTTCGGTAATTATACTAAAGATGAAAAACTCATAATAAACATCTCCCAGTCCCCACCTGCTAACAGTAATTATAATAGACTCAACAATAAATGGTAAAGCAGGGCAGAGCTGCATCTCGGGAATTCTCTAGGGCGTGTGGATTAGCTCGGAAAGCCTGAATGATTAAAATACACTAATTAAAATTTTGTGTTCCTTGGTAACTCGTCTGCCTGGGCCCCTGGTGTTGGCAAAATGGGAATTAACGTGACAAAAGCAACACAGAGGGTTTTTGTTTTAAATAAAGAAAAAAGTGGAGAGAGAGAGGGAGAGAAAGAGAGAGGGAGAGGGAAAGATCTATATAAACAAGTTAGACACCAGGAGAGAAGAAAGGGGAGGTGGCTTTGGCTCTTTCTGGGTGAACCGCCTGGCTACCTGGGACAGGAAAGTCTGCGGCCCGAGTCAGAGCCGCTGAAACCCTTCCGCAGCCCTGTGATCCTGTGGCGGGGAACTGGGGCATATATCTAGGGGCCACTGTTTAAAAACAATTACTGAGAGAAGCGGGTGCGAGGCAGAGAAGCAGAGGCAGCAGGCGCCCACCCAGTCCGCCTTTTCCAACAGCATTCCTCTAGGGCGGCCGCTCGCCCCCAGCTCCCCTGCCCATGGCCGACGGGACCCTGGGAGGACGCAAGGGAGCTTCTATCCCAGTGCAGTTGCACAAAAGAAATTGAACACTTTTGAGTTGCCCTTAGCAACCTAATTGCATCAGTACATTGCACACAGGAGCCAAAGTAACTGAATTTTGATGAAAAGACGGCGGTAATTTACGGCATCACAAAATTAGTTGTCATGGCGACGGGTTAATTACATCTCAAATTAACAATGCAAGTGTGGTGAAATTAAATATAAATCATATTTTCTGCATAAATTATAGGGGTTGATTAGACCGGGGCTCTGGGAGAGGGAAAGGTTGAGCCGCCACGGGCCCCAAGCTGCATTCTGAGCTGACTAGAGAGGCGCCTGGAAACGCGGGCGCGGACCGGGAGCTCAGGGAGGGGACTTGGGACCGTGGAGTCAGGCGCCAGGGCTGCCTGGGCTGCCTCCCTCTGCTCTCGCTGCCACTCGCAGGCTCAGCCTGGCTCCATGCAGCGCCAAGGCGGTCCCCAAAGTTTGCTCCTGTTTGGATCAAACTTTGGCTGGGGGAGGGGGTGGGCTGGCAGGCGCCTCTTCGCTGAGTGCCAGGGACAGTAGTTCTGTCTTCACCCAGGCTCGAAGACTCCTCTCTCTATATTCTGAGCCCTCAGGGACTCACAGCAGATGGCCAGTTTAACCCTCACTCCTTAAATGGGGTCAGGCAGTTTTCAAGTCATGGCCATCTACTTACCAAAGGACCGGTCCTGTGCAACCCAACAGGCAGGCAGCACAGGTCTCTGTGTCACCAAAGTGACAGCGTGAGCTCTAGGCACCCAGAGGCAGAGGCCTTGCGGTTATGGGTAGCTATGGGCACATATGCTTGAAAATGTGCTAGTTCAGCCAGATCTTGCCAAGCGACTGGCCTGTATCAATGGCACCCTCTCCACCACAGGGACCTTCCTTCAGTGGGGGAAGAATTGAAGAGTTAAAGGCAGATCCCAAAGGACACTGTGTCCAGGCCTTCCTGGGCTAGCCTCTAACCATTACCCAGGACGCATTGGTGCTCTTGACGCCTGGTCCCAACCTGTTGCAGACAGGCAGTATCTCCAGCCTTGCTTGGAGCATTGCTGGGCAGGATTCAGCCAGGCTCTGATGCCCGCCCCTATGCCGTCCCCGGCCAGGCAGATTCACCATAATATCTGGTAGCCAAGTGCTCCAGAGTCATTCTCTGTCTCTCACATTCCTGGCCCAATGTCTCAGAGTCTGGATAGCATAGAGGAGGTCACTGAGCTGCTGGTGGCCAAGCGCTACCAAGACAGAGGTAACGAGAGCCACAAACTTAGAACATCTGAACTCTAGTGAGCAGGAAGTTTCTGAGAAGCAGGGTAAATCTGTGCGGTTTCCAGGCCCCTCCCTGGGAAAGGCTGATTCAACAGCCTAGACAGGTCCAGAATTCTTCTCTCAGCCAACTGCACCTGGCTTCCAATTCCAGCAGGCCCAGGTCCACAATCCAACATTCCCCATTGCTCTTTTTGTTTGCTTGTTTTGTTTTTGGGTTTGTTTTTCGTTTTGTTGTTTTGTTTTGTTTTGTTTTGAGACAGGGTTTCTCTGTGTAGCCTTGGCTGTCCTGAAACCCTCTCTTCAGTCCAGGCTGGCCTCAAACTCACAGAGATCCACCTGCCTCTGCCTCTTGAGTGCTGGTCTTAAAGGCGTGTGCCACCACTGCCCAGCTTCCACATCGCTCTTAAGCCTATTTTGCAGATGAGGAAACTGAGTCCTGAGATGTAAAGTCATGTGCTTAAGAAGGGCAGTGCTTTGAGACTCAACCACCTCTGAGCTTCCCTCCAAACATACAATGGCCCTCTCTCAAGGTCGAATCCGCACCATGCCAGGCCACGTGGGAAACACAGGAACAAATGAGCTACAAGTCTGTCCTTGTAGAGCTCCAGCAGGGCACACAGGGTCAAGCAAGCAGCCACGGCCGCACATGTCCAATCCATCACTATGGGGCAGGGAAGGGACAAAGCAAGGCAGGGGATCAGCCTGGCCCCAAGTGGGAGGGGCTAAGGCCGTGCAGGTGTTCCCAAGGTGGTAGGCTGGGCTGAGTGCCCAGCGAGGCTGGGCCAAGCTTCACCTGGCCCAGGTGGGAGGAATTTCCTGAAAGGCTTCTGCAGAACAGGGTGAAGGAAGGAAGCAAAGGCCCTTGGCAGTCCCCCTGACCACGGATGTGCATGTGCAGCTCATGAATATTTCAGCGGCCATTTATTTATCCCTGTACCATCCAGCTTGCTGGGCCAGGGACCCAAGGTGGATAAATATAGCCACTAAACGATCAATGGGGCATCCGCTCCCGTATACTAGCCACATCCATTAGGCCCCTCGTTCCCACAACCTGCTGGCTGGGCACCTTGTCCTGTTCAATTGGTTTCCGGTTTTCATTAGTGGTGGAGGCACAGCCCCTCTCCAACCCTGGGTGTCCCCCTTCACCTCCTCTGGGTCCTCCCCTCCTCCGGCTGGGCACGGAGCCCAAGGCTGCTGTCAGCTTGGAGGGGCCTATCAGAAATCCCCGCCCATCAGAATAGGGAATCATCAGAGGTGGCGTTGAACTGAGTCAGATCTCACCTGACTGTACAGAGGGTAATAGAGCTGCCATACAAAAGCTGGCCAGCATCACAATCCACATACAGGATGCTGGGACTCTGGACTGCACGCCCTGAAGTTCCAGTGTGATTCCCATACCGGGAAGAAAGATGCTTGCGGGAGTTACCTGGCTGTAAGGATTGGGGTTCCTTGGGCTGCCACAAGAGGACTCTTAGCTCCATTAGTCAAAACTGTTCCCCTCAGCTGCATGTTGCAGAGGAGCCACCTCTCTGGCTGCTCACCGAGGCCAGATCCCTGCTTCCTGCCTGCCATCCAGAGTGCCTCCCAGTAGCCTGGAGGTCCCTGTTCCTGGATTGAACTCAGGACATCTGCAGAGGGCCACAGTACAGCACAGAGGCTGCTGTGCACAGTCAGGCAGCGACACTGAGGACACTACTAGCCCAGCTCTGGAAAGGGTTCTGACCCCCTTACTCAACAAACACTCACTTGGCACCTACCACATGCCCAACCTCTGTCTTAAGCATTGGTTAAGGGAGATGGACGTGGAGCTCCGGCTTTAACCCAGGCAAGGATGGGGGTGCTGGAAAAGGGACGTTACCATAACCACGGAATCGACGAAACACAAGTTCTTGGAGGGCAAACAGAGAGAGTGACTGAGGAATATATGGGGTGACTTTAGGCAGTCTGAAGAGGTGACATTTAAACAACTGGAGGCCTAAACGATAAAGGAGACACAGCAGCCTGGGCCTTCTGTGTCAAGAGGGTGGGAAGGGGAAGCTGGCAGAGGGAGAACCAGCAGAAGCAGGCCACTCCACCTACCCCCTCCCCTCCTTTGGTACAAAGCCAGGCTATAAGCCCAGGAAAGTCTCAGGGAGCACCCGTGTCTACAGTAGACCCATAGCACAAAACATAGCCTAGGAAGGGTGAGAGGAGAAAACCCAAGTTGTGGGAGGACAAAGGCTTGCAGAGGCCCAGGGACCCAGGCCCACAGTCTGTTGGTGGTAGATGCAAGCCCCTCCCCGCACAGCCACCTCTGGGACAGGCCAACTCGAGTCCTGGCTACACTAGGAAGCCACAGGGCTGTGGTGACCAAGAACCAGGGCTTGCCAGCCTCTAATTCCACAGTGAAACAGCTCTGAGTGTCGGTCAGCTACCTATTCCCGTGGCGATCAAGACACAAGGCGGGCTGTAGGTGCAGAGAAAGATCAAGTACAAATCCCAGAGGGAGAGGGAGAGGGAGGCAGGCCTGTGCCTTTAAAAGAATTTTCATTTAAAGGCTCTTCTCTCTTCCACCATTTCAGTGATCTATATGCAAATATGCTAATGCATGCAAATTAAGACACCACTTTTAGTCCCAATTTAATAGAAAGCATTAAAATACCATTTTTTTTTCCAAAAAACTCCATATGCATGAAGGAAGGTTTTTTTTTTTTTCTTTTCCCTTTTTTTTTTTTTTTTTTTTTTTTTTTTACTTTTCGTTAAAGTCACATTCCGGCAGCAATTTTATGCTGTCAAAATGTTCTCAACAAGGGGAGATTTGACTGGTTTCTTCGGGAGCCAGTAACAGGAAGCTTGGGTGCAGCCTCCTTTCTTTCTTTCTTTCTTTCTTTCTTTCTTTCTTTCTTTCTTTCTTTCTTTCTTTCTTTCTTTCTTCCTTCCTTCCTTCCTTCCTTCCTTCCTTCCTTCCTTCTTTCCTTCTGTCTATCTGTCTGTCTTCCAATCTTTCAATCTTTCTTAATTTTGCTTAGGATTTGGGGCAAAGAAGGAAAGAGGCGGGAAAAAGACAACGCTGAACAAGTCATCTGGGCATCTTTCAGGATCTTTCTGCTTCCAGGCCAGGGTCCAGCTTTGTGGCTGCATCAAACTTACAGGCCAGGAAGAGTTGCACCATTGAGGCATCCTGGGTGGCTCCTGCTCTCTCTTGGGCAGGGGGCACCACAGAAGCTTATCTGCAATGATTATCACTGCTGGGCACATCGCCCACTGGCTCAGGGATTGCTGGCCATGCCTAGCATGAACATACAGTGCCCTCTGTCAAGGACAAGGGGAGGGCGTACCGGAGTGGGGGAAGGGTGTGGAATGTGAGGCTTGTGCCCCTGGGGAGGCACAGCAGCCGGAGCTACACCTTAGGGCTATCCTTACCACCTATCTTTCTGTACTCAAGCTTAGTACCTCCCCTTGGATCAGCAGATCTTTTCCAGAGCTTCCTCAAAAGGCCAAGCTAGTCACACAGCCTTCCGGTGGCTTTTGTTTATTTGGTTGGTTGGTTTGTTGTTGTTGTTGTTATTTTGTTTTGTTGAGACAGAGTTTCTCTGTGTAACCCTGACTGTCCTGGACCTCACTCTGTAGACCAGGCTGGCCTTGAACTCAGAGATCCACCTGCCTCTGCCTCCCTAGTACTGGGATAAAAGTCGTGCACCATCACCACCTGGCTCCTGTGGCTTCTTATCTTTGATATAAATGGTCTCCATCAGAACAACCGCCTACTAGCCCGTGTAGTCCCCAGACTACAGTTTGGCCCCAAATGCAAAGACTGAGTGGGGCTAGGTCAGTCATTTCAGAGGCACAGCAATCCATCTCTCTGTTTCTTTGGGCAGTCCTTTTGGAGGCCAAATTGCTCCTGGAGCCCTGACTACCCTGGCATACATATTTGACTAGCTCCTCCATGGTTCAGAACCTTTCCTTCCTGAGTGAAGTTAAGCCACTGCAGATTTCTGAAGACTACAACGTGTTCTGGCCTCTCCTGCGAGGGAGTGGGGGGGCAGGAAAAGGCAGCTCTCACCAACAGGGGCCTGCAGATGAGGTCCTACGTCCCAACTACCTGAGTGTATCCTCGCTTGGAGGCTATGGTGGACACTGCCTCCTTGCCTTCTGGGAAATCCTCCCACTTCCCCAGCTTTCGCTGTGAGGCTGTGACGCCTGCAGGAGATCCTACACTCCCCCTCTCAGAGGCCCTAAACCAGAAGCAGCACCAATCCTGCATCACCAACCAGTTAGACTCACAGAGGTGAGCCACTTTCCTCTCACCACTGATCAAATGACAATGAGTCCTGCATCTTCTCCATTGCCAGAACCAGCCTGATGGCAAACACCAGGCCTTGCTCTGCCTGGCTCAGTTAAGAACCCAAGCCAGGCAGTGCTTTCAATCCCAGCACTTGGAAGGCAGAGACAGGTGGATCTCTGTGAGTTCGAGGTCAGCCTGGTTTACAGAGCTCATTCTAGGATAGACAGCCAAAGAAACCCTGTCTTGAACAAACAAACAAACAAACAAACAAGCAAACAAGCAACTTTAAGCTGACCCCTCTCCAACCATCTGCACCACCCAGAGCCTCAGCTCTACATCCATATAATGGGAGAGAAACAAACAAAAAACAGTCACAGCTCATCCCTGCTACCTTCTGGCTCCATCTGTTCACCTCTGCAGAACAGATGGGAATACAGACAGGGTGGGGGCAGGTCTCCCCGGGCCAGGTCAGTGATGCAACTGACTCTCTGGGGTTTCACTGCTCGTAGTGGAGAACCTGAAGGCTGTAAGCCAGGAGGTCTAACACTGCTAAGAAAGCTAAGAGGGAGAGGGGAGGAGGGGAGGAAAAGGAGGGGGAGGAGGAAGGGGAGAAGGGGGAGGGGGTAAGAGGGAGGGAGAAAGGGAGGAGGGGAGAGAAGGAAGGGGAAGGAAGAGGGGGAGGTGAGGAAGGAGGAGGGGTAGGTGGGGAAAGAAGAGGGGGAGGTGAGGAAGGACGAGGGGGAGGGAGGAGGGGAGAGAAGGAAGGGGAAGAGGAGGGGCAGGTGGGGAAGGAAGAGGGGGAGAGAAGGTGACAAACAGGAGGTCAAGGAAGAGAAATTGAAAATCAGTGAAGGTGTTGAATAAAAATCAGAAAAATAAAAATCAGAAAAATACCTACATTGGGCTTTTGCTGGGCTAATAAGAATAAAGCTCCGTCCATCCCAGGAACGTATTTGAAGTAGGAGAGGGCGGAGAGAGCAAAATCAAAGCATTGGGCCTGCTAGAAGCTGGGTTGGAAGGGACAGGTATCAAACACCAAATGCCTGGGACACCCCCACCCCCCACATTGGTTCTGGGTCGGAGCTGGAGCCTGGGGCACAGAGGATACCAGTGTGTATGAAAAGACGGGAGAGGAGAGTGGGCTGGCATGACGGGGCCCGTCCAGCGGAGCTCAGGCTGGGAAAAAGAGAGACTTAGATATTTACGGGAAATACATTTGCTGGTGCCAAACCTTTGGTTTTATTGTCAGGGAAAAAAAAAAAAAAAACAACCCAACCACCGAAACTCACCCTCAACTGAGAATTCACATGGAGGGAAACGATTTCCCCACCAAACCAGTTTTATTGGATATAAATATCTAATTATTCCTACCAGGACCTGGAATGCCAGACATTTTGCAGTTTTTATAACAGGTGTAGGAGTCTTTACAAACGACTTTATACATTTTATATATATATATTTTATAGCTATATATTAACAACCCTGATTTAAATTTCATCTGAATTATATTTTGCTGACTAGGCAGGTTTTTAATCCCCCCCAAACCCAGAAGAGGCTAGAATGTTCTGGCACTCTTCCTGTGCACCCTCTTTCTTGGGGTGGAGGTTTATCTTCTGAGAAACAATGTACCAAATCCCAGAAGGCACAGGAGTAAGGGTCCCCCTCATTGCCCTGCAGTGCCATCTGTGCCAGCGCCCCCCTCCCGCAAAACCCTTCATAACCACGGGGTCCACGGCTCCAGTCACAACTTCATCTGGGGCATAAACACCACGTCCCAAACAGACAAGCGGAGTACTGAGTTTTCAAACACAGAGCCCACGCTTACACTTCACACAGCTACATAAGGCCTGGGCCAGCTTCTCACAAGGCAAGGATCAAGGATGAGGGTGGAGAGCCACAGCTGGGCAAAACGGGGACAGCAAGGCAGGAGGGGAGAAGGGGACAGGAAAAGTTGGCTTTCAGGGAACTAAGTGGCTCAAGCTGTCACCTACAGGCCCCTCTGCATCTTGAATTAACACACTGAAGTTCTTTTGTGTTTCCTCTAAGCACTTTTAAAGAGACAGTGAATTCTCCACCCGGAAACCAGGCTCAAGGCTGTACCTAGTACTAACTCAAGAACGGACAGGCAGCCTGCTCCAGGCTGGCCTGAGCCCAGGATGTCCCCAGCCCAGCCTGATCTCCCACCACCTCTTGCGATACTCTCGCCCGACATGTAGAGAATAAAGCTGAAGCTCTTATCTTCGTGGGTTTGCTTTGCCAAGGCTGAGTAAAGCTATGGAGAAGTGGGTGAGCCCTGGCTAGGCCAAGGTGGCCGAGGCGGTGGAGAGAACTGTGTGGTCTTGGGCATCTAAGGAAACCTGGATGAGGGGCTGAGAAAGCACCCAGTAAGTGCCACAGAGGCCAAAGTCCCTGAACAGGAGACCCTGGAGTTTCAGGAGTGCACTGATTCCTCGGGGCGGAGAGACAGTAAGTAAGAGCCTGGTAGAAACCAGAGGATCCCAGGGACACAGGAGCAGCCAGTCCAGCAGTTTCAAGGGAAACTATTCCTTGAAGCTGGAGGCCCAAGTGAGCCATGTGACTTTGACTGATATTTAGGGAGACTTTGTCCAGGGGCTGGTTGTCCCCATAAACAGTGAGAAAGAAACAGCACATCCAAATGGCTCGCTCAAGCTGATCAATTCAGAGTAAAGGCTCCAGGTTAAGGAGAGCCTCGAGCTTCACCGGAGCCCCTCCAAAGGATGCCCACAGTCCTCCACTTGGAGACCTGAGCTCAGGGGGATGGGCGGGGGCCGGGGGAGCCGAGAACAAACAGCAGCCACAGGAAGAGAGTTGAGCATTTCAATTATTCATATGCCAGATGGATTCTTTTCCTGCCTTTTTTCTATAAAAATGAGGAGGGGGGAGCAGGTCTCACAACAGTCTCTGAAATGGGGGGAGAAGGGGTAGGGGGACATTAAAAGAGAAGCCAAGTCCCCTCTGTACCCCTCCTGAGCCCCTGAGCCCCCCAGCGCCCCCAGCAGCAGGGCAGGAGGAACCCAATGTTTTCTATGACAGGGGCCAGAGCTGCCCTTTAGGTTCCCACAAGCAGAGAGTAAAAAGCAAGGGAAATTGCTGAGGAAAGGGAGGGTGAGTGAGAGAGGAGCCGAGAGCTTAGGGTGGAGGGGGGAGAGGCAGGCAGAAGAGGGTTCTGACCTTCTGTGAAGGATATAAAAAATCCAGCCGCCTCAGGGGACACCCAACCATCTACCATATTGCTGTTAAAATGTCTGCAAAATTTAATACACTTGGCATAGCATCTAATCAGTCCTTGGAAGCTCAGGCACTCTCGTCCTCCACGATTCCAACTGCCTCCGACCTCATACCTGGGGGCTCCCGCTCCTACCCTGTCCCCAAAATAAGACAAAGTTGTTCCCAGCACATAAAAACAGCCACTCTGGCTTTTAGAGGGTATTTCGTCCCTATGCATGTCCAAGGAATTAAAAGGAAGTGTGTGTGTGTGTGTGTGTGTGTGTGTGTGTGTGTGAGAGAGAGAGAGAGAGAGAGAGAGAGAGAGAGAGAGAGAGAGAGAGAGAGAGAGAGAGAGAGAAATGGGTGTCAGGCATATTAGAGAGAGTCAAGGTATGGTCCTGGCCTAGATCTCTGGTACCTAGGTTTCTTAGACTATGGGCAGGTATGTGGTGACATGTTCTCACTCTAGCCATGGAAGCCAACAAGCCATCCATCCTGACAACTCTAATTTAAACAGCTGTCAGGCACACAGCAGAGCCATACCCTTCTGGGTGGGTGTATACCACTATCCACTGCCTGCCTCCCCTGCACCCTAGTAACATAACGTTATCAGACTTGGGCCTAGCTTCAGCCCCAGGCTCCATCCATCCGTCTCCCCACTCACGTACCCATCACTCTATAGTATTGCACAGGAACTCTCCAAAGCAATCTAAGAAATTTCTAGATCTATTCAAAGAATGAGTTGCCTTACCTTCTACACAGCAATCAGAGCCTGCTGTGACCTGGTTGTTTTTGGCAGGCCACCATTTGCTTTGGCTTCACAGAAAGAAACCTCGCACAGCTGCTTGCCAGACCTGGGGTACTGACTCCCCAAAGCTGTACCCTCCACCCCAAGAAAACAGTTCTTTCCAGTCCTCTTTGTCCATTTCTGATTTCCTTGTCTCTGAATGACCTAAAGCCTCAGGCCTGGGTTTGGAACCCCGGGCCCTGTCTCCTCTAAGAAGTGGCATCAGAAAAGCCACTAATTATCTCTGGCTAGAGGGCTTGGCTGTGAAGTGGGGTGACCGCGCCTGCTCACACAATGGTTAGGCAAATTAAGGTGGAAAAGGGTCTAAAGGCTTTAGGAGCTTGACCACGTGCTCCTGCTAGAACTCAAGGTGTGTCAGCAAAGAGGAGACATGAGGCTGGATGGTGCAGGGGTTGGTGCTGGTGGCTTCCTCCCTCCCCGTGGAGCTGTGGCAAGACATCTGCTTACAAAGAGCAGAGGAGCCTCGGGCATGCCCACCCCTGCCCTGCTCACAAATGAAGAAACTGGGACAGAGTCAACAGATGACCTACCTGTTGTCACAAAGCTCCCTTAAGGCAGAGCAAAGCTGAGAACATACTGTCCCCACTGTCCAGGCCTCTGCCCTGGCCAAAGAATGAGATGGGGATAGTGACAAGGAGGTAGGAACTGGAAAGGTACAGTGGGAAAGGTGTCGTGAGCCTCTGTCTCACACACTCACATTCATACACACACACACACACACACACACAGAGACACACACAGACATACTCTCTCACACACAGAGACACATACTCTCATGCACACACACACACACACACACACTCACACACACAGACATACACACACACACACACACACACAGAGCAAAATTAAGGTGAGAACAAAGTAAGGACTATCCTATCCCGGTTCCATCGAAACTTATTTTAGGGCAGAGGGTAATTGCCAAGGCTTCACATAAAAAGCCAACCACAGGCTGTAAACGGCTCCAAGTCTTTAATTAGACCCCAAGGAGAAAAGAAAACAGTTGCAAAAAGAAACTGAAAGTAAGAGAAGCTTCCAGAAGAGAAGACCACAGGACCCCTCCTGCTTTCCCCAGCTCAAATGCCTTCCATGGCGGCTGACATTGAGAAAGTATGTACCACAAACCGGACGTCAGTGCCCACTGCTGGAGGCTGATACAGTTCCTAGGGTCTGCCTATCTACATACATCCCAGCTCACCGAGGCTGACCTGTTGCTGGACACCTTAGCCTCCTGGGGGAGTTAGAGGCTTCTACTGCCCTTGCATGTGATGGAGTGAGATCAAGTTGGCTGGCCTGCGTATCAACCCCACACACAGGCCCAGCTCTTCAGCCGTGGACCTAGTCATCCACAGCACTGTCTCTCATTCCCGAAGTCTCTCTCTTCCTGGCTATCATGACAGTTCTTTCTTTTGAGTCACATATGCCTGGGTGGCTCTGGGCCACATAGACAAACTGGGTAACCTCCTGGCTTCTCCTGTATGATCCATGCCAGGCAGATACAAATGTTCAACAATCTTCGAGCTGACAGGGCCTGATGGGAAGGCCAAGTGACAGGCTATGCCATTTCATTGAAACAGGACAACCTCACATCAGACATCCTTCCAAATCCCTGCCCAGACCCCATCCTTGGAGAACACAGCTGGCACTGAGAAGACACCGCCCTTGGGAAGGCAATGGGTGCGGACACTCTCGTCTCTCCTATAAATTGATGCAACTCAGGTGAGCCAGTCCCACAGATGGGGCTCTAAATGGGCTGGCCTAGTACCTGCCAAACTCTGGCAGAAGCTGGAGCCCAGTCCTGGGTGTTGCAGAGTTGGGAATGGTGAGATGGGCCAAGGGTCAGAGACAACTAAGGAGGAGGCCTCCTGGGAGTCAGGGCGGCAGCCATCTCTTGTTCGGTATCTGTGAAGCCCTACCTTGGGTGTTTTAGAGAACACATCCTTGCAAATAAGCAACAACTGTGCCCATTTCGCAGAAGAGGGCAACAGAGCCAAGTGTGGAGAAAGGACAGCCATACATCTACAAAATAGAGAGCCTGCATTAGCACATGCGGTGGCCAGTCCTAAAGCCATCTTTCCCCTTATCCCTCCTGACAGCTAGTGGCCCCTGTCCTTTGGTTCTCTCACAGTGGCTGGAATGTGTGTGCCTAGCTTGGCTGAGGTAGAATGTGGGTGACAATCATAACTTCACTGTGCCACTCACCAAGCTGTGCTGAACCGTGCTCAGCCATAACTTAATAGGAAAAAAATGGGTGAGCCAGGCCGTCTAGCACTGGGGAGGCAGAGGCAGCTGGATTTCTGTGAGTTCGAGGCCAGCCTGGTCTAAAGAGCAAGTTCCAGGACAGCCAGGGCTACACAGAGAAACCCTGTCTCGAAAAACCAAAACCAAAACCAAAAATAATGAGTTGGGAGAGTCAGGTCCCTGGCAGACAGCAGGCGTCCTGCTTACTAACAGACTGCAGGCTCCATCCACATTCACTAGATGGAGGTAGGGATGGGACTGCTACCCTGTCCTCAGGGTCGGACCATGTGGAAACTTCACCTTCTCCCCCTCTACACTCTTCCCTTCTTTTCTCCCTACACTGAAAGACTCTAAGAAAACTCCATTTCCAATCTAGTCAGATGAGGCCAAAACAAGCCCAATGGGCAGGCCCACGGTGAGAACCTTGTTTGGTGAAGGGCTGAGAGGGTCTCCGCGGGGCTCTAACTTCTTTTCTTGTGTTCAATTGATTTTGACCGAGGCTGGAGCTCCGTGAGCATCAAGGGACTGAGTCTGTGCCTGGTGCTCAGATATGTTAAGGGCAACCCTGCAGCCATGTTTGCTGACATGAACCCCAGACTACTGAGGCCTAGCTGCTCCTCCCTCCAGGAGGGCTCCCGTGGATAGCAGATGGTACTTCGGAGTTGTAGGAGGATGCTGTCTTGCGAAGGCATGACTAACCTTCTTGCAGGCAGGCATGTCTCCCTACACAGGAGTGTCACACGGATAAAAGCGGCAGGGTCCCAAAGGCAAGAAGCTCAAAAAAACGGCAAGGCTAAGCAAAGACTGAGAAGCCTTAGCTAAACGAAGCCCTGGCATCTCTAAGGTCCAGGAGCCAGGATAGCCTCCTCCATGACAAGCCTTGTCTCTGGGGAGAGGGTACCAAAGGAGGGGGCCCAGCAGCTGTGTGCTACAAGCCCCAACTGCTGATGCTAGCTTGCTATCCTGGGTATCAGGTTTGCCTTTCTACTTTGTCATCTCGAGATGGCTTTGGGTATCCCAGGCTGGCCTGGAACTTGCTATGTAGCTGAGGATGACACTAAACGTGAGATCTACCTGCTTCTACCTCTCAAGGGCTGGGGCTACAGGTATGCACCACACCCCCATTTCCATGCTGCTGGGAACGGAACCCAGAACTTCACGCGTGCTAGGCAAACTTCCCGACTGAGCCATGACGCTTTTTTTGTCTCTGTAAAATGGATCCTAGTGGGATGTCTCAGAAATGCCTGGGACTACCACACTCACTCACAGCATGCAGACTACACTAGTTGGGCTTCCATGACAGGGCTGCTGCTTCTTCACAGGCTTCACGACTCTAAACACAATATAGAAGACTCTCTTTCGGACTGGGCTTCCGGGAAATGAGAGAAGGCCGGTTAGAGTGGTCTAGAAAGCCCTCGGATCAAAAATGAGTGAGGAGGCGGGCAGGGGAGATTTTATTAGAAAGTCTGAGGTGCCTGACTAGTCTGTGTGAACCCCAGTGACCTAGAGTTGGCCCCATGTGCTCCAAGACACAGGGACCTGAGCCTAACCAGATGGAAGGTGGTCACGTGATGGGACCTTCCTGGTCACGTGACGGGACCTTTCTGGTCCCGTCTCTCGGAGGATGATCTTTGGGGTGAAGCCTATTTATCTAGGGCAGCAAGGGTTAACGCTGGGGCTGGGAGAGGCCAGGCAGCACGGAGCACACCCTGTTTATTAATAAGCTATTTATCACTAGCTTTGCTTTTAATGCCATTTGGGCTTAATGTCGTTAATGAAATATAAATACCCATGCTAACGATGTCGGTCAGAGGCAGCACGGGCAGCAGACGGCTCAAGAACCAGGGCCAAACCGCTGGGCGCGCTGGGGAAGAGGCTGAGAGCTCGGGAAGCGGAAGAGGTTCCCACCAGCTCGCCCCCCCCCCCCAGCCCCTTCTGCTCCCACCGCAAGGCTCTGAAGCTGGTGGTGCCTGCCGGGAAAAGCTGGGAGGAGGCTGCCCAGGGGGCCTGGGAGGGGAACCCTTCATGGGTGAGGTTGGGATGGCTGTTGAGTCCTGCAGAAAAGAGCCCAGCCCAGAGAGCTCCCACCTCGGGCACTGCCCTCCTGGCATCAGGCCCCTTGGCTGCTGGAAGCTGGACTTACACCAGCTGGCGGCAAGCCCTTCTTACTACACTGAGCGCCCTGACCACGGGGAACTGAGCCAGGGTGACAGAGGTCACCAGAGGGAGCAGTTAGGTCCCATCGAGTTTTCCAATAAAGATTTTCAATTCTGGCACCCAGAATGACACTCTAGGCAGCCCGGCTCTCTGGATGGCCTGCCCTTCCTCAAGCTGGTACAGGGATACTCCAAGATCTTGGGAAAGCGGGTGTACAGAGGTCTGAAGATGCTCTGTTCAGTGCTCAGAGGCCTCAGAACATGGAGGTAGCCCTACATAGCAGACTTCTGGGCCTACCTTAGTCTAGCCCCTCCCCCACGCTTAGCCACATCTGCCCACCTCTTTGGGGCTCAGAACAGAGAACCCTTAGCATCCGATACAAACTATCCCCAGGGACTTCAGGCATACCTACCGTCAAGAGAAGCCCGAAGCCTACTCCTAGGTAATAGTCTCTCTGGGGAGAAGTGGCCACTGAACATTGCTTCTTGCCCCCAGTGGGACTTACTGTCTACACATCCAAGGATCACCTGGACCCAGATACAGGGTGAGAGACTCCACCAAGTGACAGCCCTTTACTTCCAACGTCCTCTCCCCGGACAAAGCCAGTGGAAGTCACAGTGACTCCAGTATCACTCCAGTCCTCAGAGAGCTCCCCAAAGAGTCTCCCCTCTTTTTGATGGAACCCCAGGCTTCCCTTGAAGGGACGCCTCAAAGCTTCTAGACCTCTTCAGGCTAGAATGGTGTCAGAGGAAAGACAGCAATGCCAGGGAAACATGAAAGTCTAATACATGAGGAATACTCTCTGAGTGTAAGTATATCCCAAATATCACATGGAATATTCTTAAGCTAAGAATTATTTGCTGTTTACCTGAACTTCAAATTTCACTTGTGGTCTTGTATCTTAATTGGCTAACTCTGGCAATGCAATCCAGCTATTCAGAAGGGGCATCTGACAGGTGCTGATGTGTTCTGGTGTGTGACAAGATCTCAAAGGGCAGTGGACAGACGCATCCACTCTTCTGCCCATCTTGGGAAAGCAGACTCCCTTCAAGAGATTCTTTACCTAACTGTCCCCACCCAGCCCTACACTGCCCTGTACCACTGTTCACCTATGGTAGGTCCCCTCTGCCCGTACCCCTCAAAGTCACCTCCATGTCCCTAAGGAGTACAGGGCTCGTTTGCCAAGGCTTGGTAGAGCTCAGCTCGGCAGCTAATCCCCTGGGTGTCTCCTGTCAGATTATTAATTAGCTAAAGCTGATCGGTCCTAGAACAACACGCACTCGAGCTCCAGATGAAGCAGGCCAGGGAAGCTGGTTGGGGGCTACTTAAAGTGACAAGACCCTGTTTGTGAACTTGCTTCCTGGGAGGAGACCGATGCTGGAGATGGGGGTGGGGCCAGACAGACACCTGTGTCCACTCCCTGATGAAAGTGTGTGGTGCATGAGAGATTCATTACCCCGGGGACCATGAGAGGAGGAGTCCGACAGTTGAGGCTTGCGTCTTAATAAAGAGCCGCCACCTAATCAGATCATGCCCCTCAGAACTCCTCAAAGACTCAAATTTCACTTGGGCAACAGAGAATAAAACAGAATTCTCACTACAGCACTAAATGGATTCTGACCCTCACCCACCCCAGGAGCACAGGCCTCCCGACTGTCCGCCCATAGGCGGAATAGGGACAAGCTCTTGCCTCCAGGATCTCACAGTTACTACTCCCTCTGACGGAATGAATGGCTCTAACCCAGATATTAATCGGCACAAGTGGCGACCTCACCTCCTTTTTGGCTCCATCTCGGTGACCCTTTCTCCAGAAGCCACACCTAAAGTTACACACCAGCCGCCTCCTCCACCCCCTTTCTTCCAGGGTTGCCTTCGGCGCAGGTTGACGCCACTGATATCCGTTTGTCTATGCCGTTATTTGCTTCTCTCCACCAAATGAAAAGTTCCAAGAGGACGGACGGACGGGCATCCTTGGCCCTTCCGTTCGCTTCCTTAGATGAGGGGTCTGAACTATTCGATGAGGTCGAAGGAATGATTGCAAAGAGGAGAGGAGGGAGCAAAAGTCAGAGGTCAGGACTGAGCAAAGGTCAGAGGTCAGGACTGAGCAAAGGTCAGAGGTCAGGACTGAGCACTGCTCCATCCTGTGGGCTCCTGTAGCACCCATTTTCTCTGATCCCCACCCCCCTTCCTGGCTCCTGTTCCCGCACTCTGGGGCCACTACATCCTGCTCCTACGTCCATTCAACTCACATGCACTCCTGGTCTTCTGACAGACGCCTTGGAGCACTGACCCCTTCCCAGCTGGGACCGATCCTCTCTGCTCAGTGAGCAGTGTAGGGTGGGCCACTAGTGACAGAGGCAACATCAGGACTCACAGCCGCTACCAGGGCCCAGCTCAGCTGCTAGCAAACCCCCAGGCTTGGATTGTTTTGACTTGAGTCGGTGAAGCTGAAATATTGAGTCACAACGGCCCAAAACTTCATTACCAGCTCTTAACATAGATTACTAAGGGAAAAAAAGTTGCTTTTAATTGCTTTTCCCGATTAGCATTTCTGGAGGAGAAAGTCCTATGTAAATATATTCCCCTCCACTCCCCCACTGTGGCCGGCTATAGCGTTCCCAACCCTAAGCGGCAAGGTACAGGGTCAGAGGAGACTCCCATTTCTGAGAGAGGCCAAGGAACGAAACTGAAGAGAACGCTGGGTGAGGACCTCTACTAGACCTGACAGAAGCAAGCAGGGAGTGAACTGCCTGCGGGCAGCTGTCCGAGGACTTGGAAGATGGGTTGCCCGACTGTCCCACTGGAGCCTTGACTTGGTCCCCGAACCTCCAAACTTAGGGACTTTCACCTGAGCCGGGATATACCTCTGTAGACTCCAGAATTAGATAAGTCAAGGGGCCAGGCATGTGGCACATGTCTGTAATCCTAGTACATGAGAAACAGAGGCAGGGAGATCTCAAGTTGGGGCCAGCCTAGGCTGTATAGTGAGCCTATCGCAAAAAGACAAAACACAGCTGGGTGCTGGTGGCACATGCCTTTAATCCCAGTACTTGGGAGGCAGAGGCAGGTGGATTTTCTGTGAGTTCCAAGATCACTCAGCCAGTAAAGGTAAACCTGATGACCGGGGTCTGATCCCTGGGTCCGACACAGGGGAAGGAGGGACGATTCCTGCAGTATGTCCTGTGAAGCGCCCATGTCAGGAGAACCATGATAACTACCCTCCAGAGTATTTCTAAGCAGGGCAGACAGTGCCTGTCTTCCATGTTTTCCCTTGGCCCAGTGCTAACCGGGATTCAGGGATTTTCCCCGGGAAGGCAGGAGCATCGGGGAAACTGAGAAAGAGGACTGTCAGTAGGTACCTGCATCATAAGAGCATTCCCACGGGTAAGAGAGCGTTCTTATCCAGAATGGAAACACAAAGACCAGTGACTCTTGCTGAACCATCTCTTAGTCACGCACCCACTCTCCCTAAGGGGGTCCCACAGAGCACCCCATCTTCCAGGAGTAGTGGAGACAACCTACTTCTCCTTCCAGGTACCTCCCTCTGCCAATCCCACCCTTCTGCATCCTGCACTGAGGCTGTGTGCTCCAGAGCTGCCAGCCTCCCGTCAGATCAAAGCCCTGGAGAGTGCTATTAGAACTGTCCAGTCCAGTTAGAAGCGAAGGTTATGGATCTAGTACAGACCGTGGAGGCAGAAAGCTGAGAAGCCTCCCACTCATGCAGAGACACAGGCTTGTCCACCCAGATCCACCCTGCCCTAAGGCAAGCAGACACACCCAGGACGACCAGCTGACACCCCGTCAGACTCAGACAGAAGCACCCGCTGTGAGCCTGGGGTATTCCCCACCAGCCCCTACCAGCAACAGCCTCCCCCTCAGCTCCATGCTTCAGTCTCCCTGGAGGTCAGACCTCTGGAGCTTCCTGGAAGGTTGAGCTGCTGTGCCACATATTGCTTCCCACTTGGGACACCCTCCTACGCCCCCTGCAAGATGTCACCAGCCTGCCCTTTCTGTCACTCCCCCTGGAGGTCAGGCCTCCTGAGCCTTCCAGGAGGGCTGAGCTGGCTGGCTCACATGGCTGGAGATGCGTTACCTGCACCGGTAAGTACTCGGTAAGTACTCATGGGACCCAGAAGCCCGCAATGACAGCTTTCCACTCACCCAGCCAGACCTCTGGCTTGCTACTGGGCTACGTGGAAGCATCCAGAGCTGCACAGAGCCCCATGGGCTGTCTAGCATGGCAAGAATGACGTCATCATTATAGCATCACAGCCAGGAGAACCGTAGCCAATCTAAACTATACAGGTAATGCCAGGATACAGGGAAGGAAAGTCTGCGTCAGAGGCCTCAGAAAATGGGAGAGGGTCTGGGTTCAAGTCTCCCTGCGTGCCTACAACAATTCATACCTGTCTATGTGGAAAGAGCATTAGGATCCCTGCCATCCAGCTGGGCAGAGGCTAAGCTGGCGCTGTGTATCCGTCAGTCTTAGCTAACCCACCTATCAGCCCTTAGAGACACACATCTAAGGATGTGTGTGACCAGAAAAAGGGCAGAAACTCAGCTCTGGTGACACAGATCACATTTAAAGCCACAGGGAAGGAAACCGGAAGGACATTCAAGCCCTGCGCAGAACCCATGGTGAATCGGCTACACTGTGCAGCCTTAGAGCAAATGGACAACAACAGTAGAATTTCTAGCAGCCAGCGTGACTCCTAGACTTCATTCTCCCCTAACGTACAAGAGGTGAGCCCCCTCAGATCCGAGGAATGAGGGACGGAGAAGAGACACCAACGCAAGGGGAGCTCATCCCGTTTCAGTCATCCCAGGGCCCTTTCTTGCTCATCCCGCTCATTACACTGGCTAAGTCATGCCAGCTCTTCCCCAGAGCACGCAAAGGCTCTGCTCCCTTCTCAGCCTCCCCACCTTCTCTTCATCCCAGCCATCATCTTCCTGCTCCAGCAGCTGCAGCCACTGCTCCCCTGACTCCTGGTGTCTTCGACTGCTGCCCCTGTGATGATGCACTGTCCCCAAGACACTCTCAGCAGTCTTTTAAAAGACAGCAAGCCAGATTACTTTATTTCCCCAGGGGCATCCCTCCACGTGTCCCCTGGCGCACAGAGTGCTACAGATCCCAGCCCTCACCAGCCACCCCCGGCCACATGATCTGGTCACTGATATAGTTAGTTTTTCACACCCGAGGACCTTTAAATCACCTCTGGTCTCTCTCTGCAGGAGTCTCCTGCCTGATCTTCAGGTCACCGTCTACTTCACATCTTTAACCTCTGCTGCCAGCCCCTCAGAGTCTGGCTCTGAGCATCCCGCCCCACCATGACCAGGATCTCATCACCTCATCTTATTTCCATTTGGCCCAAAGTCTGCCATGTTTTGTTTTGTTTTGTTTTGTTTTGTTTTGTTTTGTTTTGTTTTGTTTGTTTGTTTGTTTGTTTGTTTTGAGTGTGGTTGTTATCACCTCTTCTGTCAGAAACCTATGATGGCAGGGGCTTCTCGCTCACGTCATCCACTAGGGAGTGAACCAAAGACTCTATGTCATTTCTGGATATTTAATACAACCAGATCTTCTGCAAAACCTAGACCTGAGCCAGAGCCAGAGCCAGATGAGGTCTATGGACCTCAGAACGTGCAGACTTCTCCCCTAGGCCACACCCCAGTGAGGCACCTTGCCATAGAGGACCCCAGTCCACGATCAAGTCCACTGAGAAGGACTGAGTCAGTGAGCCTGGGACTGAGCCTTGACATTCCCTCTCTGAGCCTTCAGAGTTCCCAAGCTTCATTATCAAAGCTGGAGACAGCCGATGCCAGGATGCAGGAGTCCCCCGGGGCCTCTTGGGCCCATACACTCTGCCGGGTTGCTAATCCCAGTGGACGTGGCCCCTGGGAGTCAACAGTGAGTGGAAACTTCGGAAAGGGAAAAATTAATGGGCATGTTTTGCCCAGAGAAAGAAGAAAACAAAAAGCATATCATAAAGAAAGGTGACGGTGCACATCAGCCCCATAAAGGGGCTTCACCTGAGCAGCCCACTGGTGGCTGGGCATGAGCCCCAGAAAGCCCTGGGGTGGGACATGCAAGGTTCTTGCCTTCCCAATATTCTACTCCTCCCGGGAAGTAAAGTCAGGCCAGAAGATCCTAGGGGAGCAATGACATCCGTATGCAGGGCTGGAGAAGTGGCTCAGCAGCTAAGAGCACCTGTTGCTCTTGCAGAGGACATGGGTTTGATTCCCAGCACCCATATGGCAGTTCGCAACCATCGGCAACTTCAGTCCCAGGAGACTGGACAGCCTCTATGACTTCAGAGGACACCAGGCACACACACAGTGCACAGACATACAGGCAGGCATGCATATAAAATAAATAAAATAAAAATTAATCTTTTTTAATTAAAAAAAAATCAAGATGCTAGCACCAGACTCAAAGGAGTCTTTGAAGTGGCAAACATTCCACCCAGCCTTTCTCAGGCAATAGTGTAAGCAGCCCCAATGCTACCGAAGGATAAGAGGACAGCGGTGACACACCTTGAGTACAGATAAACGGGCTCCTGGAGCGTGACCATGCTAGATGCCAGGAAGAAGAGTCTCTTTTTTTTTTTTAGCCACTTTAGCAACCAAAGGCTACATTTGTATCTGATTTGCAAGTTCCTGGGCTATGTTCAAGATTTCTGCTCTTCCTCAAAGAACCCCAGCCTGAAATGAAGTAGGGCTGGCAGCTTTAGGGACCTTGCAAACCCTCCATGAACACCAAAGTGCTCAGCTCTCCAGCCTCTTTCCAACTCTTTTAAAGTCCAAAGTTACACACCAAGCTGTGGTGGTGCACACCTTTAATCCCAGCAGAGGCAGGCAGATCTCTGTGAGTTCAAGGCCAACCTGGTCTACAGAGCCAGTTCCAGGACAGTCAGGACTACACAGAGAAACCCTGTCTCAAAAGACAAAAGAAAACAAAAACAGACAGACAGACAGACAGACAGACAGACATGAGTTACAGAGTCAGACTGCAGAGGGAAAGAAAGGTCCCTCCTCTCCAGATGCCCACGGAGTCAGAGAATACAAACAGAGAAGCCAGGGAGGCAGACTGTACGTATACACACAGCATGAGTGCCCTCCAGCCTTGTCCTCCCCAGTCAATCTTAACCCTTTCTACTCCAGGCTCCATTCTAAGACCATGTCCATCAATTATGTGATTATGTGATCACCTCTTCTCTTGTCTGGTTCACTTGGTTCACTGTTAATGACCGACATGCCCCCAAGAACTGCTGTGTTTTGTATTCACAGGCAAATATCTAAGAGTATGATCACAGACACTCTCTGTGGCTGGCTAAGTGACTTGTCATAGGCAAAGAGCTATTTTCATGCCCTGATCAAAGGTACACACATTTTGTCCGTTAAGGAAGGTCTAGCCTGGGCTGCAGATAGCCCGAACAGGTCATTTCCCAGGCTAGCTCCTCCCACAAACAAACTCAGGACAGAGTAACTCAAGAGTCTGTCTGTGGGCATGCCAGCCGGTGTGCACACAAAGGCCATACCTGCTGTCCCCACAGAGACATTCTGAATGACTCAACACTTTGATCTTGGAGCAGCATCAGATGGGGTAAGGGCATCATTACCTGAGATATCTGCCCACTGCTGTAGCCTCCAAGGTCACATCACTGGGATCATTGGAAGGATTCTTCAAGGTCAATTGTACCAACTTCTCTATTTCATAGGCTAAGTAACCAAGACCCAGAGGCGGGGCAAGAAACAAGTTGGATGGCAAAGCCAAGGTTGGAATGCAGGTGGCCATATGACCCTTTCCCTGTCTATGGTATATGAGCCACTGGGGCACAGTCCAGTGAGAGAGGTAAGTCTAAAGACTGACGTGGCATTCCTCCAACTGGCAACCCACACTTCCCAGAGCACCTTGGGAACCAAGAGAGGTAGGTACCTTTGCATCCCAAGAGTCCAAGGTCCGAAGTCCATTCCAATGCACACCACCGGGGAGCTGCAGGGTCCCCCGGAGAAGGAGGAGTGGGTAGCTCAGGCAGTTGGAGGGCAGGTGAGATGGAGAGGGTCTGCCTTCCGTCAGCAAGGTCTGTGTGCCTGCCAGAGAGGAGAAAGGGCAACAGATTAAGTTTCTGGACTGGCAAGATGGTTTAGCTGATAAAGGCACTTGCTGACAAATCTGATCACTGGGTTCAATCCCTGGGACACAAATGGTGGGAGGAGAGAATCTATTCTCACAAGCTGTCCCTTTGACCTCCACACTTAGACCATGGCGTATGTGTACAAGGGTGTGTGTGTGTGTGTATGTGTGTATGTGTATGCACATAATATACACAAAACAATAAATATAATGGAAATATTCCAGCTGACTAGGTTACAGCTGGATCCCACCAAGCTACTACACAAGAGGACAATGGGAAAGTCCCAACATCCCGTGCAATAACCAGCCAGTGAAGCAGGAGATTCTTGGACCCGCCTTGCCAATCAGCAGATGGCATTGCCTCTGTGCGTGCCATGCCTGACTCTGTAGCCAATGTGCCCTTTGCACAATTATCAGCCACTTGCTACAAGGTGTCGTACCTAATAAAAGAATCAAGCAGGGAGAGACCATTCTAGGCTAATCAGATGCCACCCTGGGTAACGACAGAAGGATCACACCCAAGGCTGGGCACCCAGGGCGGGGGTGGGGGTGGGGTGAAAGGTCAGTCTGAGAATGGATCAGGTCAACACTGGCAACAGATCAGACCCATACAACAGAAACAACCAATCCTGGCTTCCCGGGCCCCTGCTCTTTCTAGGTTTCCCTTGGTGGGCTTCTGGCTGCTCCCAGGACCGCACTGAGCAGCCTCGAGGAAATCTACAGAATTACAAGTTTAACAGGTGGCTCTGCAGCCCCCCAGCCCCCAGGATGGTGAATTTGATCTCTTCTCCATTTCCCTCTCTGCTCTGCTACCGTGCTATTTCATCTCATAGACAGGAAAGAGGGTGTGATCACACCCTCCAAAGAGGCTGCTGGAGAAACTCCTTTGTGATAGGTGCTGAGCCAAAAACAGTGGCCTAAAGAAAGTCGGAGCCCCACTACCGCCAACCTTTGTGTCAATTTAAGCAAATATTGTGGCGTTTCCATGGCGATTCCTGTTTTGAATATCCACTTCGCTCACTTTCTAAAGGGCTTTTCCTGTTTGCATTTCAACTTGAAACCTGTAAATATTTTCAGCCTTTTTAGGAAAAAAAAAGAGAGAGAGCCCAAGTGCGTGCAAACACAAGCACACCAACAAGCACACAACTTCTCAGGCGTGCCGCCTGGCTTTGTGCACGTAAGGATGTGGGGGGCATGAAACCCTGAGGGTGTTCTCCTTATCCACTCTCATACCCATCCTGTGTCTAGAACTGACACTGAAATTTGGGTCCCTCCATCTTCCTTGCTGTGGGCTAGTAACATCTCATACATCCATAGTGGCTGTGTGTGTTCCCTGAGCGGCTCCTCCTTGACTGCACGGTATGACACGGAGCAAGCAGCAACCTGGTTAGTTTTCTAACTTGGCCCAGCCATCAGAGTTCTCAGGGGGCTCTCGCTGGAGTATGTGAGCCCCCTCCTCTCCTGACTCCCAAGGCTCGGCGAGCAGAAAGGGCCTGGCTCTTTGAAGAACAGCTTCGGCACCAGATTCTCCTCTCTGCTGGGACAATGTTTCAGGACTCCCTGGAGGGGTGGGGGCGGGGAAACTGGGCTGGAAGGTGACAGCATACTAGGCCTGGATCAGCCTGGCTCCCATCCCACCCTCCAGCATCACACAGGGTTAACAGTGTGTTTCCTGGTTTCCATGGATTCCTGCCAGGCCCCTAATGTGAGTTTCGTGTGATTTGGGGGAAGTGGATTTCCTTTGTTTTCCAGTTTGGGAATATTTTTTTTCTTTAAAAAAGAGGAAAAAACACTTTAATGGGAACTTCAGGGCCACTGGGAGACATATTCCTTTGGGTTCTGAAACTCCCTCGCCTGTGAGTCCAGAATTTGCCTAAAGCCTAGGCAGCTTTTGACCCTGGCAAAAAACGTGGCTGTGGGCCTTGGGTCGTAGACAGATTGCGCCCTAGACCCACCCTCCTGTGGTGGTCTCTACCCTGCTATCCTACCAACAATCAGTAGCTGACACACTTCAGTCTAACCCCTTCCAGTCTCACACACTGGGCCATTCACACTTGCCCAGGCAAGAGGTCAGGAGAAGCATTCACCTCCCAGACAGGAGTTCCACCACATGCCAGAGGTGTCCCAGAGCCTCATGTTCTGGACAAGACGAGTTCCAGCTAGGAGGGGGAAGGATGCCCCAGACCCCCAGGGGCCTGCTGGCAGAGGAGGAGCTGAGAAACGGGTGCGACCAGGCCACCTCCTCTTCCATTTTCCCCATTCCTTCCACTGTTGCCCAGCCTTGCTAGGGCAGCATGACCTTGTTCCAAGACTCCCCAAGCAAGTGGCCTGACCCGTTTACCAAACCAAGGCATGGGCCCCAAAGCCTTCCAAGCACCACGGCCCTCCCACACCTCAGGCCCCAAGGCTGAGGCTCCAATGTCGGTCAGTGGGTGCAGAGCTTAATGGATCTCTAACCAGACGCCCAGGAGAAGAGGTAAGAAGCCAAACACGATGGACAACCCTGACATGGATATCCCAAACCAGGCTCAGAGGCTGGAGAGGGTGTGGGGTGTGGGGTGGTCTGATGGCCTCCCTGGAGGCAGGCAGTAGCCTAAAGGCTTGAGTTCCTCACAGATCTGAAAGGACAAGAAAGAAAACGGCAGGAGCCATCTTCCCTCCCACCCAACAGCTGCAAGTCAGCAGAAAGGCAAATGGGGCTCCAGAAAGTTCCCAGATCATAACAACCCTCTTCTTTTAAACCTCATCAGGAACCTTCCAGATTCTCTCCCAAGGGGGCTCATAGGCCCCTCTGCTCTGTTCTCCACGTATCCGTCCTCGTGACATTAAACTCTACACAGACCTGGAGTGATTTGTTCACAAGCCTGTCTTCACTACCGGATTCTTAACTCCTCAAGGGCAAAGCCCAGGTCTTAATTATCTTCGCGTCTCTGGCACTTAGCACAACAGCTGGCCCACGGTGGGCGGCATAAGTGTTGGTGGAACTGAACTAGTCCCTGATTTCATGTCACAACCAGATCTGGAGCCTGGTGCAGCGTCTCCCTCTCTCCCAGCAGAGTGCTCGACTGGCCACTTTCACACTCTGGTCCCCTGACCCCAACCTGCCTGCTGGTCTCTCTTCTCCTCCTAGAACCCACTTAATTCACAACGTGCAGGTTTGAGGGGACTTCTGCTTATGTGAGCCTTTCCTGACTTATCTCAAAAAGGATTGAGCACCTACTGTGTGCCAAGGAGGACAGGGCATAGTGGGTGAGTGGGTTTTTTTGCCCTCTGCCAATCGGCTACACGAGGATGGATGGTATTAGCTAAGTAGATTAATTCGACAAGCACGGTGCCAAGTGTTCTACACACACGATCACGGTGAATCTTTATAACACAAAGGCAGGAACAGTATGGGCCCCTCGGACAGATTAGGGAGACTAAGCACAGAGATACGAAGTGACCAGCCAAAGGTCACATGGCTCACAGGTATGGAAGCCAGGGCAGGGCTGGTGACCCATCAAAAGGTCTCCCTCCATTTTGCCTATGACCTCAGCACTCACCCTCATCCAGTGTTTGGGCCCCTCCTAACTCTCACCTCTCCCTGCCTGGAAACAGGTCTCCAGCAATACACAGGGACTGCCTGGAAACATCTGGACCTTGCAGCCAAAGGCAACATCTGTACTCAAGTGTCCTGTGCAGGCCTAATAGGGGGAGGAAGGGCAAGAGGGGCACCTGGATCTATCCGGTGAACAGGCTCTCAGCTGTAGACCTGCCCATTGCTGTGTACAATGATGGACAGGGCCATGCTACTTCAAGAGGTCCTTGAGGGTGAGACAGCTTCTGCCCCTGGTCAAATAGGGGAGCACTGATCTTTCTCCTCCGTGGAGAGGCAGAAATTATCCCACCCTAATGAACACCTGCCTCAGGGCGTGGGCTTGGGGAGCAGGGCTAATGTGCCCTCTGTTTTTATCTTAGGCTAGTGTGTGCACCGGAGGGAGGGAGGGAGGGGAGGAGAGAGGCACCCATCATCTCTTCAAAGGAGAGAAGACACAGAGATGGCGGGGAGAGATCTACATGAGCCAGGAGAGATGGTGGAGGATCCGCTGGGGTGGGGAGAGGACAGAGCGCTAATGAACAGATTTCATAAGCCACCCGGAGCGAAAACAAAAACACAGACGTGCACATTGCCCAACTTCAGGGTTGTATGGAAAAGAAGGAAAAAAAAACACAATAAAAAAAATCCACATCTTAAATACAAAAATCCTCCATGATGTGTTGCAGCATGAAAGCGTTCTCCACTGCATTTTTCTTCCGTGACCTCACAGAGCCTACGACGGGTGCGCCCAGCACGGCCAGTATTTGACGGTACACACTCAAGAGCAAACACACATGCTTAAGCAAAACAAGGGCAGTAAATATTCAAATCACTCCAAACTGGCATCTCCTGGCTTCACGTGACCTCACTCTGAGAAGGGCCCTTGTAGATGTTAGGAGTGAGACACGGGAGACCGGAACACAGCTCAAATAGAAGGAATCAGAACTCCGAGAGAGCCCAACTCCCAGCAAGACCATTGCGGGGTGGGGAGGGGGCTTCCTATACTTATGGGGCTACCCTGCTGTGAAAGGGGAGAGGGATGGGGCCCACACATCAATGAGCCCTTGCCTACATATTGCTCACCCCCACGGTTACTGTCTGTCTCCTTCTTGTCTCGCCCCTCCCCCTTGTAATTGTTGGATGAATTTACAGAGCACTGTGCCAAAAACAATCAACTCTGGGGAACAGAGTTATACAGAAAAGGGCGTGTCGCCAGGGGGAGACGGAAATCCATAGAAACCACCACCTTTCGCAGAGGCTTAGGTGAAGCGGACCAGGTGGGGGTGTAGAGAAATCTGCTCCTTCCAGAACGTAGCCTTAGGAAAGGCCGGAGTGGCTGACTCACTGAGGTGACCAGATCCAGTGTGAAGAGTCAGGAAGTCAACCAGGCAGGGCTGTTTGCGCACACGCAGGCACGCAAACACACACACACACACACACACACACACACACACACACACACACACACTTTATATGCCACTGTATGTACCAGGTCACTAGGCAACATGCCATAGGGGCTAAGGGCACAAGCTTTGGAACCAGATTGCCTAGGTATGAATCCAAGTCCTGACACTCCTGAGGTGTATGTGTGACCCTGAAAAATTTTTACTTTGACCCTTCTGTGTCTCAGTTTCTCCATCATAAAATGAAGATACAAATAGTTACTCCTGAATCTAGGCATGAGGACTTAATCATTTATTATGGGTGACATTCCAAGGAAAGGACGAACGCATGAAATAGGTGATGGGTCACAAAGAGAGGGGGTGGGTGGGAACGCTCCTAAGCTCTGCTACAGCGAAGGGAGCAAACGATTGTCGTTCATAATGACTGTGCACTGGGGACTTGGGGTTGTAAGCACCATCATATACAGTCACCCCGATGATCCAATGAGGTAGATGTGAGAAAGTAAGATTTAAAAGAGGGCTGGGACACACCCAAGGTCACACACAAACCTAAGCACCAGAAGTCCGATCTATTGGACAGGAGCAGGCCGAGGCGAGGGCAAGCAAGGGAGAGAGGCTCTCTCCAACCTGACTTGGAGAGATGTGGAGTGGTCCAGGATTGCTTTCCCAGATGACATGATAAAGAACCCCTCTGTCCCAGCGTCTGCAGCAGAAGGAGCCAGGGAAGATGGGCTGGTAGACTGGGCTGGGTGTCCCTATTCCATAGGAGGTCCTATCCAGGACCAACCCCACAAGACCAATGCCACCTGCTGAACTCTCTCTGCCCAGATGGCATCTCAGAATCAGGAGATCCCTGGAGAGCGAGTAAGAGTGTGGGCTACCTGACCCCCAGCAATGGACTCACACAGCCCGAGAAAAATCCTTCTTCCAAGTTGGAGTTCCGTGGGGAACCTGAGTTCTGACCTTCTTGGAACCTAGGCAGATCTCTGGGAAGGACAGGGCACAGGCAAGGGGGACCTGGAGGAACACAGATCTTCCCCATTGAAAACCATATCCAGCCGGGTGGTGGTGGCAGCGGCGCATGCCTTTAAACCCAGCACTTGGGAGGCAGAGGCAGGCGGATTTCTGAGTTTGAGGCCAGCCTGGTCTACAGAGTGAGTTCCAGGACAGCCAAGACTACACAGAGAAACCCTGTCTCAAAAACACCAGAAAAAGAAAAAAGAAAAAGAAAAAGAAAAAGAAAAAGGAAGAGAAAAAGAAAAAGAAAACCATATCCAGGGAGTCCTGCAAGCCAAGCTAGAAGCGCAAGCTGTCTGCCCTGAAAGGTTTTGTCCTCACCCTAGTTGAAGACCAGGCTTGGTGGCTCAGCCTTTCTGCGATCGACCACCCAAACTCATTCAGATATTTCCTCTCACTTGCCTTTTTAAAAAAAATTTAATGTTCTCTATAATTCATCCATCCCAGAAGATAATCGATAGAGCCCATAATGAAAATCTGAGCCATATTTTATGATCCGCTGCGAGCAGAAAGGGCCACATCAGCAGGTCCGTTTTTGGCTCTCCCTATCTGTCTTGCCTGCTGCCTGGGGATTGCTTGCCCTGCCGGCCCTACCCACAGCCCTCTACCCAGAACTCACACAAGCGGGACCACGACCCTGGCATCACCCCCGTCAGACCAGTCAACAACAGTCACAGGCCTTCCTAGAGTGGCCCCTAACCTGAAGCCCTGGTACCCCTATCCTGGGAACGTTCCACACCTTCATTCCGTGTCCTCTGGAAGTCCCCAGACTTTTTACTAGGTGGCATTTCCCACGGAGAGAGACTGCTTCGGGACTAGGGAAGATGATGAATCAGCTGGTAAAGTACTTGCTGGGTAAGCGTGGAGACCTGAGTTCAGACCCAGCACTAGAGCCAGGTATGGTGGTGCATCTGTGTAAGCCCAGCTCTGGGGTGGGTGTGGGGCTGAGTGTGGGGCTGGGGATGAAGTAGGGGGTGAGAGGGGGTGGAGACAGACAGATAGATCCTCGGGGCTTATTGGTCTCCCAGTCTAGCTAATCCCTGGGTTCTATATTCAGTAAAAGACCATGTCTCAAAAATTAAGATGAATCCCAGCACTCGGGAGGCAGAGGCAGGAGGATCTCTGAGTCGAGGCCAGCCTGCTCTACAAAGTGAGTTCCAGGACAGCCAGAGCTATACAGAGAAACCCTGTCTCGAAAAAAAAAATTAAGATGAAAGCAAGAGAGGAAGACACACTCTAGTCTCCATACACACATATACACACATGAACACACACGTGCACACACACACACACATGAACACACACATATGTGCACAGTATATAAACATACACACACAGGCACTACTTAAAAAGTGAAAAAAATTAAGAGGGAGGGAAGAAAGGAGACAGGCTGCCTCTCCTTATCCCAGGCTCTAAATTCTATCTTGGACCTTCTGGTCAGTGAAGGGTGGGACGTTATTGTTCATTTTTATTAGCTCCAGCAAATCCTTCCTGTCTCTCCTGTCTCCCGCCCTGTGAGGTGAAAGAGTGGACAAGCCAGTCCCTGGGAAGCAGGGGACACTGAGGAGAGTACTTGGACTCTTGTCCCGGCTCTTCCTACTTGGAAGCCAATCAGCAGGCTGCCTGTTCTTCCCAGAATCCCTCAGCGTCTTGCACCAATCAGAGAGCAACACAGGGTAAGTGCTAGGAAGAGGTGACTCTGTGCTAATCCGAGTCCAGAGAGGGGAGGGGAGAGGAAGGGAGGGGAAGAGAGCGCAAACCAATCAGAAGAGTGTGCTTCAGTCACGTGACAGAGGACTACACAGGCCATAGGACAATCTTCCCAGACTGAGTTCCAGAAAAGAAAACCCTGTCTCGGAAACAAAACAAAACAAAAAAACAAAAACAAACAAACGAAATCCAAAACCAAAAACATACAAACAATCAAACAAATCCCCAAAGCCACAACCTTAGATTTGGCGGAAATCTTTGACTAGTACTGTTTTGAAGGCTGCCTAGCAGAATGTCCAGTACTGTCCAACATGGCAGCCTCTGGACACCAAGAAACTCTGTGGCTACCGAGGACTTGCAATAGGGTGACTCTGACTAAGGAACTAAATTTTTAATTTTATTTAACTTTAATTAATTTACATTTAAATAGCCACATGTGACCAGAGAGTAACTTGTATTGAACAAGACAGGTTTAGAGGAATAATCTCATTGATGTAAAAATAGCTTTTCTTAATAAAAAATTAAAAACCCTTTTATCCCAATGCAACAGGAATAACCGTTATTAACTATAATAATAGTTAATATTTAAATGTGCTGCGCCATGCCTGGCTCGGTGTTAAGTATCTCAGATGGGTTGTCACACGGAATCTTAACCAACTAAGTATATGGTTCCTGTTATTCCCAGTTTATAGATGAGAAAACTGAGGCTCAAAAGTACCAAGTCATTTACCCAGTGCCCCACGGCTGTGCCTCAATGGCGTCTTGGCACTTCCCTAAACTACCTTTAGCCATATCTTGGCCTATTTTTAAATTATTTTCTTTAATATTGAAAAAATTATATTTACTCAGAAGTATAAATTGTACTAATAGAGGAAATGTATTTTTAAGGATTAATTTTATTTTATATATATGACTGTTTTGCTTGTATGTATGTGTGTGCAGCAACCACATGTGGGGTATGTGGACCATGTCAGCATGCTTGCCTGGAGTCCATGAAGAGGACAACAGATCCCTTGGAACTGGAGTTACAGACCATTGTAAGCTGCCACGTGAGAGCTGGGAGCCAAACCTCAGTCCTCAGCAAGAGCAGCCAAGGCTATGAACGAACCACTGAGCCATCTCTCCAGCCCCCCAAAATGCTTGTTTGTTTGTTTGTTTGTTTGTTTGTTTGTTTGTTTTTCAAGACAGAGTTTCTCTATGTAGCCCTGGATGTCCAGGAACTCACTCTGTACACCATGCTGGCCTTGAACTCAGAGATCCACCATCCTGCCTCTGCCTTTTGTGCTGGGATTAAAGGCATGCACCACCGACTCCACTACCACTCAGCTCCAAAGATGTATTTTTAAGACACCCTAAACAGGGCTGGAGAGATGGCTCAGTGGCTAAGAACACTGGCTGAGCAGGACCTGTGTTCAATTCCCAGCAACCATAGGGTAGCTCACAGCTCTCTGTAACTCTAGTTTCAGGGAAACTGACACTCTTACATAAGACATACATGCAGATAAAATAGTAACACGCATAAAATAAAAATAAGTAATTTTTTTTAAAATAAAAAGACACCCTAAGGGGAAATCCCTTTCTCTAAGAGCAAAAGGATGTAAAGAATTTACCGGAGCCCCTGACGAGGAACTCATGGTAAGCAGAGAAAGAAAAACCCACATGCCCCGTGTCTAGAAGGCCAACACAGTGATGCTGGCCTGAGTTCTCCCAGGCACACACATCCCCCTCACCCCTCACCCCTCAGAGCAGGTACTTAGTGCTTTGGAGATCCTAGTTAAGTCCCTATCTCAAAGGAGGTGGCAAGGGGGTGAGGGGCAGGAGAGGATGGGGGTGCTGGGATGGAGGAGGATGCAGTGGTGGGGAGCAGATTGGGAAAGTCTGCACTCGTTTCTCACCTTGGACTCTGGTTTCCCACCTCCTCTTGCAGGAACCTAACAGTTCATGGGGAGTCTAGAACACAGGGCCAGCAAGGGCAGGGGCAGGGGTAAGGGCAAGGCCTTGGACATGGACAGACTTATTTTTTTTTTCCCAAGAGGGACAGCCACTCTTGGGCTTGGTTCAGAATGAATGGGGTGGGGTGTGGCAAAGAAAATTCCTCTCAGAATCAGGGATGGATGTGGGCAGCCCAGACGAATGAGCCACAGTCAGAGCAGACTCAGGGACATTCCCAGTTGTACTTTTGCTTTCCAGGGCACCAACCCGGGGCCAGAGGACGCAATGTAACAGCCTCACCTAGTCTGGATTTTATTTTGGCTTCACCCTCCCTGAGATGTACGAACTGATGTGGGGAGGTAAGGATAGATGTCCTTACTTAGTAGTTACCACTGCTGTGTACATCTGGTCCCGGCTCTCTGAGGTTCTCTGTCATTTCCAGCCTACCCTAAGGTCCCCTGATTCCGTATATTTATTTTCGGGGGGCCGGTTTCAGGTCCTTCTAGTTTATCACATGATCAGTCCTGTGAGGTACACTGGGTGTTTCCAGAAATTACATCACAAAAAAATCATGCAATTAAAGTGTAACGAGGGAAAAAAAAAACAGAGCTGTTGCTTAATTTCATATTTTAATTAGCGACTTATTGTAAACGTAGACTTTTAAAATGGAGGCGCCTAAGCAGAGCCAGTAAACAAGGTTTTCTAATGAATTAATTTCACCTCCCTCCTCCTCCTCACCAACGCAAAGATCACTCTCAGATTTGCCCTGTGCTCTTTTTGTCTTTTACCCCCTGTCTTTATCTTTGCTTAACGACACATAGTCCAAATAAAATTAGGAAGTCTAGTACCATGGGAGCCCACGGGAGTCCTGGCCCATAGGTTACTAGCCTTGACCTTGAAGTTGGCTGTGGACAAAGCATGAAGCTGGATGTCTCTTCAGAACTGACTCTCAGGGGACCCCTGTGTTCCTCTCAGGGCACAAACCTCAAAAGAGGGCAGAGAGGAAAGCTGGGAACAGTGATGACTGAGGCAAGACTGGGAGGGTGGAGTCCCAGAGGTGAGGAGACCTAAAGAGAGGGAGGCTGAACTGATGTGAAACCGGAGAGCTTGCTAGCTGCCCGGGACGGGGCTGGGGGGGGAGGGTGCGGGGGGGGGGTGAGAGGGTGCGGGGGGGGGGGGTGCCGTGGCTGGGGGGGAGGGTGCGGGGGGGAGGGTGCGGGCAGGGGGAGGGTGCCGGGGCGGGGGGGAAAGGGTGCGGGGGGGGGGTGGTGGTGGTGAGAAGGGAATATTTCAAGGAGTGGGGGAAGAAGCCATCTATGGCCAGGGAGAAATGCTGAAACTAGAAGGTTCTGTCTAGGTCAGTTCAGAGAAACGATACAGACTCTCTCCCAGAGGCGCACAGAGGCGATCCAGGCACATCCCACCACTGCTCAGGAGACTTAAGGGGTCCCCAGCCTCCCAGCTTGGGAAGTACACTTGGCAGCCTCTTAGAGTCCTGATACAGGAACACAGCGAGCTGAGGAAGCAGGAGAACCTTCACCCTCTGTTGCGCACTAAGAAGAGACTCACAGGGCTGCCTCAGTGTACCTGCTCACTGGGAACAGGGTGAGGCCATCTAATTAACCCCGAGGACTTGGCCAGATTTAGGAGGGCATGGGGGGCCGAAGCATGCCTCTCCTTGGCACTGTCACCTCCCAAACCAACACAGAGACACCAGTGAGGATCGCCCTTCCTAGACCTGGCCAGGGCATTCGGTATCCCAACCAAACACCCCACTCTGGCCACTGTGCCAATCTGAAGAACTGCAACGGAGGGAGGTGCTATTCATCTCGTCCCTTGTCCCTTTCAGACTCTTTAAACTAGACCCTCTTTCCTGACACACCCACATCCCCAGTGATAGGCAGCTTTGTGATCGCAGTGGTGACCAGCTTGGGGACCATCCAGAGACCTCTACTCACTAAGATTCCAAAGAAAGGAGGGAAGGAAGGAAGGAATGACCACAAAGAGGAAGGGGCTGGACCCACCCCATGTCGTTACACACCGGTTAGGAACCCAGACCAAACCCAGCGACAGATCCTGCTGAGCCGAGCTTCAATCATAAAAGAAAGCTCCCATCAAACAGAGGCTGGGCATGGATGTACCCCAAGATTAGAGATTTGGAAGCCCATCTGAGGAAGCTGGCCCTGGGAAGACAGCAACAGGATTTAACACCTTATCCGGGCTGTCTGGTAAACACCCTGAGCTGTGCCTATACTCCACTAGGCAGCTGGGGCTCTTCAGGTGTGTCGGCGGCGACTATGGGCAGGTAGAGACAGCAGTAGGGAAAGACAGGAAGGGGGGAGAAGGGGCTGAGGGGTAGAAGTTGGGTGGGGCTGGCCTGGGAGGATGGGATGGGAGGCAGTCAAGCCAGACAGACCATGAGACAGCCGACAGGTGCAGGAAAGGGGGGCGGTTGAGTCAGGGGGCTAGGATACTGGAACATACTGGTTCTATACCTGGGGGTGGGGGTGGGGAGAAGGGGAATGAAAGGAAGGGTAGTTTTGTGGGTAAAAGGTCTCCGAGTTTAAACTCCTTGTCTTTGGACTGAAGTAGAACCTGGGATAGTCTGGGCACTTGGCTCACCCAAATCACACAGATCGGGGCTTACTGTGGCCAGGTGGAAGCACAGTGGGCTGGTGTCCTTCAGGACACGTGTCCCCAGCTGACACAAACATATCTCAGGGGCCAGAGTCAAATGCATTGGGAAAGAGTGTTTATAGAGGATACTCACACATTAGGAAGAGGGATGTGGGAGATAGCACTGAACCTGAGAGGTAAGAATAGACAGGCGGGAAAGAGGTGCCCGGGGGTCCTGGTCATCTCAGGGAGGACCACCATAGCTCTGACCCAAGTCCAGAGGCCAAGTGAAGACCGGACAGATGCCCAGGCCCAGGCCAGGCGGCTGTTGCCACCTGCACCACCAGGCTCAGCAGGGCACCCACTAATCCTCTTTCCTCTTTCTGCCTGTTCCATGAGTAATTACAGTTTTGGGTTGAAATCTCCTTGGAGTGTAACCCCCTGCCTGATGCCCTGTCTAATCCTTGGGTACACAGCAGGGCATCTCCCTGTCTCAAAGAGCTACAGCCAAACAGCACACTCTTGCTTTAAAATCTGCTCCCTGCTTGTGCTCTTCCTACCCTGGCCTTTGCTCCTTCAGTCTGTGCGGACCCTGCCTCTGTGGCCCTCACATGTCAGCTCAGGGCCTTCTGAGAGTGCTGGCATGGAGAGGAGGAGGTTCCTTGCCTACTAATGTTCATCCTTCACATTCTAAACCCTGGGATCACCACAGGCTTCTTCATCTGAGAGAGGCCAGGAAGGAAAAGCTTCAGCCCTCCTGTCGAAGGCTAGCTGACCCTGAGATGTATCCCACCCCCTAAGTCAGTGCGCGTGCTCTCTGCTCCAGAGGTAGCCCTGCAGATTAGCCACCAGGAGAAGCTAGGGGCCTGTCATGTCCTGTCCTTCTTGGCTCCAATGCCAAATCTGCAGTCAAGACCATCATCCTTAAGGGTTTTCTGTAGCGATTGCTCCAATTCCTTTGACAGATCCCTCTAGTGTCTTCCACTCTGATCTAGCCAATGTCAACACCCAATCTTCTCTTTAACTGTGTATGCATACATACACACACCCCACCTAAGAGAGTGAGAGAGAATATACTAGAACACACCCCTATACACACACACACACACACACACACACACAGAAAGATCTAGAGTTGGAAACAAGCTAAATTAACTCACTATTTCCCCTGCACCAGGCAGATATCCAGAAAACCCTGGGCAATACACCCCACTGACTCTGCCAGAAATTAGAACACTTGCTTGGTTCCCTACCTTTTGGAAGTGGGTCCTCAATGCATCCCTCTGGGCCATTGCTGCTGATAATTTTTCAGAGATAAACAAACCGGTTTGGATAAAACAAGATCCAACCTGAATTCTTCACCCAAAACTCAAAAAGAACCTCACCTACCACCCCTTTCCTTTCTTTCCCTCTCTACCTACCTTTAGTTCCAAGAAATTCAGGTCACTTGACTTAAAAGCAAAAATTAAACCTTTTTGGTTTATAGACACTACCACACCTATGTCTGGCTAGTCATTTGTCCCTACTTGAAAGGATGTTGGCTCACTGAGGAAGTCCTGTTTTACTTTCTCAAGGTAGCCTGGGATAGAAGAAAGAACAAGGAAGGACAGATGTGCCTGTCAACCTCTGTCTTGTTGGCTTCTAGCCTGTCTTTCTCGTGTTGCTTTTAGGTTCCAAATTCCGAGGATTCCTCTCCTTAAAATCTGTACTCTGTCTTCAGAGGGCAAGTGTGGTCTGGACAACTGGTCTACCTGTCATGTCCAGCCAAAACAGAAGTTTCTCAGCTCCCCTGGGGGTTCACTAGGCTAATACAGGCCAATGTCAGGATGGGAAGAAGGCCAAAGGATCAAGAGGAAAGACAAAGATCTGAAATCTATGGTCACAAGTGTCTCTCTACCAATTCAGTGTATGATGTACCTGTCTACACCCACAGCCATTTATGCCCGGCACACCCTCACCCACCACCCTGTGCCACCCAGTCAGGCACCTCAGTGGCCTCGGCCTTTCTAAAGAGTGCTTTGTACTTTCTGCCCTCAGCTAGTCTGGAACCTCTGCCAGGGCTCCCGCCTCCAAAATCCCCATCAGTGGGGTCTGCTTGGTTCCTGTAGCTAATTTACACCCGTCAGGGTTTAAAATAGCTGAAGCATAAATGAAAAGTCCAATTTCTTCAAATTTGCATTGTAAAACCATCCTTCAACTTCCTTGAAATAAATTTTACTATTTTATTAGTGCAAACAAAATGGTAATAAAACACTAATACAGCGTCTTGTATCCAGGGGAAGAGCTAAAATTAACATAGAGCGAGCAGTGTTTGCTATTACATTCAATTACCTTTTTACTTGAGATTTACATTCTCATCCCCTTAATCTCCATAGTAGTGGCTTCAAAATCATTCCTCCCAGGCTCTGCCCTTCCAGAGCCCCCACAGCTGGAAGCCAGGCCTCCCGCCCAGATGGCGCTCACCCTGGGCACAGAGCCTGCCCCTTTCTCCACAGCTGCCAGTTGTCACAAGGTCCCACTCCTCTCCCCTGCTCATAATTTTCTCACGTCTCAGCCTCTCAGTATGAGGCAAGTTCAAACCAAAGGGCTCTGACCCGAGGCACAGGCAGACACACGGTTATCAATGAGAGGTGCACAGGGCACAGGCCAGGGGCATTGCCCGCCGAGGCTGCTAAAGGCTCTGGTTGGTACGATACAGAGGCGGGAGCTCTTGGGAGTTCTAGGGAAACTGCCACCTCTGGTTTGACAGGTTGTGGGAGAGGACTTGCTACATGGCACAGCTGGGGACTCTTGAGGGTGGCAGGAAGCTCCAGTAATGCTAAAGTGGGAAGAAATGGAGGAACCACTGGGTCTAGCCCTTCTCCGTGTGGACAAAGTCGAAGTCTTAGGATGTGCTGTCAGTTGGTGGCAGTGGCAGGGCTAGAAATCACCTCAGATGTCTCCCCGTCCAGGGCTCCCCTTCTCCCAGTTAACACCATAAAAATCTCATCCCCCAAAAGGAGAAGTATAGCACCGCATACATTCAAATGTGAAGCTGGTCAGCTTTGCTCCGAGCCACTGGGGGACAGTCCTGTGTTTCCAAGCAGCCCAAAGGCTTTGCCCCAATTCCAGAACTGCCATGGGCTGGCTAATTTACACCGTGGGAATGGGACCGTGGCCACACAGCCGCTTCTTCCTCAGCCTCGGTTTCTCCATCTGCACAAATCCCTGAGCTCACAATGACCAAAAAGATCACATGAGCCTCAGAGCCCCACCGGCGATCCTTCCTGAGCCCAGAGCAAAGTGTGTGAGGTTGAGGTCCTGACCAGGGCCACAGGCATGGACACAGGCCACGGAGTCCCAGGCAAGGACGTGACTTCACCTTGAACCACTGTCTTTCTTTCCTATTCCAATCTCTGGCCAAAAAAAAAGAAAAAAAAATCCCGAAGTGTCCCTACAATAGACCCCACCAAGTGTCCCTACAATATCTTTAGCGCTAAAATGGAGGAAGCATGGCCACAGAGCCCAGGCCCCAGGCCACCTCTGGGAGCACTCAGATAGGAAGTCTGAGGAAGGCAAGGCAGACAGGGAGATTCTTGATAACAAAGTTGAAAACCTCTCTCCCCTAATTTTAATCTACCTGGTTTTTAAAACCGGGGTCGGGGGGAGGAGAGCGGTTAAAATGAAAGGGACACACACAACCGCACACAACCATCCACACAGGCAGAGACTCATCTGCCCACGTGACACCATCACATACAACCTCCTACACAATCACTTACATAAAATCACTCACACGCAGTCACACACTAACTCACTCACTCACTCGCACACACGACCTCATACAATCACAGCCAGTCACTTCTCATGGACACACACACACAATCACAATCCTATATGCAACTATTCGGATATACAACCTTTTACACATATAGCCAGTCAATCGTCCAAACATATAAACTCACCTGATCATTCACATACCTCACAGGCAACCAGCCGCATACATGCCATCACCCACACAACCATTTACACACAGCCACATTTTACACACCGAACCTGACACCCAATCCCACACGCTTTCTAACCCTGACCCCCTCCCCCCCACACATACACAATCCCAACTCTCTCACTCTTCTGGAGGACATTGGGTGGAAGGTTCCAGTTTAAACTGATGGGGGAGGGGGGGTAAGGTGGCTTAGTCGTTATGAGCACTGACTGCGTTTCCAGAACACCTAGGTTCAATTCCCAGCAGTCACATGGTGGCTCACAACCATCCGTAACTCCATTTCCAGGAAATCCAATGCCTTCTTCTGATCTCTGTAGACACTGGGATATATACAATTCATATACATACATTCAGGCAAACAAGCCGGGTGTGGTGGCGCACGCCTTTAATCCCAGCACTCGGGAGGCAGAGGCAGGTGGATTTCTGAGTTTGAGGCCAGCCTGGTCTACAGAGTGAGTTCCAGGACAGCCAGGACTATACAGAGAAACCCTGTCTCGGAAAACCAAAACAAACAAACAAAAAAACAAAAAAACATTCAGGCAAACACTCATATACATAAAATAAAAATAAATAAAATTTCAATAATAAAATAAGGCCACATTGGGCTTGATGCTGATCTACATGCTGTTCGAGATTCCAAATGATACAGTAGCAGAGACCCCAGGAAGAGTTGCATGAGCGTGTGTGTGTGTGTGTGTGTGTGTGTGTGTGTGTGTGTGTGTGTAGTACGTGTATATGCAGGCACACATTCAATAGTGTTTGTGGAGGCCAGAGGTCAATGTTCCACATCTTTCTTTATCTATATATCTGCCCTATTTGTGGGACCAGATCTCTCACTGAACCCAGAGCTATTGCCTAGCTCCAGAGCCCCCAGGATCCTTCCGTCTCTGCCTCCCCGGTGCTGGGGTTACAAGTACGCACTGCCCTGCTCACCTTTTTTTAAAATCTAGGTTTTAGAGATTTGAATCCAGATTCTTGTACTTTCAAACCAAGTGCTTCACCAATGGAGACATCTTCCTGGCTCTCAGGAAAACAAAACGCAGCTGGTAGTGAGGAGCCAGGCTACTGACTGTTAGGCACCATCGGTCAGAGCATCAGCCACCACTGGGTCATCCTCGCTCCCCCAGCTGTCCAGCTGCCTGCTGTCTTTCTATCTGGGCCCCTGTGGGGGGCTCTGTCTTTCTATCAGTTCCCTGCTCCACAAACACAAGACTGAGGTAGTGGGACTGAACAGGGGCAGTCCCATGCGTGGATGCCATGCAGGGAGCCGTATTCAGTTCCAACAAGCCTTCTACATTTTTTTCCTTATTTTTTTCCCTCCCCACTATGAAACAAAGAAAGTTTGTTGTGGAGGTGTAGACCTTTCTTGGGCCTTGTCCGAGTTTCTACCTTGTTTTTCTTTTTCCTTCTCCCTCACCTCCACCCTGCCTTCCCTGCCTCCCCACCTTGAATAAATAAAGCACCCAGTGCTGGCACCAGCTGGTAAGGAAAGAACAAACTATCTCATAATTTTCTAATTTTTTTTTCACACACTGGCCCAGGGTTTTGGGCAAAGGACAAAAGCTATTGTTGAAGAGAGCACAACACGGAGTTCTGAGTCACCGATCCGCCTCGGTTCCCGAGAGCTCATAGGTCTGCTTTGCTGGCAGAGCCGGTGAGCTCAGAGCCCTGCGGGGGCCGTGGGTGCAGGCGCCCTCTTGGGGCGCGGCCCCGCCCCCCACCCTTGCCAGGGCTCCCCGCTGGGCTGGCACTTCAGCTTTGTTGGCTGTTAATCATAGGGGGAATTTAAATAAAATGTTATGAAATAAAAAAACAAATCAGCCTGAGTCCTCTGTGCCCCCCCCCTTTTAATGCTGTCATTTCGGGGACATCTTTCAAGCTTTTTCATAGAGTTTCTCTGGTGGCCGTCAGAACACTGGACATTCAGAGGGAGGGGCATTTTCTCCAATACATATAATAAATATTTTTCTATGTTTCAAAATCATCCTCGAGATAGCTATTTGCATAGGCGAGGCAGGATTTATTCCCTGCGTTATCACGGGAGGACGCTATGACGGCACAGGGGAATATCTTTAAATCAGATCATGTATCCACAAGAGCTAAACCCAGGCTGGGGGCTTTGCCTGAGCGACCCAGATCACCTTGTCTGTGGGTGCCTGGCCTTGGGAAGCGTACCTGGAAGATGGTCCGGAGCCCCACCCAAACCTTGCCAGGCCCCGAACTCTCCTGCCCTTGCACCCAGAGAGACACAGGTCCTGCGGCTGGCCCTCATCCTTCAGCCGACCTTCACCCCCGAAGCTGCACTTCCTCTCTCTATAAAGCACCCTGGCAGCAAAAGGCCCACGACAACACGCGTTCTCCGCTTTTATATCTGAATATCTCAAAGCACTTAGCTAAGACCTTCATTTTCTCATTACCCCAAGGCGAGAAGGTCATTCGGGAAAATGGTACAAATATGCCCATTTGTCAAAAGCAAGAGGGAAGGGAGTTAAAAGGGATATTCTACCAGTGAAGCGAGCAGGCAAAACCAACCCCAGAGAGCACGCAGGGCCCGCTTGCCCGCCCAGTGGCCCGGCTTGCTTCTCTAGCCTCTAGTTCAAGAGTCTTGTGACTGACTGGTAGGATGGCTGAGCATCACACGCAGGTTTACAGAGAGTCAACCACCCAGCTCTGGCCGCAGCTCATTCTGACCTCATCCAGGGTCTCCACTTAGACCATAGATCACGATTATTTAAAATACACATTCTATACATAGACACAGTGACCAAAGGAAAAAATCCTGGATGGAAAGACACCAGGTATGATGGCGTGAAAGAGTATGTCATAATAATTAAGTTCAGGGTCAATGTCCTTCCTTGTACCTCTTTTAACAGTTTCTGTTCAGATGGGGCTCTGTATTTCCCCGTGCTGGAAGGGAAGCGTGCACTTCGAGGGCAGACCAACCTACACTCGACCACGTGACCAGGCCTGGTGGGAGGCACACACCTATAAACCCAGCTCTCAGGAGGCTAAGGCTGGAGGATCCATGGAGAGTTCAAGGCCAGCCTGGGCTACAAACCAAGACCCTATCTAAATAAAAGCAAAGCCAACCAACCAACACCAACCAACTGGCCTTCTTTCACTGACCCCTGTGATCTCTCGGAGCCTTATTTCCTGAGGTAGAGTGGCCATCGATCCACTACCTGCCTCGTGCCCTTCAATCCCACAAAAAGTCACGGTAGAGGATCTGACACACAATCAGCACGCAGTAAATGTCTGTTTCCTTCCTCTTTTAGTAAAGTGGAAATGAAAAGGCAACTCAGCTTTAATGCCGCACCCGGGGGACAGAACAAGACCCTTCCTCTGCGCCATCTCAACGACTTCCTCCACATCCTCTCTCTCATCCATCACCCCCAACCCGGCCCCGGTGCACAGACCTCAGCTCTTCTGTGACTCACCTGGAGGGTGAGGAGGGGGCACTGACTGGAGAGAACAAGGCCCTCTTCTACACTCTCACCCTCTCTACTAGGACAGGCCCAGGACAACACAGGCCCCGCCGGGCAACACAGACACCTCCCTCACGCAACGACTCTGTAGGACACACCAGGCCGGTGATTCCTGGGTTGGCGCCTTCCTGGCAGCCGCCCTCCGGGAACAGGTGCCAGGCTGCAAAGGCCACCTGCTGCTGGGGGGGAGGGCAAGGGCCAGGCTCTCCTCCATGCGGAGAGGTGAAGGAGAACCAAGATGGTGGTAGCGTCTAGGAGTCAACTCCTTGTTTGGCAGACAGTCCAGGCTAGCCTCGAGGCTGCTGCTTGGACAGCCGAGAGCACAGCCCTGGGTCTTAAGAGCCTTGTTGCTTGCTCCAGGGTTCTGTACTGGGTAAATATGTTTGCCTTTCTCATTTGGCAAGTGTGTTTAAGCCAGCTTTTGATGGTCATATGGACTGGAGCTCCAGCCTGGGCCTTGAGGGTCCTGGAGTCAAAACACAAGGGCAGGTCTGAGCCCACTGCCCTCCTGCCTTCCCCGTGACAGAAAGGAGCAGGGGCATTAAAGCCTGTGTACACAGGCTGCCTCTGCCAAGCCTGTGCCGGGGAGGCTTCATCTGACCCCATACCGTAAGCACGAATGAGGGATATGAGAATAGAGTAGTTAGATATGTCCAAAGTTACTCTCCCAATAAACAAAGGGCCAGGGATTTGAACCCACAGACTTATTCACTATTCTCTAGTCCAGCTCCGAAAGCAAGGAGATCCCACTAGGCCTTTCCAGAAAGGAACCCTGAGAGGCATCCCTAGGCACAGGAGAACAAATGTACCCCCAAGGAGAAGGTTGTAATTCTGTCCGAGTGAGTCTTGTCTCTCGAGAATAAATGTTTCTCTACCACTGAGGCCAGATGGTAAAGCTAAGAGATACTGCTGCACACATGCAGAGCGTTGCTGGGGGTGGAAGAAGGGGATGTGTGGGGTAGCATTAGTTCCCTTCTGAGGCTCCTGGGAAGGCTTAAATGGGGATATCTAGGGATCCGGGGGGGGGCATTGTTGAGGGCTGAGACACGTAAATGTATGTTGGCTGATTGATGGTCTGGACATCATGGAGAAGAGACCATGGTGGCGGAGGCCAGACCCTTGGCATACACTAACTGTCAAAGCTGCAGGTCTTCTTCGCAAACCAGGGATGATTCCAGCTCAAAATGGTGTGCCCTTTCTTTTAAAATTCAAATAGGGTTCTAATAGGAGGCTGGGTGTAGGGAGGGCACCAGAAGAAGCCCCCACAGCAGGGGCTATCAGCTTGTCAAATTGCCTGGGAGGAGGTCCTAGGACCCTGCAGCAGGTCCCATGAAAGATGGGACCCAGCAGGGTGGGGGCCGCTGGGTCACTGGGGCAGTCAGTCTCCAAACGTGCTGAGCACAGCACATGGCTTCATTCAGAAACCCAGAGTAAAAGGTACAGCCGGGTCTAGGGTGGATTCAGCCCTTAACTCATTCGGGATCGCTGGTGGAGCCACAGAGGAGACAAGGCAGGTCCAGACATAATCCCAGGGGCAAATGTGGACACATTCTAGAAATGGTAATTCTTTGCGAAATTCCTCTAAAACCAAACAAGCATTGGGAAGTGATGGAGGGATGAGTGAGCTGGGGCCCCGAGGTCCGGGTGGAGGGGGTGGAGCCTGGGGGTGGAGTCTAGGGGTAGCTTGTTTTCTACCCCTGCCAAATCCTCGTTTACTGTCAGCTTCAATCCAGCTTCAACCCATTCGGAACTCGCTGGCTCAATTGCCTTTTCACGGGGGAAGGAGCCTGCACAATACAGGGGACCTTTTCAGCTCCACATTAGCGCACAGGGCACTGGGCAATGTCCGGGAATAAACACACACATCGCTCCTGAGGCCGCTGACCCCCACTGCCATCTGAAGCAACCCTTCCAGCAGGGCCAGGGGCACGCTAATCGACGCTCCTTGATTTTAATTCTTTGGGGTGGGTTTTTTTTTTCCTTCTTAGCTCTAATGTGGCTTGGACCGTGGAAAGTTGTGTGTATGCACGCTTAAGCACGCAAACACACATATGCACTCACACACATACGCATGCGCGCAGGCGCGCACATGCTTAGTATGTTCGAAGTGAGCATACTCTTTCTTTTTAACTTTAGTAAACGCTAAGTTGTTCTACACGGGGAAGAAAGAGATGGATGGAAAGAAGGAACCTAAATTAGGTTCCTAGGAAGCATAGAGTTAGGGGGTGGGGTCTCTATTTAAAGTACTTCTAGCAAACAGGGTTTTTGGATAAATCAGCATTTGATAAGGAAATGTCCCTATGAACCTGACAGTCACCAAAGGTTTCAATTCCTATTATGAACATGATGATTATGGTTACCACGGTGCCTTTCTTTATGTTGTTTTGTGGAAGGGCATGAGCCCACCATAACACATGTGTTGTAGAGAGGATAACTTACAGGGCCTAGCTCCCCCTTCCACCACGTGGATGCAGGGGATTGACTTCAGCTTGTCAGAATTGGCAGCAAGTGTCTTTGCCAGCTGAGCCACCATGCCAGCCCATGACTCCCATTTGTTTTTGAGTGCTAACCATGTACCTTGCTCCGTAAAGTGCCTCCAACGTGACCTCAGCTAATGGCCACCGGAACCCGAGAAGGTGGGCTCTGTGTGCTGTCAGCCCAGTCCTACAGAGTGAAGACCACAAAGATGGCAGGCAGGAGGAGAGTTTGAGGCTGTACCCTCCTCCCACCAGACTAGCATGAGAGGAATGTGCTAGGCTGGATCACAGAGAAGGTGGTCACTGTTAAAGACCGCCTCCCTCTGTCCCTTAGGGCTCCTGCACATAGGCCTAGCCCAGAGGGCTACTGCCTAACAGAACTTCCTGTGATGCTGTAAATGGTGTGTGTGTGTGTGTGTGTGTGTGTGTGTGTGTGTGTGTGTGTTTACAGGTCTGTCTATCTATGTATTTGTGTTTGTATGTATGTCTGTTTATGTTTATGCATATGTGTGTCAGTGTGTACGCGTGTCTATGTGTGTATCTGTGTGTGTCTTTGTTTATGTCTATGTGTTTGTGTGTGTGTGTGTATAGTCTAACCCAGTAGCACTGGCCAGTGTGACTAGGGAATAGCTTGCTGGATTGTCTATCTAATTGAAATGTCCACAGAGCAGCGGCTACTTGATCAGCCAGTACGGACCTCAGACCCCAAAGGCCTCCAGTTATCTCCAGCCCAAAACTATTTTAGAAATAAAGGAAAGAAGGCAAGATGGGAAAAAGAATCATGACCTGTCTGTCAGCCAGGTCCCTACCTTCCCCACCAGCATTTTGTCTTCTCCTTCCTCCCTCCCTCCTTCCTTTCTTCATTCCATCCCTCCCTACTGTGTGCTTCCTCCGCCCCCACCCCCACCCCTGCCCCGCATCTCCCTCCTCTCTCCTCCTTTCTTAGCAAAAAGCATCAGTTTAATTAGATAAATCCTCCAAGCCTGTGTCCTGGAGTTCGTCATGGAAATTAACCTGTGCCAGATCTCAGATAGTGAAACAAGACCGGGGTGTTGTGGCGTAGCACAGTGAAATGGGAGAGGCTGATGGGGTGTCATACACCCCATCTTCCATAAGTGCCCCAGCCCCTCCAGCGCCCCCTCCCCCCTTGCCTCCGAAGGTCACTGCCACCACACACGCCCCTCTGTTTTCTTGTCCTGGCCTTTCCTCCTAGGACTGGAGTACTGCTCAGCAGGCCCACTCAAGGGCAGGTAGGAAATCTACGCTGAGGACCTGCTGTGGTCCAAAGCTCCAGGTGCAACCTCAGCGGACACACCCTCCTGGCCCTCAGGACAACTCCGTGAACAGAAAGGGAATCCCAGTCCCATTTTACAGAACATGCAAACACCAGACATTAATCTGCCCAAGCAGGAAAAGCCGGGTCTGCATTCAGCACAGCACAGTCCCATTTTCTCAAGGACAAGCCACAGGGAGAGCGGAGTCCACAGGTCCTCGGGCCAGTTCCTAAGCCTGCCCTAGCCTCCCGTCTCCCGTGTCCTGTCGCAATCGGCCCTCACCCAGTTCCACCGCGATGGGAAGCAGAAACTAACGATCCTGGTCCCAGCTTAGGAAGACACACTGGGCCTCCTGACCCTGTCCAAAATATCCAGAGAAGTGAGAGAAAGTTCAGATTTCCAACCAACCATCCGTCATCCTACAAACAGTGAGTTCTTAGCACTAGATACACAGTGGGCAGATTTCCCCCTTTCACAGATGAGAACAGGCTAGGTAAGTCATTGATGTAAAATCACGTGACTCTGGCCCCCAGTCTTGCCAGCTGAAAAATACACATGACTCTGACTCCTCACAGTGACCAGGGACGCCACAGGCTGAAACAACAAGGCCCACCCCAAACCTTCAGTGGAATCTCCTATATGACTAGAAAAGCAACCCCAAGGCCCTAGTAAGAGAACCAACCAGAATCTAACAGGCAGCCTCAGTACCACAGTCTATATCCAGGCCCTTTGTGGACTAGAACTCAACAGGGGTCCCCTTAGAGACACATACCAGATTACATAAAACTGGCTCATCTGACATTGGGGACATCCTTCACTTGACAACATGACCATGATAAATTCTTCATTACATTTAATTACTTTCAAAGGACACTCACAGCTAGGAACCCGGCTGACTGTCAAGACTAGGGAGGCAGTACTGTCAAAGACTATTTGACAAGACAGGAAACTGAGGCCCAAAGAGATCAAATGATTCACTCAAGGTCACAGTAATGTGGAATCCGGCCAGAACGGGAACAGACTCTCTCGATGCTTAACACTTCACGAGACCCTAAGTGGACGCGGAGACTCGGAGCACAGAACGACAGGGAAGTTGACAGTCTGAGCCCGGGGACCTCACTCTTCTCTCTCTTCAGCCAAAGATGCAGGTGTGATGGTGACCCACCATCTCCCCAAGAATCGGATTTTTCTGAAATTCCCAAAGAACCCCAGGACTAGTGGGCCCGGAAATGGCCCTCACATAGCAAACTGCACAGCTGAGCTCCCTGGGGCGAGGGGGGCGGCTGAGAAGCTGGCACAGCCCCTGTGGGTATCCTGCCAGCAATTAGTGCTGGGGAAGGGTGCCAGGCCTGGCAGAGCGCATTCCCCACCCCTTCTTCTCATTTATACACACACACCACAAACAAACACACATACACACACATACCACACATATACACACATATACCACACACACACCATACACACACATACCACACACACCATATATACACCACACACACACCATATATACATACCACATACACACATATACATACCACACAATACACACACTACATAAACACACACACACACACACACACACACACTTTACACATATACCCACCTAGCATCGGAGACACAGCGCAGCTTCCTTTCAGTAAATCTCTCGTCAGCAAGGCGCGAGAAGGGCATGCAATTTGGCCATTAGTGCTCTTAAACAACAGAAAGGCAGAATCTACCCACCATTAACCCAACCTGCTCCCTGTGGACTTCACGCCAGCTCAGTCACCAGCTTCACCTCAAACTCCCACGCTCGCTCTATAAGCTCCCCGGGAGTTTCCAGAGAAAGAGAGATTTTTTTTTTAATTCTTTAAAACACATTATGAGAAGTCAAACCTTTATTGTGCTCGCTGTCAGACCCACCTCTCTCCCCAGAGTAAACCATCCACAGTTGGCACATGACCTTGGCTAAGACCCTTCTGCAATGCCTAGGAAGCCCAAGGAGGATAAACAGAAAAAGCTGCTCCTGGTGCGTCCTGGGGCATCTGCCTGAGCAAGTGCAGGTTGGTTCCACAAAGGATAACCTGCCTGTTGGCCAGGCTTCACCTACAGGGTCCCCCTTGTGACAGCTTGAAGCATTCTCCTGTCCCGGGGGCCCGGGCCGAGGCAAGCAGGTGGGAGCCATTGGGAGGACCATTCTGCCTCCTTCCCTAAGAACTAGAAAGCAGCATAATGGAGCAAAGGGCTCTGGAGGGCTCTTAGTCTGGGTTTATAAGATCTGAGAGACCCCTCAAAGTATAAGTGATATTTATGATTATGAGGTTTTTTGTTTTTTTTTTTTTTTTTTTAAAGAGCAGTCTCAATAAGGGCCGTGCACAACTCAGCCATCCCAAGCTCGGGGTGCCTGGAGACTAAGGCAGGAGTGAGGACATGGACTAGAATCTGTTCTTCCTTCTGTGTCTCTAGCTGGCGACTTCCTTTGGAAGCTGCCCTGCTTTATCCTTGCTGTGCCCGGGGAACTGAGCAGAGCGTAGCCAGACCCATGAGCTGGGCTGTGCCCCTGGGCTGGTGCCCACTGCCCTCCTGCCTGTCATCAGGGCTGCCTGGCAGCGAGCGAGCGGGCAGAGCGATTGCACAGTGGAGCCCACCAGCTGAGAGGAGAGGGAAAGCCGGCCGGCAGCCAGCTCCCCTGCTTGGAGAAGCCTCACAGATCCTCTAAGCCACCTAGTGTCCAGAGTTGATCCTCTGGCCACCACTCAGTCCTTCCGGCTCCCTAGAACAGCTACTGCTAGGGAATTCTGAGGAACTGGAAGCAGGGGTACAGAACAAGACAAGCCCCTGCTGCCAATGCTTCCCCCACCCCACCCCACCCCAGCCTGGACTTCCTCTGGGAGCCTGAGGCCTGAGTATTAGGGATACAGCAGATACAGCCCAGGAGGAAGCCAAGGCCTGTGCCCCCACCCCGACACCTTCCAAGCAAGACAGAGCAGGCCTCATTATCCCTGTTCTCCCCGCCTCAAAAAACAGAAGAGCTTATATTGAAGATTCTCTTTGTGTCCACGCAGACCACCCCTCCCACCTCTGATATCTTGGGGTACCCTAAGCCCAACCTCCAGGCCTCGTGAGGAACCTCCTGAGGACTGGGCTTCTACTCTCCCCTCAGATTCCCTCCCCTGCCGCCGTCTCTTTCCTCTGTGTCCTCAAGACTCCTCTCACCTTGAGAAGTGTTAGGAATTACCCAGCATTTACACTCAATGCTCTTCTGTATTCCTTAAGACTTATTAAGAATGATAATGAGTTCCGAAGGAGCTATGAGCCTTTCTCTCTCTTTCTCCTCTCTCTCTCCTTTTCTCCCTCTATACACCCCCCCCCCCCACACACACACACACACTTGCTTTTCTTTCTCTACATGTCTTCTCCACAGAAGACACACAAGACAAATCCGGACTAAAGTTAGGGGGTGGGGGTGGGGGATCCGAGCAACCTGGACGAAGGGCACTTGAGGATTCATGCGCTTTAGTTCATCTTTCTCTGGCTTCTCTCTAGTTGTCTACAATTATTATGATTTTAGAGGAATCTCTCTTAGGGCAGGCCACCCCTCACTCTGCTGGACTTTGGACAGGAGTAGGGGGCAGCTGGCCTGCAAAAACCTCGTTAACATTCAGTTCTTAAACGGTTGATTAATCTTCGCAAAATTTACGGCAGGCTTTAGTCGCACCCCCCCCCCAGACCCCCTGCAAGCTGTGGCCTCAGAACCAAAGCAACTCAACTTGGTGAACTTGAGGGGGTAACGAGACGGGGGCTGTCTCTCTGCCTCCAGTGGACCCTTGCCACTGGAACCACAGGCAGCCGGGTGACAGATGGAAGGCACACAGATGACACTACCCAGGCTGTAGACAGACCTGATCTCTGAAGACCAGAGGGGAGATCCAGGGCAGCCAGGGCCATGCCTAACTTTTAGCTACTCGGGGGGTTTCATGTGAAGTGGAGGAAGGCAGCAGCCAGTGGGGCAGAGAAGCAACCAAGCAGAGTTCAGAGCTGGCAAGGACACGGAGCCTTGCGCCCAGGAAACACACTCGAATCCCGGGCAGAGGGACTGACTGGCCTTATCGGTCTGCCGGGCTGCCCTTCAGAGAAAAGGAAGAGCAGATCCTAATGAAATTACAGTTTTTAAAATGTCTATAAATTAAATCTATCTCCCTCTCCCTGTGCCTCAGCCCCAGCTCCTCTAGCAAGGCCTGTTTGCCTCAGCCCGCTCCCTCTGCTCATGCCTGTTTCTCTGATATAGACATCAAGAGGTTACGGGCTCAATTATAGCTCTACTGGAGTCCCCGCATCAGACTTGCCTTCTCTTCTTCTTCTTCAGAAGCCAGATGCCAAATAAATCTCTCTTCTTTAGATTTTTATTGTCAATGCCAAAAGCTAAAGACCCTTCCCATCGACTCCCAGTCTTTCTGCACTAGTTCAGAAGGAGGCAAATGTTCTTTAGAATGTGTCTGAGGACAACACAAACGTCTCCCTCTCCGTCCCCCCACCCCCACCCCCCACCCCCGCTTCTGAAGGGCACACGCAAAACCTTGGCTCTCTATGAAATCTTTAAAAGAGGTGGGGAAGCCGGTGTCAGTGTGCTTAATGTTAGTGGGGAGGGCGAAAGAGCAGCTGGCACGTAGAAAACCTAACACATTTCTAAAGTTAAAAGCTGACATCATAAGGCTTCTCTCTAGCAGAGGAAGGTCCATTTAAAACCGGCAGAATATACAAGGTGACTGATGAAGAAAGAGAAAGGACGGTCTCCACCTTCCTCACACTGTCACAGTGTGCCTTAGGGAGCTTTGTCATCAGGCAATCACACGCTGAAAGGGCCCTCTCCCCCCACCAAGGAAAACAAAGTTACTGTATCTGAGTTCCAATCAGTCAGAGCTGTTGATTCCTGAGAAGGAACCAGCTTCAAGTTGGAAGTCTAAAGGAGAAAGAAAGAAAGAGGGGGAGGTGGGGGGGGGCGAGAAAGAAAAACCCAAACTCTACCATCATGTTGGAAAAATAACCAGAAAAGATTCCAAAACCTACTTTTACAGTAAAAAAGTGCTTAAGAGAAAGTGCTTAAGAGTGCCAGAGGATGCTGAAGGTGGACAGGAAGAGAAAACTTGGTCCTTCTAATTAGCCAGACTGAGGGAAAAAAAGAAGGCAGCTAGCCCGGTGTGAGCACATCACTACCAAGTCATTAATTCTTTCCTGTAAACAATTTAATTAAATTTTGCTAAATACAGGAAAAAATACTCATTTTGGACTGCTATCCCCCCCCCCAAGCCTCAAAAGCAAATGTCCTCAGCCCCCACCCCCAGTGCTCACACCTCCAGGCCTCCCTGTGTACAACCTTCAGGAGGCTGCCAGCCCACGCAGGGATTGCTCTACGCAGGGGTGGGAGATGGCAGTGCCCAGGTCTGAAGCTGACATTTCAGCTTCTAAAGGAAAAAAGCTGAGCAAAATAAACTGTTGACTTTTTAGCTAAAAGTATTTTCTTGTTCTAACTCATGTTCTTATGTTACTGAGCTTTAAAAAAAAAAAAGAAAAAAGAAAAAAAGACAAACAAGAGAGAGGAGAGAGAGAGAGAGAGAGAGAGAGAGAGAGAGAGATGACTTTCCTTGAATGATCTGTTTAACCTAAGCCAGAGGAAAAAAAAGAAAGTCATTAATTACTTATGTGAGCTATTGCTTCAGAAAGACAATAAACCTGCCCGGTCGCCATGGATATGACATATTTGCTCTGAAAACAACACAATAATTAGCAAAGGGGAAAGATACAAGGAGAATATGCAAACTCCTGAGTTTAAAGCCACAGTGCTCTTTTTACCCCTAAGCCTCTGCTCTGTTTGCAATCCAAATCAAACAAAAATTTAAAATATAGCAAAGAGGGAAATAGCAGGGTTGGCTTCCCCCTCCCCTCTCCCGTGAGCTGAAAAGCAACAAGGGCTCCACCCGCCTGCAAAATAAGACTTGGGGGGGGGGGCATGTATTGCTTGTTTGTTTTCTCCTAGCAGGGGTAAAGTCTTGGTGTTTTTTTTTTTTTTTTTTAAGTGAGCTCTTATTTAGTATTGGGCCTTCTGGCCAGATATAAATTTATTTATGAAAGTCAAATGCCCTGTGTGTGGTTCATGCCCCCCCCCAAAGTAAATGGAAATGTAAGGGGGGGCTGCAGTTGAAAAAGCTAACCAGCCTATTCCAAAAGCACAAACTCTGTAGGGGACCTCCATTCCCCCTACCTCCAAGAAAATGGAGCCTGGGTCTTATTTTAATATTAAAAATGCATTAAATGGTTTTACCTACAACTTAGTCCCTAAGGATCATTACGAAATGCAATCGCTTTGTATCATATCTGTCAGCGTGATAAATATTGGAGCTAGAGAAGGTTTGCATTTTTTTTTCAGGATGTCACCAATCAAGATGGTTTTTTTTTCTGCCTTATTTTCTTAATTCACTGACTCCCCCTAACCATGACCACCACACACACACACACACACACACACACACACACACACCCTAAACTGAGAAGGAGAAAAAGTTGATATACTTTTAAACACCAACCACAGGTCAGTAATACTCTCAAAAAGCAAGAAAAAAGCTAGGAGTTAAAATTTTGGGGTGACAACTTCCCAAAAGAGGGAAAATTGCAGTATCCTATTAGCTTTGACTGAAAACCTTTTCCTTCTTCCCAGAGGCGAAATTCCCAAAAACAGATGGTCAGGATCTCAAAGAAAGTAAATATACCTCAACCCCCACAGGCAGAGAAATCTAACTTTGAACTTCTTTTTAAATTAAGGGGGGGGCAAGATAAACTATTAATAAGAATGAGAGATGGGTTGCGTTTTGTTTTTCTTATTCAAAAAAAATCATTAAGCACAAGGGGAGCAGATATAAAGGGGGAGGCGCCTATGTAACAGACTTTCCTATTTTTTTAAACAATAGTTTTTTTTTTTTCAGATTGGCCCCTTTGATCTTGAAAGAATTTTGCTCTTCTATGATGGGGGGGGGGAGGGCTCGGTGGTGAGATGATCCTGCTTTAAATGGTGACGCAACTTGGGGATCAAAGCCTTCTCTTTCTGTTAGCCATAATAAGCTGTACTTGCCACGAAGCGGGAGTCCCCCGGGCTCCTTTCCTTCGTCAGAAGGAAATAAAATGAGTTGATACTCAGAGCAAGACACGAAGGTGCAAAGTCTAAAAACAAAATAAAACAAAAAGGGCAAGGCGGAGGGGAAGAGGGAGGCACTGGCTCTTTAAACGTTTTAGTGCATATGGAGTTTGATTTCTGAAAGAGATCAGTTTAACATCTCCATAGAAACCAGCAACAGATTATCATCAACAGAATAAATAACTAGTCTAATAAATTAAACAGGAGGCATAAGATCGCTGGAAACCTGATTACTGAAGTTCAACAATATTCCCCATAAACCCTCGTTAACCGCCTCTAAGGTGGCTAACAAGATGGGGTGAGGGGGTGTCTTTCGGATACGCTAGGTTCCGTGAAGACTGACGCTGGACGCTGCCAGAGGTGGAAGAAAATTCCCCTTCTCGGTCCAGGAAAGGGTCTGGGAGTTGCAGTGAGGGGCGAAGCACAAAAAGCCAAAGTTTGGGAAGTGTGAAAGTGGTTCCAATTGCGCGATACAGTGCGGGGTGCAAGGACCGCCCGGGACGCACCGCTCGGCCGCCACTGGGGCTCAAGCTAAGAGCTTTGCGCTTGGGCGCGGATCTGCCCAGCGCCCCCTCCGGGCACGTGGAGTGCAGTCAGGGCGCAGCCCCGGGGGACCAACTATCCCCCGCCCCACGCCTGGCGCAGCTGCTCCTGCTCAGCCGGGACAGCTCCCTTTAGCATGGCGGCGTGTGTGTGTGTGTGTGTGTGTGTGTGTGTGTGTGTGTGTGTGTGTGTGTGTGTGTGTGTGTGTGTGTGTGTACGCGCGCGCGCTCTGGGCGGGGGGGGGGGGGTGGTCACCAACGTTACCAGACGATCTGTTTTCCAGTTCCCTTGTGCGCTCTCACCGCGCGCCCATACCAGCTTGGAGGCGGCCTAAATTTACCAACTTTGTCCGGAGACTACTTTACCCCATCCCACCCCCAACCTCTGTGACTGTATTAAGCGTTAGCTGGACAGATACACACACCGAGGGCCGCGCCCCCCACACTCCTTTGGAGAAGCGACGTACACGCTCAGTCTCCCCAACATTCTGCCAGGTTTAGGGGAGCTCCAGCTCGGAGGAGGGGTATTATCCCTGCTGGAACACATCTTCCACCCAGGCATCTACATCTTCACCCTTCCCAGCGTGACTGGATGGAGGTCCTCGCCGCACCCAGGCCGGCTTCGCAAGCCGAAGCTGAATCTGGAGAAACTTGTCTGCGGGGAGAAGCGGTCCCTGGCCTCACTCCTCTCCTCCCCCAGCTCGGGGACCCCGGTCGGGGAAGACTTGGAAGAAGAATCTGTGCCCACCCCCTAGAGAAAAATCTATTATTATGATCTTAATCTACGCCCCCAAAGTGTCCCTCCCGCTGTGATTGACGGCGCATACACCTGTTCCCCTCTCAGAGTAGAGTCCAAACGCTGGGGACAGACATTCGCTCAACCGCTTCTCGGCCGCCCAGCGCCCGCCCGCGCCCGGGCACCCCCGCCCGCAGCCCCAGTGCTCCCCTGGTCGAATCTCTCCACCCTAGGAGGCCGCCCCCTCCCCTCCCAGGCCTTGCTCCCCGGCTTCTCCCGCTCCGGGTCGCGCTGGCTTCGAAAAGAGAGAGAAAGAACAGAAAGCAAAACTTCCTGGCGGCCGACGGTCATCAGCTGCACATTCTGCAAATGCCACCGAGTAAAAATAAACCGGCCGCCGCTCCGCCCGGCCGGCTCACCCCGGGCGCACGACTCAGCCCCCTGTCCCGGGAGGTCCACGGCTGAGGGTCTGTCTGGCAGGGTCCCCTGATTCCCGCGCACCCCTCAGAGTCCCACTCCGTCAGTTACCACTTGACGCTCCTGTATAGTGAAGGTCGACCCAAGAGTCCTGGTGGCCCAGTCATCTCCCCTTCACTGTCCCCTGTGCCCCTACATGCTCCTGTCCTCTGCCAGGAGCCGATTTCAGCCCCATGTCCTCTCCACACGCTAAACCCCCGAGGTCCTCCTCAGCCCACCTAGGGTCACAGACCCCGTCCAATCCTCTCCTATCCCTAGAGAGAGCCCCCACCTCCGGCGCCGGAGCTCACCGCTCCACCCGCAATCGGGCCTGCCAACCCAGCGTCCCAAGTCCCCGGGCGCAACTTCTCTCTCCGCGCACACAGTAGCCGCCACAACTCCCCCGGAACTTTTCCCCAGATCCAGGGCGAGCTTCAGCCGACAGCAGAGCGGTCGGAGCCAGTACCCAGCGTTGCGAGCCGGAGCCCGGGGGGGGACTCGGGGGTAGGGGGAAAGAGTAAGAAGCGCCACTTGCCGCGCTTGGAGCGGCGCACTTGAGATAAACTTCCCAGGCACAGATAGAAAAGGGGGCGCCGCTCCCCAGATCCCAGAACCCTCTTGCCTTCATTTTCCCACCCGGAGCTCCCCTTGGCACCCTGCGCCTACGCGAACACTGCCTACCTCTGCTGGCAGAACATACACCCCGGTGTCGGGGCACAAGAGCCGGCTAGAGGAGATCCCCACCCACCCCTTCCCTTGGGCAAAGTCTTGCAAAGTCACCCCAGGAGCCCCTCACCCCTGCCTCCTTCTCTCCTCCAGACAGCTCACGACCCCCCTGCAGCAGGAGGGGGCGTGGGAGAAGGAACGATCACCCAGTATTGGCAAGCACCTGCGCCCCCAGCCCACTGCGCGGAAAGCGCCCCCACCCTAGTTGCAAAGTCCTGTACTCGTGCCTGGCACCTCCCCCTCTTCTCCCCTACCCCGCCGACCCCTCAGTTGGAGTAAGTGACCCCCAGGAGCTGCAGCCCTCCCTCCACTGGAGCGGCTCGCCGGGCATTCCCCTGGTCACTGCGGGCGCCGCGCCGCCCCGCGCCGGGGTGCCAGCCCTCTGTGCCCCCTACCTCCCGTACAGCCGGAGTTGGGTGGCAGCCGCCGCTCGCAGGCTGGCTGGCTCGGTCGTTCGCTCGTTCGCCCGCTCCCAGCTGCAAGCGGCAACCCCGGGGGTAGTGAACTGCACCGGGACAAGGGTGAAACCTGGAGGCGCCCCAATAGGCCCGCAGAGGTGGAGGGCTTGAAGGGGCCGCGGTGGAAGGAGCGCCGAGTCTCTTACCTGCACTTGGGGCGGCTTTGGGTGACTTTCCAAGTCCGGGGAAAAATGTGTGTGTGTTTGGGATGGAGCGCCGCGGGCGCGCATGCGCGACCGAAGTTGCCGGATCCCGGATTTTTCGCTCCCAGTCTCCGCTCTCGCCCGCTGTGATTATGGAATTCTCCGCGGCCGAACGGGCGAGTGGGTGGCATGCAAAACCCGGGCCGGATCGCGGGGCTGGGCTCCGCTCCACCCTCACACCCCCAGACCTTCCCCTCTAGCATTCTTCCCACCCACCGCCAAGGCTGGGCTCCGCGTGCGCGCGCGGCGAGATCGGCCAGCGAAGCAGAATCAGAGCGCGCTGCTCCCTTGTGCGGTTCCGGAAGGTTTCTACACCCTCTGAATGGAGTTGAGACTGGGACAGAAGAAAGGGACAAGGGTGCGTTACTTTCCAGCTATTCTGAACCCTTTGACACCCCGAGTTTGGTTCCCACTTTTTCAATGAAAATTGGCTCTCTTTTTTGCAAGCCAGACTGTTAGAAGAGTCGAATGAAATCTTCCCTGTTTGATATTTTCTTTGCTCTTACTCTCTGCAAAGGGGAGTTTTCATTCAGCCCCTTATGCAAGAAATAAATCCTTAAGTGAGCAAGACAGGCCACGCAGAACAACCTTACTCTATGCGTGGGAGGAGGGCAAATCATGTGCATTAAAACGAGAATGCTGCAAAGTGAAAGATCCACGGAGAAAGCAGAGTGTCTTGGGGGAGACGATCCCTTGGCCTGGAGATGGGAGGTGACAGCCGTTTTCATCTCCCCTGAAGGACACTTTGCATCCTTGCAATACCCTAGCAGGGCCTCTTAGCTGTCTACGCGGGTCACCGGTCCTCTGGCCCTAACACCTGGTCCTTCCTCTCCCAGTCAGGCTACCACACCCCAGCATAGACTCAGCGATGATACCCATTTTGTTCCTACTGCAGAATTCAGGATGGAAATTCAGGAAGTGAGACCAAAAAAAAAAAAAAAAAAAAATCAAAGGCGAAGGACCCCCAGGCAAGATGAGTTAGAAACTGACCGCTGTAATAGGCAAATTATTAATTGCATAAATAAGCAAAAGTGCAAAGCATAATCCAACTTCGAGGTGCACTTTACACAGTGAGTTCTGCTCAGAGAAAATGCCGCCCACAATGCCCAGCCCTGCTGGGGACTGGGGCCTACTGGAAAGCTTTTGCTCTGCTTCATGACCCTACTGTCTTGCCTGGCCAGCGCTAGGACAGTCGCCTGCTGGGATGTGTTCCCTGCCCTGCTGTGAGCTCAAAGTTCATTGGTCCAGAGGCAAATGACCAGAGTCTGAGGCTCTCTGGCCCTGAGGTGGTAGAGTTCCTAAATAAAACCTCTGGGTCAGTGCTGTGAGGTGTCACACACTCCTCAGATGCTATGGTAAGTGACAGCTGTGTCACACTTGTAGGAAAATAAACTGGAGCAAAACAAAAACATACACAACAACAACAACAAATCCAGACCTCACTACTCAGATTTGACAGCCCACGAAGAGCAGATTTGGGGGTTTGGACAACCCCAAATCCACCAGTTCATCTTGGTCTCTTCCCTCCTTATTCCAAGAATTAACAGAAGTCATCTGCAGCCGCAACAGACTGTGGCCTACGTCTCCCCTTCCATCTCCCATCCTTAGCTCCCAGGCTTCAGACTCATCCAAGTATTTCTGAGATACTTGAACCTGGTGACTCAGGAGAACACATGCCCTCCCCACCCCAATGCCCCCCTCCCCCAGAGATCTCAAGCTCAATCCTGCCAGCCCACACGGAGAGAAACTGAGTCACTGTCATCCGAGAGGTGACAAAGTAGGCCTGCTCACCACTGCAGCAGCAGCCAACAACTTGAGCTACAGGGACAGACCACCAGCCACTCACCAACTGGGTGACCTTGAATGAGACATTTGACCTCTGTACCTCAGTTATCCCAACAGAGAAATGGGGCTGATAACAGTATTGCTGTCTGGGAGCGTTGCAAGACTAACGTAGGTTAATGCAGGAAAAGGGCTTGGGCCAAGATATTGATCTGTAAGTGCCAGTAACTGTCCTTGTTCCTGGGGACATCCAGTACCCCTCCTTCCTTCAAGTCCTCTCCCCATCCCTTCTTGTCCTCTGTCTAGTTTCCTTTTGTTATGTTTATTTGGAGTAATCCTTTGCTCATTCATTCACTGAGTATGTATTTTCTAAGCCCAACACTCCACAGTGGGAGACAGAACTGAATTAGACAATGAACAAGGCCTGGCCAGGAAGGGGATGGTGACAGATTTCTTTCTACATCATTATCAGACCCACCTCCATTCCTAGTATTAGGCTCAACCCCTTTTCCCACTAGAATTGTCCATACCACATACACATATTCCATTCCACCTTCCCCTCAACATCACAAGCCTATCTCTCCCACTAAATGTTCATTAACCCACTTATTCTTCACTCCACTTTTGTTCTCAGGAGCTCTACAACCCTCTCCTAATGGGTTCCTCAATGGGAACCTTGCCCGTGTGAGTGACTAACGTCTTAGACAGGCTGAAGGGCAGAGAAGGCTCCTGTTGGACCCCAACATCTTCCCACGCCTAACTCAACAGAGGGGAAAAAAAAATATATATATATATATATGGCTAGGGGACTTCCATTCACCAGGTCCTGTCATTTCCTCCTGCCATAGTTCTTGGCCTTTCTCTGTTACTTTATCCTGTTTGTGGATATACAATGAGTTTGCTTGTACATTGATTGATTCCTGTTTCCTTTCTGGCTGCCCCTGCTGGAGTGGAAGCATCCTGCAAACAGGGACATGGTGGCTCTTGGTGTCCCGGGTACCTATGACAGTGCTTGGACTATAATAAGCCCTCACTGGAATCAAGGTGTCTTGAAGTGTCTACCCTAGGGAAGAATGGCCAGAAAGAGCCCAGACAAGTGACAATTGACTTAGTACAGCCTAGGAGACACCAGGTAGATGAGTGATCTTACCTGGGTTTCTACTCTCTGGCATTTTGCTGGGTCCTGGGGTGGGGGTTGGGGGGGGAGGATGGAGGTGTCTCTAGAGGCTTGTATCTTAGCAGAGAAAGGTAGACAGTCTCCTGCCTCTGTGTGGAATGCTTGTAGTCGAGAGCCTATCTCATTTCTAAGTCTCTAGGGAGACGTCCCCCATACACACACTGCCCCCACTGAATGCAGACAGTGTCGTTATCTCTGGAGCTCAGGAGCCAAATACTGTGTCTGAATAATTGATTATGAAACAAACAAATTTAAGCCAGCCTCTATTGCTATGATTAGGAAAGCCTTGGAAGATACCCCAGCTTAGCTCGCCTCCTGGTTTTTTGGTTCCTAATCCTCCTTAAGGACTGAAAGCAAAACCTGACCTTACATCAGTAGCCCGTGTTTATGGAATGGTTACTATGTATGTGTCACGGAGCACTTGGGTTGGCTCAGCCTCCCCACACAACATCAGGAAGAGGTAGTTACACTGATGAACATAATACCCATTATACAGATGGGGATGCAAAGAACAACTTCCCCAAGACTGAGGTAGACAGTCTGAGTCCCTCAGGACCAGCTACACTGGCAACAAGAGCATCAGAAGGAGATGAAGCTAGGTATGAGGATGTACTGGACGAGAAGAACATGGCCGTCTCTCCATGTGTGCTTCAATTGTTTATGTGCCCTGGTTGGTCTGTATTTCTCTTTTACCCTAGGCTGGCCTTGAACTCAAGATCCTTTTGATTCAGCCTCCCAAGTTCTAGGGTCAGGGTGTGCACTGCCAGATCTGGCTCCTTTACATCCTGTCACAATCTAAATAACAAACAAACCCCCTAAACTATGACAAAGTATTTTCTACACAGCAGGCAGTCAATAAAAAGGGGGGAGTCATATCATATTTTTGTTCCCCATTTTGCCTGGGCTATTCTATGCCTCGAGGTTCTCCTCGGGTAGGGGTTAGTTTGGGGGTTCGTTGTGTCTCAAGGAGCTGCTGTCCCAGTAGGTACTCAATAGACGCCTAGTGACTAAATAAACAAGTGTCAGAGACAATGATTATGGTGATTAAAGGGCGAGTTGTAATTAAAAATAAAAAGAGCTGAGTTCATTCATTTTATTTACGAATGTCTCTCTTGGGAGTGTCCCGGGGAGGCAAGGCAGGGAGAGGGGCTTTTTCCTAAACTCTGAGTTCAGATCTTAGATCCCATCCACAAGTCCCTCCGCCCCAGTACACTCTCATTCCTTTGGCGAAGTCCACAATTATTTGTCTCGTATTATGTACACAACATATATTTGTTATAGAAAATTCAGAAAACACAAACAAAGAGAAAATGTAATTTTCTTTTAGTGTGTACCAGGCTGGCCTAGAATTCCTTAAATAGCTGAAAATGACCTTCCACGGGCTCCACCTCCCAGATACAGGGATTACAGGCGTGTGCCATGCCCTGCTTATGTGATGCAGGGAGCTCAGCATTACCTAGTGAGCTACAACCCCAGCCCCTTTAATCCCACTAACCATGACTAATCACCTTGAAGATTTTTAATGTTCTTAAATTTTTATTTTGTTTTTTTCCCTCATCTTCTTCCACAAAATCAGAACCACACAGAACATATTAGACAATTTTTTCTTAGCCTGCCACACGTATGTAACATGTATTTTTTTTACATGCTTAGATATTCTTTTACAATGTGACTTTTAATGACTGTACAACGGCGTTAGATGATAATTTACTCAAACAATCCTTCACTATTGAACACTTTGGACCCATAACTTGTTCCCAATTCTTTTCATTATTATAAATAACCCTAATGAATATCCTTGTCCATAAATAACCACATGAATTCTTTAAAGTGGATTTGCTGAGTTAAAGAGCATGCATACATTTCAGAGCTTTCGAGACCCATCGCCAGACTGCCCCCTCAGGGAGGGGAGGGCGTCGGGAAGCTGCCCTCCCTCCGGGAGGCTCTACCAGCCCACCACCACCTCACTCTCTCCAACCTTCAATGTTCTCTCTCTTTTTAACCCCTGCTAATTTAATGGGTGAAGGAGCCTGTGATTCCAGTCATGAATCCTTATTAGAACCAAGCTGGCCGCATGCAGGGGCTGTTTCAAGGTTCACACGGCCTTGCTGAGCTCCTCAGCCTCAGCAGAGATGGGAGAAGGACTTCCGAACTGGAACAGAATGTGGGGTCCTACTTCTCCTCTTCGAACCGGAGCCAGCACCCCAGACTCTGGGCCAATATGCTCATCCCACAGGAGGTGGGGGCATAGGGCTGAGCCTGTCTGCTCAGCCCAGGGGGTGGGGATGGAGGCTAGGGGAGAATAGGGTGGGTCAATCTTTCAGCCTCAACTGACTTGGGCTCCCTCTTCCTCCTACAGATAGATCTACTTGTACCTTCCAGAAGCCTCTTGACAGAAAATCCTTAGGGATTTTTATGCCATAAATACTACCTGTTTTCCTGAGCTCAAGAGCCACTGGGTACTGGCTTTCAGTTTCCCTGCCAGACTCTCAGCTCCAAGCAAGGCGCTGGGTGTTTTTCTCGCTAGCTGCTGAGAGTTTCTCCTCCCTTCTTGCTTTGTTCTCACTAACAGCCGGTTTGGTTTTGTTGTTGTTGTTTGGTTTGGGGGATTTTTTGTTTTTTTTTTTTGGTTTTCTGTTTTGTTTTTGGTATTTGTGTTTACCCCTGCCTGGTCAGGAGAAGAGCCCCAGGTGACTCATATTTTCTTGTAGGAATAGTCTCTGGCCCCATTCTCTCTCGTCTCTACCACATTTCCTCGCGGCTTTAGCATCTTCCACACTATCTACCAGAGGAAGAGAAGTATCAAACTTCAAAAAAAAAGGGGTTTGGGGAGAGAGTTCAGTGCGGACAGTTTTGGGGGGAAAGGTTTAAATATAAAGAACCTGCAAACAGTGAGCACACAGTCACACTGTGAGAGTCAGGTATTGGGGTGTGGAATGGCCTCTAAGATGTAAGGGGAACCCACCTCAGCTACCTCCGCAGCTTGCCTGGGCGTGGGGTGTCCGCAGAGGGCGTCTTAGGCAGACGGTTGGATAGGGCAAGTGTTTTCTGGTGAGGCTGTGGGGTCTCTTATTGTCTTCAGTTAGGATTGAACTGGGGGCCTTGTGCGGAATAATCAAATATCCTTCCACCAAGCTACACCCCAGATCTGCTTAAGGTACCCAACTCTCTTGAATTTTTTGATCCCCCTGCCTCAGCTTCCTGAGCAGCTAAGATTACAGACAGGTCTGCATTCCCAGGCCAGGCCCCTGTTGTCCCTTTAAAGAAGGTTTGGAGGTACGGCTGTGCCCTGTAGCCTGGCAGGCACTTGAGTTGGCAGCAGATACCTGAATACACAAAGGGACAGCCAGGTGAGGGGCAGGGCCGCCTGCTGACATCACCTCTTACCCAAAGACTCATGGGCCAACACCTTAGCCACTCCCACGCCTGCCAGGGCGGGGTAGGCCTGGCACCAGGGCCTGTTGAACAAGATAAACCTCAAGATTGAAAAGTCAGAGGGACCTGCCTCCCCTCTCCTGAGTTGCCCTTCTAGTAAGAACCATGCTTCCCATGGCTGGCTGTCCCCTGCTACATAGCACATGTCCCCATCTTTGACCCTTAGCATTTTTCTTTCCTCCCAGGTCTCTGCCCAACTGAAATCAGCTCCAACTTCCGTAAGCACAGCCCCTGCCTCTTCCATCCTGGGAGGTCGATCCTGCCTGAGGTTGGCATAGCAGGGCACAGGCGAGGGAAACTCGCCCTACCACTCCAGAAGTAGCCATGCTTCTACCCGATAGAACCTGTGGAGGTGGCACCGAGTCCCACAGAGGGCAGGGCCGGCCAGGGAGGCAGGAAATGGCTGTTTTGCTGATGAAGTGCCTCGTGTCACATGGCAGGAGTGCCAGGTAGTTGAGTGTGGGTGGGGAGGACCTCCCAGCTCTGCTGGCCTGACTTGGATGTATGCAGAGGCTCTGCCTACCTCTCCAGCCTCACCTTCTACCCCTTTGCTACTCTCTGCTCCAGCCAGGCAGAACTACATAGAACAAGTTCAAGGCCAGCCTGGGCTACAGGAGACCCTGTCTAGAACAACGAACAAGATCAGAACAAGAGGAGTGGTCTGCTCTCGGGAGCCCTCCTCGATGTGGTCCTGCCCAGGGCTGAGCTAGGTACCTCAACACATGCTGCTCCAGCTCTCCATTATTTATCCCATCTCAGTACATGGTCATGGTCTTCTACCTGCACCCTGCTCAAATTAAACTGTGCTTATGTGTGTGTGTGCATGTGTGTGCGTAAGTGTATGAGTGTGTGTGTTTTAAAATAATCTGTGTATCAGAGCATGGGTTTTATATATAATTTGGTCACATGGGTTCAAACTCTCAGCTCAACCCTCTGCTATGTGACCTTGAGCCTTTCTCTGCCTCAACGTCCCCATTTGTGACACACCAGCAGATCTGCCTCCCAACATTGTGGGAAGAATTCATACAGAACCCATCCTGGATTTGTACTCAGTAGCTGTTTTATCATTTCCAGCCCCCTGCAGAATGCTCAGAAAATGTCAAGTGAGCAAGTCACGATTGTTTGACAGGCAGGTATGCACTCTCCTGTGTGTGTGTGTGTGTGTGTGTGTGTGTGTGTGTGTGTGTGTGTGTGTGTGTAGATGCTTGGCAGACACCATGTATATGGGTAGGATGGGGTGGGACTGTGGGGGTGGAAAGCATGGTCTGTGCGAGGACTCAGCTCCTGTCCACATGTGTGTCCACTATGAGAGGTAATGGCTTGGTTATTTATGGCCAGGGCTTAAGGAAAGGAAAAAAAAAAGACAAACCAGTGTTCAGTAATGACAAAGTAATTACCTTTTTATTATTTTTTCAATAGAATTCAGAGGGAGTGTGGGCCTTGGCTGCAGAGACTATGTAGCCTGACTTCCTGGTGTTTTTCCTGCCCCCATTCCCATTTCCCCAGCAGGGCAGACGTGTTGGACAGTGCTAAACATAGCTCCTTGACATGGAGGAGTTGGAGACTGGAGAACAAGGCCACCTAGCTAGCGAAACAGAGCCATGGAGTCGTTCTGTGCTGCCCACAGAGACAAGCCAGACCCAGAACCAGGAGCCAGGAGAGCAGTCCAGAGATGGAAACTGAGGCCCAGAGCATGAGGCTGCCAATGCTCCTGTGACCGTGCAGGGAGTGGTGGTGGTGTGGGAGCAGAGCCCATTCTTCTGACCCAGACAGCGTTGCCTCCTACAGAATGGCTTACTTGAAAGTGGGGGGGGGGGCGGTGGTATATGTGGTCCCTAGATACCCTCAGCTCAGATTTCTTCTTGGAGGGCTTTGTCTTGCTAGAAGGTGGTCTGATTGTTGAAGACATAAATTCAGAGCAGCAGGCCTCCAGTGTTGCTCCAACAGGCTGTGCTCCAACTGAAACTGACTAGCTAGCCCTTGGCCATCTGAAAGTAGCCTTTTCCACAGAGCTGTGAAGGGAGCAAAGGTCAGCATTAGCTTCTCATCTTTGAGTCTCTACCTCTCGTCCACATATCCTCCCATTCGTCCCATCCATCCTTCCCAGCTTTCGTCCATGCATCCAAGCTGCCATGCATTCATCAATGCAACCTTTTATCCACCTACCCATCTATTCAATAATCGATCTATCTGTCCATTCCCTCTTCCACACATCCATTTTCTCATCCATTCTTCCAAGTATTCATGCCTCTGACACCTGTCCATCTGTCTATTCACACACTCTCGGATTTATCCAAGGAACATTTGATGAACACCTCATCTACTGGGCGCCCTGCTAGTGCTTGAGCTGACAGACCTTGCCGTGTTGATACGCGCACAAAACACACTACAGAAAAATCCGGGAGTCTAGAAAGCTTCTTAAAGACTCCTCGAGTAAGTGCAGGTCCCAGTCTACCTATATTTGTTTGTTGGGAGGTCTTGGGTGGGTCCTTTCCCCTCAGGTACAGTTTCTCCCTCCATCACCAAGAGGTGGACTACCCTGAGATAGACAACACTATACAGAGAAGTCTCTTAGGTGAGGAGTTTGATTCAGGAGACTGTGAAGGTCCAGGGGCCGGGAGCGGGGTGCCTTTGGGTTTGAGTGAGACTATGAACACCAGAAGATTCTAGAAAAAAAGATGAAGAGAGGATACAGGGTGGGCCCTGTATTAATACAGGCAGCATCCTGCTCTGAGGACCTGAAAACCATATCTCAGCTGTCTCTCCTGCCATGTGGGTTTCAGCCTGAGGTCTCTGGTGGCAGATAACTGACAAGCTGGGCTCTTTGTCCCAGCCCTCCCCCAGTCCCTGCTTCCCACAGCAGTGATAACCCACACGTAGCACTCTGCCCTCTGGAGTTTATTTTAAGGTCTTGGCTTGTTTATTTATTTTATTTAGAGATTTCTCGGTGCTTTGTGAGGAGGAAATTCGAATGGGATGATTATGAAATACTATTTCACCTCGCTGTTCATTCACAACAAACAAAGAGAAATGATTGGTGATTAAAAATGCATTCTCTCTGCTTGTTTTCTTTTGTTTTACCATTATGGAAATATTATAAATACTGAATACTAATCTGGACCTGCAGGGACCTCACAGACCTTCCAGAAAACAAGGCTGCTCTCTTTCCTGGGGCAACCTTATGTTGTCCTCTTGAGGCACAAACTATAGTTCAGACTCTCCCACGGGTCCTGCCTTTGCCCTGGCCCCTGGCTAGGAGGCCTCGACACCTGTGTAGCCCCTTGTAGCATCCCCTGGACAGCAACAGGACTCCCCTACACTCATGATCTAGTCCTCTGCTCTAGCAGGCAGAATGCAGTGAAGGAATGCAGAGCCATGAATCTCAAGAGCACTTAATTAGTCTCAAAATCACTTTTGTGGAGTTTCGTTCCCAACATCAGGCAGCCTGGGCCCAACTTTCTGGTCCACCGCTTTCTGGCCGTGTGACCTTGGGCCTTACTTTCTGGGCTCCCATTTCTTCTTCTGTGAAACAGGAGTAAAGATGGTGGCCACATACAGGCTTGCTTCAAGGATGGAACGGGACCCTAATTGCCTACCTCTCACTCCACCTGTCAAACGGAAGTACTCACTCCATAAATGCTGAGTCCTGCTTTGATTCCTATCCCTCTCTCTCTCTCCACCCCCCTGCCTCAGTTTCTCCCTTTACAAGGTAAAATCTAATCACTGTTCTCTAAGATCCTCCAAGTCTGGCTATCTGGAGCGGGGATGCCCCCACCACATCGATTCTCCCAAAAGCACGGACTCTTTCCTGAGGACCTGGCCTCCCCTATTTGGAAGCTGGATTCCCCTGTCTCTTTCTGAACCACTCACCCGGGCACTTTCCCGTTTCTTTCTGGCACAAACAAATAAATAATAAGAGTCCAAGGGCCTGCTCCTGTTCACGAAGCATTACGCCAAGTCCAGATAAATAGTCCCAAGGTGTCCGTGTTCCTTTTATCTCTCTCTTTATTTAACCAAATTAACCGCTCTCCGTGTCCCCTGCATGTGAGTGCCCCGCCATATAAAATAAAATCACGCCTGCTTGCTACATGTTTCAGATACTTTATCATTAACATCAGTTCCAGCCAAATTAGGAGTTTCTCCCAACATAATTGCCCTTCCCATTATCCGGCACTTTATTTTTTCAAAGCACTTTCCGACCATTAATTAGTTAACCCTTAGGACGCCCCAGAGCTGGCGCTCAATGTCACCCTCCCTGTCTCCTGGCTGGGAAGAGGAGGTGGGGAGGGGTCAGGTACTTTGCTGGAAATCACTCTGGATGTGAGGAGCTGGGGGAGAGGGTGAGGCTGTGGGAATCTTCTTTCCAGTTTTAGAGCCTCAGCCCAGACCTGGGCTGCTACCAACTAGACTGTGGTTGAGTTCAGGAGAGGGTCCCCAGCACTTTAAAATGGATGGGGTTCCCAATATTTCATTCCCTTCCCTGTGGCTTGTTTAATGAAGGAAGAGAATAAACCACTGTGTAGCAACACTTCGGCTGGGAACTGGAAAGAGAATAAGAAACTTACAGGGCCAAGGGGCCAGCAGATGTAGTGTCTGTGGCTCAGAGTGTACATTTGTTCCAATCATCCACAAGCACCCAGTAACAGGAGCCAAATAACATGATCTCCTCCCCCCAAGAATGCTGCAAAGTGAGAGGCTGGCTATCACCGTTATCCCCAACAGCCAGAGTAAGGGAAGAGTTGGGGTGTTTATAGAATTAGATCTTTGGGCACCATTCCAAAAGTGTGGCCTGGCTCCTTCCATCTCTGTCTTTATACAGTCTCCGCATCCCAAGTTAGGTGGGCAGGTGCAAACTTTAGGGCAGACATCCCAGGATCCATCTGGGAAAACCATCATGATTCATTTCTGGTATGGGGTTCTGGCTCTGCCGTGAACTCCGATCACGACTGCTAGGGATACACTGTCAAACTACCAATATTTTACATTTACGGCCTCTCTGTAGGCTGGACTTCTTTAATGATTTTTTTTTCTTGAAATACATGAGCTGGCTCCCACAAGGACATTGCCAGGAACCCACAGAGAGTGTTTCCAAGATGCTCAAGCAGGCTTCCCAAGTCCCTCGGATTCAACAGTACGTCTTTCTTGGGGCTGCCTAGAGGCAGGAGCTACACATGTTAAAGCAGCTATTTGCCTGAAACCATCCCCAACTTCCCTCCGCTACTTACAAGCAGCTTGGCATTGGTCAGAGAGACCTGTCTCCAGTCTCCATGTATGTGAACACAGTATGGGAAGGTATCAACATCCCTTCTGGGCCACTGCAAGTGCCCAAGGGGACGTGAGCTGCCAAGCACTGGATGAATAACTAGATAACCAGTTGCTTAAGAGTTTCTGTTCTTCCAATATCTTGGTTTGTTTCTTCTCTTTGGGGGCAGGGTAGGGAGAGTGCTGGGTTTTGAACCTAGAACCTCTTGAGCCAGTGTCTTAGTGAGGATTTCTATTGCTGCGATAAAACACCATTACCGCCGGGCATGGTGGTGCATGCCTTCAATCACAGCACTTGGGAGACAGAGGCAGGCAGATTTCTGAGTTTGAGGCCAGCTTGGTCTACAGAGTGAGTTCTAGGACAGCCAGGGCTATACAGAGAAACCCTGACTTGAAAAACCAAAAAACCAAAACCAAAACTAAAACAAACAAACACACCATTACCAAAACAAACTTGGGGGGAGGAAAAGGGTTTACTTCGGCTTAAAACTCGCAGGTCACATTCCATCCCTGAGGGAAGACATCATAAGAACTCAGGGCGGGACCCTGGAGGCAGGAGCAGGTGCAGAGGCCCTGGAGGAGTGGCTTACTGGCTTGCTCCTTCATGATAGGCCCAGCCTGCTTTCTCGTGGCACCTCGGATCACCAGCCCAGGGATAGCACCGCCTATAATGGGCTGGGTCCTCTCCCATCAGTCACTAATTAAGAAAATGTTCAGCTGGGCTTGGTAGTGCACGCCTTTAGTCCCAGCACTCGGGAGGCAGAGGCAGGCAGATTTCTGAGTTCGAGGCCAGCCTGGTCTACAGAGTGAGTTCCAGGATAGCCAGGGCTATAAAGAGAAACCCTGTCTCGAAAAATCAAAAAAAAAAAAAAAAAAAAAAAAAGACAGAAAAAGAAAACGTTCTATGAGCTTGCCTATAGGCCAATCGTAGGGAGTTGTTTTTCTCAATTGTGAATCCGTCTTCCCAGATGACTCTAGTTTGAATCAAGTTGACACAGAACTAGCCAGGACAATCACAGAGCCACAGGCCTGTCACGCTCCAGCACTGATTTCAACTCCATTCATTTCCTTCAGGATCTGGGTCTGAATGTGCCCACCAGGTGATGGGGGTTGGATGTTGCCTCAGAACTTCTCCATTGAGAAGAGGAGCAACCGCTGCCCAAGATGTCTTTCCTGCCTTCTTGGTCTCCTCAAGATCAACTCCTTCACTATCACTGGGGTATCTCATAGGGGGGCCCCCAAAAAGGGATCATGACTCATGGTCTGAGAACTGCTGCTCTAACCCTTTGAGATGGAGTTGGTCACCATCTACATCTCCCTGGTGCTTAGCCTGGGGCTTCCAGAGGTCCAGAGGTAGACCCAGCACAGTGCCCCTGCATCCCAAGCCCACGCCCATGCCCAACAGGTACAGGGTGCATGCTAGATATGTGTTTGTTAAATAAATGAAAAGACACCCTAGATCAAGCACAGAAAGATGACAACGCCTATGAACTGTCCCCTACCACAGCCCGCACAGGCTACAGGATTTCTCCTAGGGAGCCTGTTAGGCCTTTGCAACTGTCCCGTGGGCAGGGACTGTCATCTTCACCTGCACGTATGCAAATAAGGGCCAGGGAGGCAAGTGAGTCATTCAGAACAGGAACTCTGGAGCACAACAGTAGCAGGAAGCAGGCTGGGGGTTGAAGCAGGCATTGGATGAGGCATTCCAGCTTCGTGGTATGACAGGGCTTCTGGTACTTCAGGATTGGCGGTAGAGGGATCACAGGGTCTCAGAACTCAGCTGCAGTTTGCGCTCTCAGCCTGCAGCCAAGGACAGGGATGGGCTTGTTCCTAGTCCTGACCGCTCTCCTAGCACATTTCCACCATCACCTACACAGGGAATTAAGACTCAAATCCTCGTTTGACACGATGCAGGAGGATGCTAAGTACTTAAGCGCTAATTAATTAGCGAGCGGTACCCGCAGCCATCAGCCACTGGAGGAAACCTCAGACAGACCTCCAGAGGGCCAGTGTCCTTCCTAATGTGCAGTCCCAGGACCAGCCAAGCATGGGGACAGAGAGGAGGGAGCTAGCTGTATGATACCAGGCCCAGCCGCCAGTGAGAAGAGTGTCTGGGCCAACTCTGATCTGTGCCTTTCAAGTCCCTCAGAAACCAAAGTGCAGGAGTTAGGACTCTGGAAACTGCCAGCATGTAAGGCCCTGGATGTGCCTTTCTCTGAATGAGGAAGACTTACTCTGTGTGACTTTGCCGAAGGCTCTCAAAAGAAAGCCAGGCCCCATAGTAGGACCAGTTGGGAGGCCACCAGAGAAGAAGGCCTCTTCTTCCCAGCCAGTTAGTTTGGGTTTTTCAGGACTGGGATCAGGCAGGCATCCCAGTAACAACAGAAGGAGCACCGATTTAAAAGTGAGCACTCCCCACTCATCTTGCTCTTAGTTTCACCATCTGTGGTTACCCAAAGTCAACTCCCCACGTGGGGCAGATGGTAATAAGATCCAAAAGTGTGGAATCACATTAGATTTGAGTTCCTTCTCGCTATATTCCTTGTGTGGGTCTGTTTCTGACCCTCAGCTTTCCCAGCTGTAAAATGGACACAATACACGTATGATACACACAAAGCCCTGTGTGCAGGGTCTTCCGCACAGTTCTCACAGAATCAAGATTTCATAGCATCTCCCATCGTCTTCATCATTGTGGAATAGTCGCTTCCGCTTGGCAATGCTCGACACTCATTTATGATTATTTGTGGGAGGGCCTGTGGCATGTAAGTAGCCAGACTGCCTGTGTGCAGCCATCACTATAGAGCCCTGCTGTCTCCAATATCCCGTCGGCCTCCACCTGCCGAGTGCTGAGATAATCAACATTTGTCACCACCACGCCTGCCCTGACCCTTATAACTAGAGTACTGTTGGGTAAACAGTCCTTCTGGTTAACTTGAGACTGTCTTAAGTCTAACCCTGAGGATTCTGTTATCACGAAAACCCCTCGAAAGCTAGCACAAATCGGGACAGCCGGTCAGAATCCCTGTGATGAAGAGGACAGAGAGGAATTGCGTAGGGGACAGTGACGACTGTTGGGCAGACTTTTTTTTCCCCACAATGCCTTTTTCTTCCGAGTCAGGGCTCTATTCTCTGGTACCTTGGAGACCTTCCCCAGAGGTGGCCTGACTTGGAAAGGGCCAAACAAGGGGGACTCAAAGAATCCTGGGCAAGGCCTACAGAAGCCTGAGCCCCAGACCCTTCTCTGACCCTGTGGCTTTGATATCCTCTCCTGGTTTGTGTCAGCCCTGGGCTCCACCTCCCTCAATATTTGCTTAACAATCAGCCTAGAAACAGCATTGTTCAGGACAAAAATAAAAACATTAAACTGGAACCTGTTTTCGTCTCTGCTGTCTAAATACCTCAGGAGGGAAGGGAAGGCTATTCCCTGGACACAGCATTGAAGACAGGCCAGGCCACAGCAGGAGCTTGGGGTCACAGCCTCAGTTTCCCCAGATGCTCAAAAGGGGCGCTTCAGACCAAGAAGTGAGTAAGACACACAACATTTAACTGAACCAAAGGACCACTCACCCGTGGCTTTTTGTTAGATTGCAATCTCATCCCCAAGGCACAAATGGGGAAGTAGAAGGTTGGGATACCCACTCAAGAGCCAGGGAAATGGTTCAGAGGGTGTGTCTGTCGCACATGATGAGAATGTGAGCTCGGATCCCCAACAACTATGTAAAAAGTCAGATGTGGCCACATGTAACCCCAGCACAGGGGAGACAGCGACAGGAGGCTCTCCCAGAGTTCACAAGTTCAATGATGAGCAGAGGGAGAGAGAAAGAGAGAAAGAGAGGGAGAGGGAGAGGGAGAGGGAGAGGGAGAGGGAGAGGGAGAGGGAGAGGGAGAGGGAGAGGGAGAGGGAGAGGGAGAGGGAGAGAGGGAGAGAGAGATTCAGGAAGACACAGATGTCAATTTCTGATTTCCACAGGCGCCTGCACAACAACACATATGAATGCATACATACCAAACACACACACACACACACACACACACACACACACACACACACACCAGCAACAAACCCAGAGCTAGTCAAGGAAATAGGCAGGGGAGTCAGAGTCACCCCAGAAATGGCTTTCTCTTTTAATTGTCTGCTCATTAAACACCTCATTCAATGGCTGAGGAGACAGACTCAGGAGCAGCACTCTCAGGCCTGTGTGTCCAGCATCCCCTGTCTCTCTCTCCCACTAGGGAGAAGGATAAGTCCCCCAAGGGGACCACACAGTCCCACAGCCTTCTCTTCACACACAGGAGAGACAGACAGGGCAGTGGTGTGCCCCGTTCACCAGTGAGGGCAGACAGCCTGGCATGCAAATGAACTCAGGGCAGAGATCAAGTGTGTCAAGCAGATGTGAGCTCACCAACACAAGCCATCTGAGCTAGTCGCAGGGACGAAACAGGGCCCGGGTTCCCTGTGCTGCGCTGGGTGCTAGACATGTCCGTTCATCCCTCATTTTTACAATGCTAGACATGGGACCCATAGCCTCGTGCGTAAATAGTTACTACACAAATGTTCTCCCAAGGAGCCTCACCCCTGCCCTCCAGACACTTCAGCTGCAGCCTCCTCCAGAGACTCACAGCAGCCCTTGAAGCCTTTATTCCCCTGTTCTAGCAGGAAGGGAGAAACTGAGTCATGACTAGGTCTCCTCACAGCAGAGCTATGGCTCAACAACTGATCCATCTGACTCAACCCAGCCTGAGCAGGCTGGTCATAGAATTCTGATTCTCCCCTTCACAGTGGTGACATCAATCCCCTCACTGGCCTGTGCCTTTGTTTCTTTGTTTACGACACGGGTCAATAACACTCCTCACGCAGTTACCGGGAAGGCGCAGCGGAGCATCTACTGCAAGGTGCCGGCCGGACGGCCGTGCAAAGAGCACGGGACACTGTGGCTATTGCTGCCACTGTCTGCTATCAGCAGTAACAGGCAGTATGGGTTCTCCAGGGGCAAGGCACTCAGAAGGGTGGGGATCTTGGGTGACGTCTGAAGCTACTTCTCCCGAAACACTGCCACACACACACACACACACCACTCCATTCGTTCTCAGGCCCGCTCTGGCCGCTCCAATCTTGTAGGATGGTTCACGGCCACGAGTGCCTGTGGTGGGGACAGAAGCCACTGCTCAGGTGTCCATGGGCCCTCCTCTTGTGCCTACAACCCTGCCCTATTTTTTTCCCAGTGGGAGGGTAGGGCAAAGAGCCTTGTCTGACACCTGGCTTCTCAATACAGTTAACTCTCAAATTGGTGCAGGCCAGTCCCCAGCTTGGTCCCCTGACTGAGGGAGCCCTGAGGAATGCGAGGGGCTAAAGAGAGGGAGTCCAAACTGTGCTAAGGAATAAAAAAATCCTGTCCCTGGGGACACAGTAGCTTCTTCCTTACAAGGCTGGTCCTGGGCCATCCCTGCCCAGTTCCTGCCTGTTAAGGACTCTGCTCAAAGCTCCCCAGAGCCCCCCACCCTGTCTCAGGTCCAGCAGGACAATGTCCCAATTTCTTCACAAGAATCACCAGGTCCTTGGTTGCTCTGCCATGTTCTCCAGATGGCCTTCTCTTTCTTCTCTTCTCTGACAGCCTGGCCAATGGCTCTCCCTCTCTCAGGCCGCACAGGATGCCCCAGTCTTGTCTCCAGACTCGATTGACATCCCGTTCCAGGATGCTTTCTGCCTGAACCCCTTCCTCCTGCACCTCTGTTGCCGGCCCACAGAAGACAGCATTTCCCATTTCCTTGACTACCTATTACCCCTTCCTCTAAGAGTTGAGAGAGGCTGCCTTTTCCTGAGTGTCAGACACACCTGCTCCCTGTAAGCTCATCCGACCAGGCAATCAACCTGTTCTTCTTCAACAGGGCACTGCTACCTGAGCCTGGGCCTTACAGCCCTGAGCACTAGGGCTCTGGAGACCTAGAGGCCCAAGGGACACTGCCACAGAAAGCATTCGGAGAATGTGGGATACCTTCCCCCTCATGGTCCTATAGCATCTTTAAGGCCAGAGCCATGTGGCAATATTTTGGTCACATCCCCCACGCTGCCCTATAGGGAACAGTGCTTGGCTTGGCCCAGGAGGCCTCCAGGGTGCTGTGTGTGCGCCTTGGAGCCTCTCAAGTGCCAGGTGGGGAAGAGAGGCTGCTGGGAGCAGCTCAATCAGGAGGGCTTCCTGAGGGAAGTGCCCTGGGCAGGGCCTGAGAGCAAGCAGAGGCTCAAAGGAATTGGAAGGGAAGAAGGCAGATGCTCTGCGGAGTGATGGGGGATGGGACAGAGATAGGAGGAGCAGGGAAATGAGAGTGAAAACAGATGGGGGTGTTCCTATGCACTGGGGTCTGGGGTACTGCCTGCAAGTAACATTTAGGAACAAACTAAGCTGCACACCTGGCTGTGCCTTACCCAGGACCCTCCTGCTTCACTCTACCTATGGTGGCCGGGGCCGTAGGTCTTTCTCAGAGTGAAAGCAATGGCAGCAGTCTGGGACAAAGACAATGGTACCTTCCCCCAGTCAGGGAACCTGGGGAGTGCCCAGGGCAGGGCTTGCCCAGGCCTGGCACACCAGCTGCGCCCTCCACCCTGGGACGTCCTGTACCCGGGAGGACTTATTAAAGGGACAAAGGTCCCATGGGGTGCAGGCACCCCAGGCTCAAGCCTGGCAGTTGGCCCAGGCTCTTAGCTTCAGCGTGAACCCCCACTTTCAACTCTGGTAACTGAGGCTTTGGGGCACACGGGCAGATCTGGGTCGTGGTCCAGCCTCTTTGGTGGAAGGTCTCAAGTCATGTGAGGATGGCGGCTGCTTGCTGGATGTTCTTTACAGGGTGTAGGTTAGACCCAGGGTGCTTCAGCCCAGCAGCATGGGGTATGAATCTTTGATCTGAGTTACTGTGTAGCCTTGGGAAGGCAGTGTGACCCCTGGACTTCCCATCCCCATCTCTGAATAAAACAGGGTTAGAAGTAGTAACTATCATTCATGACTCACTGAAAATAAGCTCAAAAACCACCGTCGTTCCAGGGCAAAGGAGGTGACCAATAAATAGCCACCTAGTCTTGCTGTCGTTGGGATAGAGGGACATGCATGTCACCCTGGGTTCTTTCTGCAAGTCCCAAAGGCAAGGAAACTACCAAGAGAGAGTTGGCAAAGTGGTGACTGTATCACACGACACCCGCCCCCCCACCATGCACTATGGGGGATTGCCAGGTGTTGGGTGATGGGAATGTGGGCTGAAGCCCCCAGAGCCAAAGCTGGGGTGAGCCGGCTTCATGGAGCTGTACCTAGGGACATCGGCCAGTGTCACAGGACAGGGGCCAGTGATGGCTGAATCAGGGCGTGGGGGCAATCAGCTGTGAGAAAGTGGACCTGGGTTTATTATTGCTGAATGTTATCACCCTCGATAAGAGGCAGATTAAACGGAGAGGAGGGAGGCTCCGGCAGGGGTGGGGAGGGCAGAGAGAGAATCAAAGTACAGCCTGGTTTGCTGAGCAAGCCCTTAGCTGTTCTTAGGGCCTGGTAGGGACCCCAGAACTGACCTCCTTCTTGGTGGGGGACACTGGAGACAGGAAGGGCTTGATAGGCCTGGCAGACCACTAGGTTGGCAGAAAGTCCAAGGCCTCCTGAACAAGGGCCTTTTCCCTGGGGTACAACCCACCTATTCTGGCCTCTGCTGCTTGCCATTATTAGAGTTGCCAGCTAGTTCTATCTGCATGAGGGACAGACCTGGATTGACTCACCAGCTAGGCCACAGGGCAGGTCCAGTGACCTCGGGTAAAAGTCATATGAGTTCTTCCAGCCTCTGTTTTCTCCCCTCCAAAGGTAGAGGTCCCAACTGGAAAAGGACGTCTGTGGAAATGGAGTATCAGCCGTGCAGGGGTGCCTCCTCCCCTTGACGTGTCTTTCAAAACCAGACGCGGGGGTCATTCGTAAAGGTATCTGCCACAAAGCTTGATGAAGTGAGTTTGATCTCTGAGACCCACATGGTGGGAGGGAAGAACCAACTCCTGCAAGAAGTCCTCTTACCTGTATCCCCCTCCCTACAAATAAATACAGAGAGAGAGCGCACACGCTATGGGGGTGGGTGCGTGGGCGGGTTCATGGATGTATGTTTAGTTTACACGTGTGTCTGCCTGCGTGTGGACGTCAGAGGTCAACCCTGAGTGTCATCCCTCGGAATCCACGGGGTTACCATGGGAACTGTTATGTTGTCTGAAGACAGGGTCTCTCACAGGCTCACTAGTTGAGGGACTGGCTGGACATTGAGCCTTGGGAATTCTGTCTCTGCCTTCCCGGTGCTGGGAGTTCTGTAACACATGTCCCAGAGATTAAACTCGGGCCCTTAGATTTGCACAGTGGAGCCACCACCCAACCCCAGGACACTTTTTGTCTAGTATGTCTTTTGTCTCCCCCTACCCCTTGCTGTCCCTGGATAGCTAATGAAGGTTGCTGACTGACTCGGGCCCTGTTCTCTGAAATATGCTCCCAAACTTTATACTATGAGAAACAGCTGAGGTTCCATACTCCCATGTTATAGATGTAAGAGTTGGGGGTCTGACGTGGGATAATAGTTTGCCCTTCCCAAAGTGGGGACCTGGAAGTCCTAGCTGCCTATCCAGCACACTGCTCCCTCTGTGGCTGGCTTCCCTGGCACTCGAGCAGAGCTAGAAGCCTGGCTTAGAGATTGCTAGGGTGTCAGGCCAGTGTGACTCAGGGGCCCCAAGCCCCTAGAGGTGTCTCTGGCCCTCCAGCAATTCCACTCTGCGACAGGCCTCACAAGGCATCCTTGCCATCAGAGAAGGCTATAAAAAGCAACACTTTCACCCCCAGACTATGACCTGTGCAACTTCACAGAATCCAGTGAAAACCAGAGATAACCTTCGGGAGGTCTGACCTTCAAGAGCAGTGTGACAAGAGGGGACGCTCTGGACTGCCACTTGGCCTGGGTTGGGGACAGAGCATGTGGTTGTGGTGTGAAATAAAGGACGGTGCTCCTGGGGAGTCGCTGGGAACAGCAGTAACCACAACAATTGGTGTTATCAGAGCTGACGAACAGCCAAGGCCTAGGTGGCCACATTGGCTCTAGGAGCTCTCCATCTCAGCGAGGTAGGACTATGATTACCCCATTTGACAGATCAGGAAAACAAGGCTCAGAGTGAACCGGTGACTTGTCTGAGTTAACACAGCTAGAAAGCACTCAAATCGACTCTCCTCCTCTTCTCAAGATGACGTCCCTCTCCGCAGCTCAGGCTGCCTTTGAAGGCACGGTGTTCCCACCTCAGCCTTGTAGCTGCTGGAGTTATATTTTTTTTCCAGTTCTTCAATGCTCTGGGCCTTTCCTGCCTCTGAACCTTCACATGGGCTGCCCATTCTGACTCAAGGGCTTGTCTCTTCTCTTCGTCTATTTAATGTCTCTCCTACCAACTTCAACTGGGAGACCATTTCCTTAGAAAGGCTTGCTCAGTCTCCTTTCCTTCCTTCCTTCCTTCCTTCCTTTCTTCCTTCCTTCCTTCCTTCCTTCCTTCCTTCCTTCCTTCTTCCTCTGCCCCCTTCACTCAGTACCTATCTTCTAGGTGATAGCTACACACCAGTGACCTTGAGAGCCCACGGTCCAGAATGGATTACTGGGCTCTGAACCGCCCTAGCTGAGGGAGATGTCCCTCCCTCCCATCCTGAGAAGAAGATATTGCCACATCCTGAAGGAAGATGAAACCACAGGATCAAGCTGACACGTCATCCCAAGGCATTTGCCTTTTATTTAAGCAACATAATCTACTATGGGATTGCATGTCAGGAATTTTATTTTTATCTTTGCGTGTATGCACGGCACATGTGTGGAGGTCAGAGGGCACCCTGGGCTGTCAGTCTTTCTCACCTTCCACTGTGAGACAGGGACTCTTTGTTTTTGTGCGGCACATGCCAGGCTAGCTAGCCCACGACTGGGACTACAGATGTGCCCCACCAGGCTTCGGGGTTTTTGCTTGTTTAATTACGTGTGTACCTATGTGTGTCTGTGTGTGGGCATGCGCACGAGAGCACAGTTCCCATGGAAGCCAGAGGCAGCAGATCTCTCCGGAGCTGCGATGACAGGAGGTTGTGACCCGTCCACATGGGTACTGAGACCTGAACGCAGGTCCATACAAGAATGGTTTGTGCTCTCAACAGCAGAGTCCTCTCCTGCCTCGAGCTTGGTTTTACATAGATTCCGGGTATCCACACGCATCTCAGATCATCACGCTTACGCCGAAGACACTTTATCTACTGAGACATCTCCCCGGCCCATGGAATTTTAAATTTTATTTTATTTTATTTTATTTTATTTCTTTGTAATTTCCAAATGCTTGGTTTGTTTGTTTGTTTATTGAAACAGAGTCTTGCTGTATAGCCCAAGCTGACCTCAAACCTTATAGCTCAAGCTGGCCTTGAAGTCTCTGTCTTCCTGCCGGGGACTCATAGACACGTGTCGCCATCATGCCTGGCTCTTACTTTACTTTGGAGTGCTCGGGATTGAATCCAGGGCCTCTAGTTAAGCATGTGCCCGACTGCCGATCCTGGCCCTGGGATAATATATTAAACTTAAATGACGTGTATTGCCTACGTTGTATTTCTTATCACTGTATGTATGTATGTAATGTTGTATGTGGGGTTGTGCACACTCAGGCACTCATGTGGGGGTCAGAGGACAACTTTGTGGAGCTGGGTCTCACTTTTCTCCTCTCAGGTGGATCACAGCACCTCTCTGATGCTTCCTCGGCTCCTGCAGAAAATGACAGATGTGTATTGGAACTTCTCCACAAGTCCAGCAGGCCCAACAGCCTATCTGACCGAGGACAGAGCTGACAGTCCAGCTTCATCGAGTCTACACCTCCGAAGGTCCCATGCCTCCTCCCACCTCGTCCTCCTCCCCGCCTACATGGTCCTCAGAGAACGTCCAGCCTGAATCCTAGGTGAATAGAAGACCCTGTCCCATCCTGCCCCAGGCTCCAAAGGAAGAAAAAACAGGAGGAAGGTCACATTGCTCACTTGGCCGGCTGCCTGGTTTTCATTAGGCCCGCTGCCTAATTTTCCTGGGCGTCTCTTGCTTTCTTGGCTAGTCAGTCGCTCTTCTTTCTTAACCATCAGAGCTGTCACACCCCTGTCCCCTTACCCCAGTATGGGTGCCTCCAGTTCTTCCTGCTGTATCACTTCACTGAATCTTGCTGCAGTGTCAACCTACAGTCCCTCTTCCTGGAGTCCCCTGGGATAGACAGCAGCATTCTGATGTGACCAGCAAGATTAACTACCATCATGCACATTTATTGAGCACTTACTGTGTGCCATGCTGGGGAAACTCAGCAGTTTCCACCAATCATCTTACAAGACTGGGACTTTCCTTGTGCCCATTGTCCACCTGGAGAAACTGAGGCTAGGAGGTAAAGCGTTAGGGCTGGGACCTGGAGTAAAAGCCTTCAGCCACCCATCATGGAAGTAGACTGTGGGTGTATCTTCTCTCGACTAGACTGCTCTTGATCCACAGATACACTTGTCTTCTAGATCTTTCTCCCATTTGTTCCTAAGTGGGGTTTTCCTTCCAGGTAATGAACCCAAGCCTCAAATACAGGACACTAGGGATGAGTGAGATCTGAAGGGTCTCAGAGTGTCGAGGTTGCTGGGACAGGGATTCTGGGTTCCAAAGCTGGTTTGGGGAGTCCCAGAGCTGGTCCTTCTTTTGGGAGGTGGAATCTGGGGCTCATAGGAGAAAGGCGAAGAGGGTAGTGAGGGTCGTGATCCCCATGGGGACCTAGCATCACCCCAAGTTTGAGTAGATAGAAGTGTTGACACTAAGTTAAGCTCCAGCATTGACTTCGTGGGGCCAGGCCGGGGCAGGGGGCTGCTCCACATGGAATTTGATGTCGATAAACTGCCTAGACGAGGAAGACGTGATCCCTTCCCAATCTGAAAGAGACTGCCTATCGCTCCTACCCACCAGGCAACCCCACAGGGAAGCACCCAACCACCCTCGGGACCCCACACTCACCGGGGACAATGACAACTCCTAGTAGGGTGGTGTAGGCCATTGATCTCTCAATGGTATCTGCAGTGATGAAAGTCAGAGAGAGAGAGAGAGAGAGAGAGAGAGAGAGAGAGAGAGAGAGAGAGAGAGAGAGAGAGAGAGCTCTCCAGAGCCTGACATTCTTTTTAGGATGCCCATAAAAGATAATATGACCTGTAAAATCTGCAAGCTGCTTCCAGCCCGTGGCGCCGGGCCCCACATCCCTCTCCCACCCCCAGTTCCTTGTTTCTGTCCCAGAGGAGGGCACTGCAGTCTGGAAGACCCTGAGGGCCCACACCCTTAGAGATAGGGAGCTCAAGACAGCTGCCCGTGGTCACAGTGTCTGTCCAGGTAGACAGAGCTGGTGAAGTGCCTCCCTCTCTGCCCCCCCCCTTCCCTGCACCCCTGTCCCAGGCCCTCGGGTCAGCAGGGCAGCTGCTGCCAGCCTTGAAGGAGGTGGTGATGTGCTGAGGCAGATCCCAGGCTCTAGTGAGTCACCCCGTGGGAGTTTGTTGACGAATCCAAATCCTGGGTCTTTTGTTTTTAGCTCCTGGGAATTCAGGGTCTGCCCAGGCGGAATGGTGAGAAAGGGAGGCCAGCCTGGACTGTCTTCTCAGCTACACCTGGGAACTGTGCTCAGTTCTGGGCAGCCCTGAAACTTCAGTTTCTCTACCTTTAAAATGGGCGTAAAATGATTACAGAAACCTCTCTAATTAGTGAAAAAGGTGAACATAAATATCCTGCCCTGGATAAGTAGGCGGTATTAAAATGAAGTATGTCATGACAAGCACAGATCTTGGGCCAATGACAAGCCGTCATTTACTGAGTGCTTCCCGTGTGTGCCAGGCGCCGTAGTAAGAGGGGTATAATTAATTCTGCCAACTACCATACGAAGCCTGTGAGATTTATTATCCATTTTTTTAAGGGAGGAAACTGAGACCAGAGAGGTCAAGTATCTTGCCTGAAGCCACATGACTTATAGACCCAACTGGCAGGCTCCCCGGCCTCCCACGGTGCAAATTAAGGACACCTCTACAAATGCCAGGCGAGATGATCATGGGGCTGGCCCTGCTCCGCCCCTGCCCTCCAGGTAAAGGACCAGTCCCCGGACATTAAAATAGGTGTTCCTTGCCACACTTCCTCTGCTGATGACCCCCGCCCCTGCCACGAGTTCTGATGGGGCATTTGGCATCTTTGCCAGCCACACCCCCAGTTCCAACCACCTCAAGAGTGCTCCGGGAGGCCCTGGTTTCTCCCAGGCACACTTCTGTGGGCGATGGGGCTGAACTTCGCGTCCCCACATCCAGAGGTCCACGCGTCACAGCTGGAGAACGCTCCGGATTGGCAGATTTGCCTCCAGAGAGTAGGGCTGGGAGGCTCTCCCAATCTTCAGGACTCAGCACCCTCACCTCAGGTCAGGCACCTCCTTGGGTGCTCATACTCTTCCTTGGTAGAGAGGGAACCTGAGTTCTGCTTCCTCTCAGCTGGGGTGCATCTGACATTCCCAAAGGCTCGTAGGCAACAGAGCAAGGCTTGGAATACCCCCTCCCAGGCACAAAGCTCGGTCCCTCATTTCTGCCCCTCCTGTGTCTTCCTAAATATTCACTATCTACTTGGCAGTGTGTTTGAGGAATGTGACTGACTCTCTCTGAGTATTATCATGACAAAATATGACACACACACACACACACTTATTCTGAGGAAACCAAGCCTTCCAAAGGTCAAATGGGTTTGTACAAGCTCATACTGCCCATCAATGGTAGACTCAAGATTCAATAAAATCCATATCTTTCCGGGCATATAGGCCCAAGCTGTGAGCCACCAAGGGTCCCAGCAACATAGCTGCTTGGGTCTCTGCTCCTTCCTTCCTTCTCGGAACAGCCTTGGGAGCCGCCTTGGGTGTTTTAGTGAGCATGCGCGTATTGAATGCCGGACCGCACCACTGCGCAAAGGGAAGAACGAGACCTCAACTCTCAGGATAACCATGAAAAACGAGCAACGCAACCCAGGTGTGTGTCAGACGAGGAAACTGAGGCTTGGAGACAAAAGGCAACCTGCTTGAGGTCAATTAGTGAGTTGGGACAGGCATGGAAACCAAGTCACCCTCCCAATCACAGGCCCTTCCCACTTTCCTCCTTCTCCTATCATAGAAGCCGTTGGACCCAGCTCTGCCTGCCATCCCCAAGGGAGTCTGGGAACACAGTGTCTTTAAGCTGCCCTTTGAGGGACAGGCAGGGAGGGGGCTGTGAAGTCCCCTCTCCCCCGCATGCAGAGTAAGAAGCTCGAACCCCGTCTGTCAGAGATGGGGTCAGTGCGAGGGGTCTCTCTCCGCAAGCACTTACGGCACAATTGATGGGAGAAACGCTCATCAAACGAGGGACAAATCATAAAGCCCGGGAGATGGAAATTAGGCGCGGACGAACGATCCAGGTGCAGGGGAGATTTATGAAGGAGGCTGTATTCTAGCTAATGACTTCTGCTAATGATTCTCCGAAGTGTACAGTGGCACAGAGCCCGCGCTCCGTGGGGTGACATGAACCCCGAGGGCCCGATGAAGGACATTCCTGGGGAGATGGTCGTGGTGAGGGGGTGGGTGAGGAAGAGCAACAGAGGAACCCCTAGATGCAGGGTCCCCCCAAGAATGGTGGCAGGAGATCGAGGTCTTGGGGATGGGAGTTGGTCCTGCCATAGATTTATAACTCAGCTCAGCTCTTTGGCCCTCTCCCTCCGCTCGCCCTCAAAGTGCCTGCTTGCCTGGCAGCTCCAGTGTTGGCTGGGCTGCCCATTGCTGACACGCACATTTTCAAGACCATCTACTTTCTCCCACCAGCCCTCACCCCTACCCCACACACCGCTGCACAGTAGTCGCTTCCTGACCCCTCTCTCCTTTCCTTGTCTCCTTCCTACCTGAAGAACCATCCTAAGGGCCACCGACCCCTACTTACTCATGTTCTTCCACCCTCAGGACCATATCCCCAAGGTTGCTACCCAAGGACCTCAGCTGGAGACCATCCCAGCATCTCTCCTCCAATTTCCTCCATCACCTGATGAAGGGATGCTGACCCTCCTAGGTGGGACAGTCCTTTCCAAATCTAGCTTAAGTCCTACTTGCTAAAGACTGGGTCTAGAACCTTTCCTTCAGGAACCCCATGGCCAGAAAATGTTCACAGTGGCTAACTCATGAAGTCAGATCATCAGGGAACTATGTGTGCATCTTAGATCGTGGGTGTGTTCTTTTGTTCTGCCACAATTGTGTGTGTGTGTGTGTATGTGTGGTATGTGTGGTGTGTGTGTGGTGTGTGTGTGGTGTGTGTGTGGTGTATGTGTGTGTATGTGTGGTGTGTGGTGTATGTGTGCATATGTGTTGTGTGTGTATATTTGTGTGCATATGTGTATGTGGTATGTGCGTATGCAGTGTGTGTGTGTATGTGTATGGTATGTGTGTATACAGTATGTATATGTGTGTATGTGGCATTTGTGTGTGTATGTGGTATGGGTATGTATGGGTGTGCATGTATGGTATGTATGTATTTGGTACGTGTATATATGTATATGTGTGTATGTGATGTGTTTTAGTATGTGTGTATGTACCCATACGTATCTGTGGAGTCTGGGGGAGTATATGGGGAGTCCTCTTCTAGGATTCTCTTCTTCGTCCCCTCAAGTCAGGGTGCCTCAGTGCACCTAGAGCCAAGCCAGCAGCCTACACCCCCACGCAGGCCTTCTCTTCTTCTGCCTGCCACAATGCTGGGTTACAGGTCTGTGGGCATGCCTAACTTTTTAAAAGAGTTCTAAAGATTTCAACCTAGCTCTCCACACTTCCCCAGCAAGTGTTCTTTCTACTGAGCCAGTGCGTGGCTTTTGAAGTGTGGAACAAAAATCAGACTGGAGCTGGAGGAGCGGCTCAGTGGAGGAGCAACGGCCTCAGATGCCTGAGGCCCTGGGTTCCGTTCTCAGCGTGAAGAGATGGTGGGGGAGCAAGGCTGTGAGGGTGAAGGGATCCTGCTGAGCCCCTCCCACCATGGCTCAGGCTGCCTGCCTCATCCTACCCAGACACACCCTCCTTTTCCTGCCTGGGTTTCATCTCAGCCTCTCTCAGTGACATCCCAAAGCCCAGGACGAGTCAGAGTGAGCAGGCTCATCTCCCTGAAACCATGGCTTCCTCAGAGCGGCCCTGCCGAGCAGGTGTCTAATCTACCCCTGCTTCATCACTGGAAACCTGGGGTTCACAGGGTGAAGAGGTTAGTCCTGTCCACATGGTTGGCACACACAGGGCAGTGGACAAACCTGGATGCCTTGACTTCCCACCCAAGTTTCTTCTACTGGCTACTCACAGCAGCTCACAACGCGGTGAGCCCAGAGCAGGGAGAGGTGGCCCTGAGATGGCTCTTGCATGAAGAACCTGGAGAGGAGACTCAAAAAGGGACAGCTACTGACCCCAAGGCTGGAAACAGCTCGAGAGCAGGAACTAGTGGAAGCCTCAGGGGTCATGCGTGATCCCCAAACACAGCATTTAAAGTGGCGACAGAGAGAAACATTCAAAACACACTGGAGGCAAAAGCTTGGACCCAGCGGCAGGGACAGAGGGCTCCCGTCCACAGAACCAGGAGAGATCTTTGCGCAGATTGTCACTGCCTCTCTGCGTTGCCTAGATCTCATGCAACCGACACAGATGATGAAATAATCCAGCAAAGTTATTTTCATTGGGAAGACAGTCATGGGGATAGTCCCAAGAGGACAGAGGCAGTGCTCAGATTGGCTCCTCGTCCTCTGAGCACCTCATCTGATGGCAGAGGAGACAGAGGAGTGGGGGGGGGGTCTCACCTCAGGATCCAGTCTTCCTAGCCCCTCCCAACCCCAGGACTCCCTTGCCTAACTGTTCAACCCTGAAGTGATCAAAGACCAAAGTGAAAGTGAGCCGTGCCATGAAACTCCAGCCTGAGGAGGCAGGAGGATGGGCTGATGCAGGATAAGGAAGGATCACTGCTCACCAGCTGGGTGCCCCGGCACCCCCCCTTCCCTTCCCTTCCCCTCTCCCCCTCCCCCTTCCCTGTGCATTACTTCCATGCAGGAGTCCCCAGCCCTGTCTGGGGAGGGTAGCAGCTGGTAGTGGGCACAGCTCCAGCCCTGTCCCTATTCTATTCTGGAGCAGGCTGAGGGGTTCACACTGGGGGATTTTCTCTCCTCCTCTGGCCTGGACTCTGGACCAGTCCTCTGCCCAATTTCACAAGGTCCTGGGAACTTGAACTAGTTGGTTGAATGGATGGCATGAGTTGGGATCTGGGACAAGTGAGTGTTAATGGGAAGCAGGCAGAGGTCCTTGGGGCAAGGAGCTCTGAGAGCCATGAGGAAGGACCCCTAGGAAGTTAGGATGGGAGGGAACAAAGCATCATAGGAGGGTAACAACCATTGGCATCTGTCCCACCCAGTTTACCCACTCCTAGTCCTAACCTTGGGCAAGCCACTCAACTCTGAGCCTTCTTTTTGGCATCTGTAAAATGGGGATAATAATAGTAACAGTCAGCCTGGCAAATGGATTAAATGTAATATGTGCAAAGTGGCTGGTAATTGGTCAGCCTTCAATTAGTGGCAGCTATGACTCTTGTCAATGAGCAGAGAAGAAGACAGAAAGCCTAGGCAGAGGACCTTGTTTAGCACAGGAGAGATCTGGGGCTGAGTAGGAAGGTCAGGTGTCACACCCAAGGAGGAGGGAGAGGGGGATGGGGCAGGAAGAGGAAGGGAAGGGGAAGGTACTGGGAAGATGGCAGAGATAAATATATGTCATGATCTTGCCCCATCTGGGTCACTGCTGCACCCTGGGAGCAATGACTCAGCTGCGAAGAAAAGTCCTCCACCCAGAGACTGGTCCCACAGGCCGTGTATGGCACAGGCCCACGGGCATGGCCAGCACATGCCAGGGAGGTTATGGAACGATGCCCGGGGTCACCCATCTACCCCAGGGCTGTCTTCACACCCCAGTCTGGGATGAGGACCCAGAGCCAGTCAGCTGACTCCCCTGAGGTAGGAGAGGCCCAGAGGGATGGAGACCTAGCAAGGCCTTAGAGAAGTTGAAGGTCACAAGATCCCAACATAATAAAACTGGGAAACCCAGCACCTGCCTCTCGCCACAGGTGCCCAGTCTACTCCTAGCCTACAGCATGAGCCTCGGACCTTATTATCCCCTCCAGAGACTTCTATGGGCCTAGGTGGACCCTGGTGTACTCAGAGAGGCTTTCCAGAGATTTTTGGGTCTCAGAGGTTGAGGTTGATTCTTATAGGCCTCACTCTCTGGAATGACAAACGGATGACAAACGGATCCATCTGTCCGTATGCCCCAGGGATTCACCTCAGCCCTGAACCTTCCAGATAAATTCCCTTTCTCTTCGCCTTCACTGTGACTCCCCCGAAAATCAGAAACTCTCTGCCTCTCCCAAGCCCCCCCACCCCCCCCCATGCTGGCTCAGTATGCTGTCTAAGCCGCTCATCTCCATCCAAGCCCTGGGTTAGCAGCTTTGCTTCTGGAGGCTTCTTCTCCCTCCCCTTTCCTCTTCCCTTCCCTTCCCCCAACCCTCCTGTGCCTTCTTTCTCTATGAGTGTGTATGTGCTCATGTGTAGGTATCACCTTGCTTGCTTCTCCCTGGGATTTATCACCGTGTGTGATGAGCCAGGCTGAAATCTTCCAAAGAACAATGACCGTGTGTGTTATCAGTGACCCCTCCTCCACCGCAGAATTGTGACCACAGCACAGAGGCAGGACATTTCCACAAACCCTTAGCACCACACATCAGAAGGCCCCCAGCAACCTCAAGGTAGGCAGAGACCCACATAGAAGGGGAATAGCCCATCTAAGCCCTGGGTTAGAAGGACTTCACTCTAGAAGAGGACGCTCAGGAGGGCCTTCCCCATCTCCTGGCATCTGCAAGATGAATTCATATGTAGACACCTACATTGCCTGCTCTGCTCTGAGTACCATGGGTCAGGCCCACCACAGGGTGGGAAAGCCATCTCTTTCTGGGCACGGTACTCAGGGCCTTTCCCAACCCAGCCCAACTGCTTTTTGTATCAGAAATAAACACATGTTAATAAAAGGTGATGATGCCAGGTGACGGGCGCTGCACGCCCACTGTGTGAGGTCATCTCCCATAGACTGTTACCTCATCTAGCCCCGGCTTGATTGACATGTTCATCCTCAGTTTAAGGTCGGTGACAAAAAAAACTAATATGTCTTAGGATGGAGCCGAGACCTGGGCCCAGGTGACTCTCCTTCTAGGCAAACTCTAATCTTAGAGGACCTTGGCAGCTCTCTCCCTGAGGTCCCTGAGCCAACGCCAATTTACCCTTTCAGATTCTCCCAAACGTTTTCTCAGTGATGGCTGTCATCTGGTAGAGGGCTTGCCTAATATGCCCCACACGAACTGGGCATGGCAGCTCCCCCTGTAATCCCAGCCCTGGGAAGACAGAAGCAGGAGGACCAGGAGTCTGAGATCATCCACAGCCACATGTTTGAGGCCAGCCTGGCCCATATACAGCTCTGTCTCAACGGGGAGAGATAAATGGCTAAAAGGTGTCTGCTGCACAAACCTAACAACCTGAGTTCGAATCCCTGAGATTTTTGCAGAATCTGGACACTATGGTGCATGTCTGTAACTCCAGCAATCCTTCAGTGAGGCTAGAGACAGGGGTTGACGAATTCCCCCAAAAGCTAGCAGGCCAGTGAGCCTGGGGCACCCAGCTGCGCTGGTTAGTTTTTATGTAACCATAGAGTCACCTTGGAAGAGGGAAGCTCAATTGAGGAACTTCCCAGATCAGATGGGCCTGTGGCCACTGCTGTGAAAGAGTATCTTGACTTATGACTGATGGGGAAGGGCCAAGCCCACTGTGGGTGGCACCATCCCCAGGCAGGTGGGTCTGGGTTGTGTAAGAAAGCTAACTGGGTACAAGCCAGATAACCGGCCAGGACACAGCACTTCCTGGACTCTGCTTCAGTTCCTGCGTGAGCTCGCTGACTTCTCTCGGTGATGGACTGTGACCTGGAAGTACAAGCTGAAGCAAGCCCTCTCCAGAGCTCTTTATCACAGCAACAGTGATAAAGCAAACGCCAGTGCAGCAGAGAGACCCTGCCTGCCTCAAAAGCAAAGGTGGACTGGGCAGTGGTGGCACACACCTTTAATACCAGTACTCAGGAGCCAGAGGCAGGTGGATTTCTGAGTTCGAGGCCAGCCTGGTCTACAGAGTGAGTTCCAGGACAGCCAGGGCTACAAATAGAAACCCTGTCTTAAAAAAAAAAAAAAAAAGCAAAGCAAAGGTGGAAAGCTGGCAGAGACGTTCTGCCTAACCACTTAGTTCAGTTCCCAGAACTCATATGGGTGAGAGGACTCCCAAAAGTTGTTCTGTGACCTAAAAAGATGTCACAGCATGCACATACTTGAACACACACACACACACTAAAAATTTAAAAGCCATAAAGGACCCAAGGTTATCACTGCATCATTCATTCATTCAACTCATTCATTCATTCTTTCACATGCCTTTGCTGAGCACCCACTATGCTGAGTACTGTCTTCTGTTATCCTCCAGGGGTCCCTAAGTCCCAGTGACCCCCGAGAGATGGAAGCTGGGTCAGGGAAAGAGGGGGCGCTCCACCTAGTATCGTGCATCTCCACTCCCTCTGATCAGTCATGCTTCCTAATTCAATAAGGTGAGAAGGAGTATAATTTGATCATATTTGTTTTGCACCACTGCAAAAACAGAAAATGAAGGGCTGCACAGCCGCGCCGATTTACTTCATCCGACCTTGATTAAAAGAAAATTAATTGTCGCATCTCTCAGGATATCACAGGCAGCAGCCAATGGCTCTCCAGGACACCACAAAGAGAGAGAAAGAGCGGCGCTTCGTGCCCTTTTCTCTAGCCATTTGCAGTCAGGCACAGGGGAGCTAGGACTGGGGGGCGAGGCTTATTGCAGGTTGTTGAGACCGGAACCGGACCCCTGAACTCATCCTTTCCTCTCTCACTAGCTCTGGACTGCATCCACTCCCACCTGCTGCCCGGCGCTGGTACTCCACCCCCAGAGCCCTCCACGGAAGCTCCCCCAAACCCTTAGAGCTCCCTCTTCCCTAAGACTGGCAGGTGTCCCACAAAGAAACCCCAAGAAGACACTCTCAAAGAATCAGGACCCCTCCAGCTGCGTCCTCACTCTTTCAGCCCAGCCTGGCTCCTGAGAGAAATAGGGAAGGAGGGGGCTTGGCGCTGCCCGGGGTGAGCCGGGGCGGGGTGTCACTGGGGAGAGAGCTCATGAAAAGTTAATGCCCCCTTGCAGGTTGTTGATTTTTGTTTGTTTTTCTCTTTTTGCCAGAAGAGAAGCCTCTTTCATTAGCCCAGACTGTCATTACCCGGCATTAAATTTTCATAGAGCGGGGCGGGAGGCCGGGCAAGGGGAGGCAGGCAGGGGGGCAGCCAGGGCTCTGGGCGGGCCTGTGGGGCTGAGCCCAGCTCCCCGAGGTCCCTGCCTGCATACTGCAAGTCTGAATTGTAGTAACTGCTTTTCCCCATCGCTCAGTGTGGCTTTTGATCTTCCAGCTGCTCATTTTGGTGGCTTCTTCTCTTATTCCCATTTTACAGTCAAGAAATTGAGGGTGCACCCCCTCCCTCTATCGGGGCTGAAATCGTAAGTGGAAGAGGGGACAAAGCGTCCCCCTTCATTCTGGCAAACGGAGATACAAACTGTGATTGGGGTACTTAACCCCCCCCCCCCACACACACACACCGTGAGAGCACGAGGGACCTGGAACTCCTTAGCCCAACTCCAGGAGGCTGGTAGGCAGTTCTGCTCAGCCAGGCTAGGATCGCCATGCTTGTGGGCCCTGCGACCCGCCAGGCAGGTGTCAAGACCATCACAATGGTGCACCTGGTGTGGGCACCAGGCCTGCCCATTCAGCAGGGAACAATCACGGCTAGGCTGCCTCTGGCACAGAGGCCTCCAGGGGCTGTGAACCGAGGGCAGTGAGCAGATGGGCCTCCGGGTGTCAGGTTTCCAGTCTAGGGTAGGGAGCAGGATCTCTAGAGGGGCAGAGGGGAACAGCCAGGCTTCTCCCAGGCCCGCGGCCCCTCCCCTCCCTGCCTCTGGTCCCAGAGTAGGTGGGCATACTGACTGCCTACCACCTCCTAGAGAGGGACACAGAACCTAGCTGGGACTGAGGTTGCCAGGGGGAGATGCCTGTGTGCTTCTCAGCTGGGGGATCATACAAAGGCTGGACTCTATAGCCATCCGGGTTCCAACTACTCCCGAGAACTCTCTGTTTGTCCCCTCCCACGCCCCCCCCCCCCGCCGCTGTAGTCAAAGGGGGCTACAGCTTGAGAAAAGTGGGCAGTCTCAGAAGAGACCAAGCATGCCAGGCAGAGGGGCCAACAGGTAGGTGGTAAAGAGTCCTGCCTTGTGGGTGCTGCTGTTGGGACTAGAATGAGGTGGTACACTCAGCATAGGGTGTTCACACTGCCCACATGTCATTCGAGTGGGTTTCCAGTAGCCTCTGGGAATACCACTTTACAGTGAGAAGTTCTGCCTTGTGACAGTTCTGCCCTCCTGTCCTGGGAACCTTCTGGGTGCCTTCTAGGGGGCTGTTGGGTGTCTATTTCCTTCACCCTGACAGTAGTTTATCCTTCATCAGAAAGTAGGGCAGAGACACTGGAGAAGGAACATGTCCCCTCACCAGCTATGCTCTGCCCAGCTGAGTCCTACTAACTCTGACCTTGACCTCAAAGCACCAGGGATCTGTGGGGTTGGAAATGGGAGACCTGAGAATGGATGGGAGAGAGTCCTAGCCGCTTGTGTTACAGAGAGGAAACTGAGGCCCGGAGAAGGTTATATCATCCCTGACCCGAGTGTTTGCAGCCATGCAGTGGGAATGGGGCCCAAATGAGCGTAGAGAGCCAATCACTGCCCTGTCAAGGACAGAGGTGGTGATGAAGTCCTTGTGTCCACACTCCCAGACCAAGGCCTAAGAACACAGTCACAGAGATTATGTTGGAAGTCTGTGTGGGAACTTCCTAATGTCCAGCACACCCCGCAACACACCCCACTCCACCCCCTGCCGATGGAAAGCAGTTCTCAGGAGTGTGTGAGGGAGCCCATGGTATCTTGTTTAGAGGAAAAGAACGTGAGGCTTGCTGGAAAGGGTGGCTGTTCACTTCCACGCCACTGCTGTAACTGCATATTGGGGGCGATGAGATATCACGTAGCCTGGGACCTGTGGGTCCTGCACGATATCTGGGTTCAAGCGCAGGCTTTGTCTCTTCCTAGAGCACCACCCCAGGCATTTGAATTATTGCCCATGCCTGAGTTCAGTCATCTATAAATAGGAAGAGTAATGACCAAAGGCCTGACTTCATGGAGTTGGTAGGAAGACTTGGCAAGACTGTCCTAAAGGCCTCTCCACCTGGCATGGGAGAGGGGCCCAAGGTCGTCGTTCTCGTCGTTGTCGTGTGGGCAAATACAATTAATAGTGTTTGGTGACCCTCACGGGAACATGTCATCTGCAGGAAGAGTCATGGGAAACGGCTGGGGAGGCAAAGAGTTTATACAAGTAGTGTAGAGGAGGTAAGATTTGAACTCAAGCCCACCTCATTGCTGAGGGTTTTGAAGCCTCTACGACACACTGGAGAGTAAACAGTGATAGAATAACCAGGCAGCTCCCAGACCCCTCCAGGGTCCAACAGGCTCTGAGAACCTCCCCACGGGTGGGCTGGGAGCCTAACGATGTCCAGCTCACTCTGCTGTGGGTATGGCCGTGGATGATGGGTAAGGGAATTCCTGCTCCCAGCCTGACTAGGTCCCCTCCCTTCCTTCCCCAGCACAGCGTGGCACTGTGGTATGCTCATTCTAGGAACAAAGGCAACCCGGGCACATCCCCACTTCCTGGCGGTGTTGATTATCTAATTCACTACCCCTCAATTACTGCTTCCTGAGGGAGGCATTATCCCAAAGCACCTCCCGCCCAGCCCAGAGGCTGGCACGGCTGCTTGTGGTGCGCCACCCCCACCCCCCCCCAATCAGGAAAACCCACAGCAAACTAGCCCAGAGTCTGACCGCCAGTCCCCCTGGGCAGCCTTCTGAAAGAGGACTGGATGATACACAAGTGCACAGTCAGGGATAAGTGTGCACAGGCATGTCTCCTGTGAGGATGTACAGAGTAACAATTGTAAGGTCACTTGTGTATATGAACGAATGTACAAATTTGAGGGTACAGATGTATATGTGCGTGTAAGAATGAGTGTGCGCCGTGCTGAAGCGTGTACAACGAGTGTTCAAGTATATGAGTAGGTCAGGAATGCAAATGATTGTGTCAAAGTTTGTGCAAGTAATGGATAGGTATGTGATCATTCCTGTATGCATGAGTGTGTGTTGGGCTGAACATGAGTGTGAGAGTGTGGCTCAGTGAGTGTAGACAGAACTAGCTGAGACTAGGACAGGTGAAGGAGGCTCCCCTGGCTCCCAAGCACGAAAGCCCAAGGGGGGCTGTTAGCTCATAGAGGGCTTGGGGACCGAAGATGTCCTGTCCGTGCTAGACTCAAAGCTCCCCTCCTTCCTCTCAAAGGGAAAAAGATCACCAGGGCAGGTGGTCCTGGCTGGTTGCAGATGCAAAAAGACTCCGTGCTTATTTGCATCTTCATTTGCATATATTTCCATAGGGCCTACTGATTGGTTATTTGAAAGCCTCCCAAGAACCTGTCTGTTTGCAATGGTTTTGCCTGGAAAAAAAAAAGTTGCTGATTGGGCTCTGCTTTACCGAAGGCCGAGAAGAGCCTCCTCCAAGGGCCGATTCTAACTGGGAAGCAGGCCCTTGGACAGTGCTCCCTGGTACAGAACAAGAAACAGTTCTGTTGTGTCACCTGACCTCAAGAATGTGTGCATTGCCTTCTGCCAATTATGAACAAGGTGTGAGGAGAGGACAGATCAGGTGCCAGCTGCCCAGGCTTCTCAAATGTCCAGGCTATGGGTATCTAGCACTTCTACCTGGACCCCTAGGCCTGTGGCCAACCCTAAAGGTGGTTAAGAAAACCGAGGGGTGGAGTGGGTGGGTAGGGGAGTGGGGGTGGGTGGGTATGGGGGACTTTTGGTATAGCATTGGAAATGTAAATAAGCTAAATACCTAATAAAAAATGGAAAAAAAAAAAGAAAACCGAGGGTCTCTATGTCCAGCTATCACCACTGAGACAGTTTAGGGCACGGGGTCCCTCCTAACGTCAGGGCTAGACATTGGCTGTGCACTGGCTATGCAACTTGGAGTATATAGACTTAGGCCAGGTCTTTGAGTCCCCAGCCACCTAAAGGGAAGGTTGCAAGGTCCCAAAGAGGAGGAAAAAGGTTCCCACCAGAAGGGGGAGTGTGTGTGTGTGTGTGTGTGTGTGTGTGTGTGTGTGTGTGTCTGTGCACACAGTTTGATGTAAATGCAAATTGTCAAATGCATGACAGTCTCTGGGATGCGAAGGGAAAGAAACCTGTAGCATAGAATGTGCATTTGTGTGTTGTGAGCACCTCCTCAGGTGTCAAGGAAAACCACTTTTAAGGTGAAAGTCCTAAATTCCCACATTGCTTTTGCCTGGCCATTAATGGCCTCATTTTCTCCCGTAGTGAAGGGTAACCACAGGGGAAACACAAGTACACGGATGAGTGAGTTGTCTGTCTGTCTGTCTGTCTGTGTGGCATATGTTACAAATGCATATGTATACATACACTCTGGCTCATTGACTGCAAAGCTGCTCCTACTGACACCCAAGGTCACTACGATCATACTGGGACACAAGTGTGTGCCACGTTCTTATGTATGGCTGGCGTTCGAGCTGTCTGCACCATGCAGAACTGAGCACAGCACTGTACTGAGAGAATACCTGTCCTGTTCGTACTAACAGGCCGTGAACCTGTGTGTGCCCCGAGCTGTCTGCACAAGGGTGAGCATGCAGGGCAAGCATGACCCTGTGCAGTAGGTATGTGGACAGCCTAGCATGTGTTTGCATATCAGGAGTCGGGGGGATGTTTAGTAATTAAATCCCTTTTCATGCTTTGCACCTGTCTCCTTCTGAAAGCCGAGAGAACAGACGTCAAACGGGACAAGGGCTGGATTGAATACAGCCAATTCTGAAATATTTATTAGCTTGCGACTCCACTCAATGGTGGAGAAGGAACGGCAGCTAATCTACCCGGCAGCGCTCACAGCGGGGACATTTCTCAGCAGGCACGTCTTAGATTTCAATGACTGCTCACTCTGTCCAAAAATGGGAGAATTTTCATCTGGGCCCACGTGGGGTTCTACGAGTGCTAGCTAAAGACTCACAGGCCAGAGCCCAAACCCGAGCACCTCTCGGGCCAGCTCCCCGTTCCTAGGGCCATACAAGACTCTCCTCCTTAGACAAAGACTGAAGCATGCGTGAGTAGTTGTGAGTTCCTGGACCAGCTAGTGTCCTGTGTTTTGGGCATCGGATGCAACTCTTCCTGTTGTACATTCTGGCACCAAGTCTCACAAAAACCTGGAGGAGGTACTGGCCAGATGGCTCCGCAAGTAAAGGCATTGCCACGAAGCCTGATGCTCTGAGTTCAATGCCCAAGACCCACGTGGTAGAAGGAGAGAGCTGGTTATTTGCAAGTGGTCCCTACACATATAAAATATAGTTATATTAGGAAGAAAAACCTGAGGAGAGAGATGCTGTGTGTTAGCCCACTCGGTAGATCAGGCAACTGGGTATTGCAGCAGCATTTGATATGGTGGTTCTCAGCCTTCCAAATGCTGAGACCCTTTAATACAGTTCCTCAGGGTGTGGCAACCCCCAACCATAAAATTATTTTGTTGCTACTTTATAAGTGTAATTTTGCTACTGTTATGAATCGTAATGTAAATAGCTGGTATTTCTGATGGTCTTGGACAACCCCTGTGAAAGGGTTTTCCCACCTCCCCAAAGGGGTTGTGACCCATAATGAGAACCACTGATTTAATAAAACAGGAAATGGAGAACAAGGAAGTAGGTCATTTAGTTCAAGGTCAAAAACCTCAGGTCATCAGCCACTTAGTGGTGGAGACAGAATGTCACCCTTGTCTCGGTCCAGAGCTGTTGAGTCCTGAGCAGGAGACTGAGACTGCTGCGTGTGGCTCTCAGCCGATTGTGAAAAGCTACACTGTGTCCAGGTATACTTTTCTTCAGGTTTCTTCTCTTTGGAGTTCTTTTAAGCTTCTTGTTCTCAATAAAACAGAAAGAAAAAAATCCATTTCCCTCCTGCCTGAGTTCCTCCTCCTCCTCCCCCCCACTCCTTCCCCTCCTCCTTCTCCCCTCCTTCTCCCCTTCCTTCCCCCTCCCCTTCCTCCTTCCTCCTCCTCCTCCTCCTTCCCCTCCTCCTTCTCCCCTTCCTTCCCCCTCCCCTTCCTCCCTCCTCCTCCTCCCCCTCCTCCCCCTCCTCCTTCTCCCCTCCTTCTCCCCTTCCTACCCCTTCCCCTTCCTCCCTCCCTCCTCCTCCCATTCCGTCTCCTCCCCCGCTCCTCTTCTTTTTAAATTTGGAAGGAGGTCCTGAGTTTATGTTTAGACACACATGCACATGTATGTGCATGCACATGTATGTGCATGCACATGGAGTCTGGAGGGTCAACCTTGGCTGGTGTTTCTCAGTCCCCATTCCATTTTGTTTTTCTGCGGCAGGTCTTTCACTGTGACCTGGGCCTCACCAATTAGACTAGATTTACAGGCCAGTGAGCTCCAGGGATCTACCTGTCTCTGTCTTCCCAGCACTGGATAGTAAGCTTGTTATCCTGTCCAGCTGGTTTGTCTTTGTTTGTTTGTTTGTTTGTTTGTTTGTTTTTAAAGACAGTCTCACTGTGTAGCTTTGGCTGTTTTGGAACTCACTGTGTAGACCAGACTGACCTCGAACTCTCAGACTCTCAAAGATATGCCTGCCTCTGCCTCCCAAGTGCTGGGACTAAAGGTATACTACTAGGCCTAGTGATGCTGGATTTATTGTTGTTGTTGTTGTTGTTGCTGTTGTTGTTGTTGTTTTGATCCCTTATGAATTTCACATCATGCACCCCTAATTCCACTCATCTCCCGTTTCTTCCATATCCACTCTGTACCCTTGCAACTTCCCTCCCAAAAGAAAACAAACAAATGAAAATTGAGAAAAACAAGCCGGGCGTGGTGGCGCATGCCTTTAATCCCAGCACTGGGGAGGCAGAGGCAGGCAGATTTCTGAGTTCGAGGCCAGCCTGGTCTACAAAGTGAGTTCCAGGACAGCCAGGGCTATACAGAGAAACCCTATCTCGAAGAAAAAAAAAATTAAGGAACACATCTTACTATGAGAGCTGCAATGTATCACAGTGTGACCCACAGCATACCCTTTTGCCTAGACAGCTATCCTTGCAAGTGTTTGTTGCAATGAATCACTGGCCTGGTTCGAGGCCTCTGGCTTCCTCTACACCATCAAAACTGGATCCTCATCAGGTCTCCTCTCTGATATCCTGTTGTTGCCTTGTGTCATGGAGATCCTGTAGCTTTGGTTCTGCAGGGAGGGCTCCTTCACTTGCTCCAACAGTTACACATAGATGGAGTCAATGTTGGGGTGGGCCAACTCAAAGCCCTGGATGTGGGCCTGAGTGGTACCTGAGTGTTCAGCCTGACAACTCTCCCGCACCCATGCCACCAGGGCCAGCTCTCCCATGACAACTAGGCGAGAGGTAGGGCCAGCTCAGCTCAGCTCTTAGACATTAACATGGCCCCAGGCAGCAGCCCAGACCACAGACTGCCAAATGGCTTTTGGTTGTTCACGGACATTGACACAAACCCCTGCTGTGACAGGACCGTGGCCTTCAGTGGCAGCACAGCCCAGACATCACCCTGGTCTCAGGTGGCATCAACTGGCTACTCATAGCAGGCTGTGCCTCACTACTGTAGTGTCTTGTCCCCAGTTCTGTGTCCCTAACTAGTGTATAAACCACGCTTCTCTGTTCCTCCTTTCTCTGCCACATACTTGGTGGCACCCACGCCACTGCCTCTGGCTGCCTTCTGCCTCTCAGCTATGCTGTTTTTTAGTGTAGGTGCTAAGGCTTGAACTCGGGTCTTCATGCTTGCACAGCAAGCACTTCACTTAACTAAGCTATTTTCCCCTAGTTGCTGCTGCTGCTACTGCTTCCCTCTTCTTCCTCTTCCTCCTCCTCTTCCTCCTTTTCCTTCTCTTCTTCTTCCTCCTCCTCCTCTCATTTTTTTTCTTTTTTCTTTTTGGTTTTTTGAGACAGGGTTTCTCTATATATCCTGGCTGTCCTGGAACTCACTCTGTAGACCAGGCTGGCCTCGAACTCAGAAATCTGCCTGCCTCTGCCTCCCGAGTGCTGGGATTAAAGGTGTGCGCCACCATGCTCGGCCCTCCTCCTCTTCTTAATTAAAAAGATTTTTTGGTGTTTTTCAGGCAGAATGTCCTGTAAGCCACGGTAACCTCAAAAGTTCCTATTTCTTTGACTATGTTTTGTATCCTCATATTCCCATCTAGAAATCCAGCTATGCATGTGGGAGACCGCCTGATGGGTTGCTGGAGCCCTGGTATGTTTTATGGGTTGCTTTTTTTGTTTCAGGGAAGGGGGTACTTGCACCTGTGTGGTACATGTGCCTGCTTGTGCACATATGAAGTACAATGGGTATCTTCCCGCTCTCTGCCTTAACGCCCCAAGACTGGGCCTCTCACCACATCAGAAGCTCATCAGCATTTTGGGTGAGGCTGGCTGGCCAGTGAGATCCTGGGCTCTGACTGTTTCCACCCTCTGGCATTGGGAGTACAGACACACAAGCAGAGCCATGCCTGTCTTTTTAAAATCATTTATTATTTTTTAATTGTGTATGTTCATGTGTCTGTGTGTGTCGGTGTGTCTGTGTGTGTAAGAATAGGTGCCCAAGAGGTTCAGAAGAGTTGAGAGCCATCCAACATGACTGCTGCAGTCCATCACCAGTCCCATGCCTGGCTTTTTGTGGTGGCTCTGGGATTCGAACTCAGATCTTCATGCTTCTAAGAGACAATGCTCTTAATCCATTGAGCCACAGCTTTGACACCAGCCTTTCAGTGTGTTTTAGACAATTTCTCTCATTTATCATTGTGGTTTTAAGGTCTCTGATATTTCCTACTGTGGTATATAACCAGTTGCTAATCCATCCAGTGTGTGCGCCATTCTGAATGGTGACTCCATATATCCTTGAAATTTTAATCAAGTCTTTTTTATTTCAGTATTGGAGACTGGAGCCAGATTGTGCACATGCTGGACACATTCTCCACCTCAGAGCCACAGATCCAGTCCCTGTCGCTGTTTTGAATTAGTGAATCAATTTCTAAAATGTGTGTGTGTGTGTGTTGTATGTAAGTGTGTGTGTCCATGTACACAAGACAAGCAGTCAATGCCAGGTGTCTTCCTCCACCACTCTCCACCTTATGTCTTGAGACAGGTTTTTATGAGCCTGGAGCTTAGATTCAGTTAGAGTAGCTGGCTAAGTAGCTCCAGGGATACTCCTGTCTTACCTCCCCAGCAGTAGGGTTGCAGGGGCACACCACCTCATCTGTCCCTTTACATGGGTGCTGAAGGACCAAATGTGGCTTTTCATGCTTGGGCAACAAGCACTTCATGCTGAACCATCGCTCCAGCCCAGTCTTGGTGTTTAAAAAATATTCACACACACATACATATGCACTTGTGCACATACCCACACATACACACATGTAAACACACATGCATACATGTACACACACATACACACATGCAGATACACACACACATGTACAAACTCATGTACACATATACAAACATACACACACACACATACAAACATGCATACAGATACACACATGTACATGCCTGCACACACACATACACGCACACACATACATGCACATACATGCACACACATACACATATGTATAAATACCCACATGCACACACATATACATATGCATGCATATATATGTGCACACATACATACATGTGGTGAGGTGGGGATCACATATGTGTGCTAGTTTCTATGTGTATGTAGAGGCCAAAAAGTTGATGTCGGGCATCTTCCTTTAGCATTTCTACTTTTTTCCCTATGTTATCCACTTCCTCCACCTTCCTGACTATGAAGGGCACGATGCTGGTGTCCTTGTCTGCTAGCCCGACCGACCATTTGTGACATTTCTGGGTCTGTTTTTATTGATCCATTTTTCTCCTAGATATGGGTCATTTTTTCCTCCTTTGCTTGCCTGGTAACTTTTATTGGATTTAGGACATTTTTTAAAAATAAACTTTTCATTCTGGAATAATTTTAAATTTACAGAAAAGTTTCAAAAATAGAACGGATAATGCCCACACCCCCATTCCGTGCTCCCACTACTAATACCACATGCCACCATGTAGCACTGTCAAAACTCCAGAATCTGGCATTGACATGTCGCTGTAAACTAGCTCCAGACTGGGGGGGAGTAGTCAGTTTCATTCACTTCTTCTTCCTAGCCCAGGATCTAATGTAGAACATCACATTGCATTTAGTTGTCATGGCTCCCCAGAGTCTCCTGGTCTGTGACAATGTCTTCACTCTCTTCTCATTGTTCATGACTGAACTGGTTTTTATTGTCAACACAAGCTAGAATTACCTGGGAGAAGAAAATCTCAATTGAGCAATTGCCAAGGTCAGATTGACCTGTGGTCCATGTGTGTGGGAGATCATCTTGATTATTAATTGATGCAGGAGAGCCCAGCCCACTGTGGGCAGCACCATCCCTAGGCAGGCAGTCTCGGGCTATATAAGAAAGCTCGCTAGGCTGGTTGTGATGGTTCAGACCTCTCTAATCCCAACATCAGGGAGGCTGAGGAAGATCGACCTCTATGAATTTGAGACCAGCCTGGTCTATATAAAAAGTTTCAAGCCATCCAGGGTTACACAATGAAACCTATATCAAAAAAAAATGGAAGGAGGGAGGGAGGGAGGGAGGGAGGGAGGGAGGGAGAGACAGAGAGACAGACAGAGAGACAGAGAGAGACAGAGACAGAGAGAAGCTAAGCATGAGCCAGAGAACAAGCCTGCCTCTGGTTCCTGCCTTGAGTTTCTGCCTGACTTCCCTCGGGGAAAGATTATGACTTGGAAGTGTAAACCAAATACATTCTTTCTCCCCAAGTTGCTTTTGGCCTGGGTGTTTATGACCTTGCCATTCTTTAGGCGTCTTGGCCAGATATCCTAGAGCACGTTCCCCATCTGGGTTTGGCTGTTGTCTCGGATCACAACGGATTTAGGCGTTAGAGAAAAGAGAACCACAAAGGTGAATGTCCCTCACAGAATCCTGGTGGCTTCACCAGTGAAATGGGCCCCGTGGCTTGGTTGCTATGCTAGCTGCTGGCTTTCTCCATTAGCAATAGCAAAATGGCTGTCTTCCCTTTCACTTCCTCTTCTTTGGAAGCAGGTCGCAGAGCATAGTTCACACCCAAGGGCTCATGGACTAAACTCCACCTCTCTATGCTGTCTCCACACGCATTGCTGGAAATTATTTCCAAGGAAAGATTCACCTCTTCTCCTCTATTCATTTCACTGTGTGGTCTATGGATTGACACTTTGTGTCAGGTCCCTCTGTCCCAGGATCTAACCCAGCACATCACACTGAGCCTGGAATCCCGGACCCCACTCAAGGGGTAGAGGTGGAGGATCTGGAGTTCAAGGTCAGCCTAGGCTATATAGCTAGTTGGAGGCCTGGTCTTCATAAGATTCTGTCTTCCAAGACAAAACCAGACAGGCAGTGGTGACGCTGGCCTTTAATCCCAGCACTCAGGAGGCAGAGGCAGGCAGATTTGTGAGTTTGAGGCCAGCCTGGTCTACAGAGTGAGTTCCAGGACATGTCTGGTATTTGAAGAGTAAGAAAGTAAACATGGCCTGGCCAGTGTGGCCGGTCCAGAGGCAGAGCTAAGCAGTGTTCTACATGCCCAGTGTATTGGTCTTAAGGCTCTGACAACAGTGCCAGACAGGAGCTACTTAAAGAAGGGAGGGTTGCTCCAAGCTCACAGTTTGTGGACACACAGTCCATGATGCCAGGAAAGCATTGTTGTGTTTATAAAAAGATAAGGGGAGAAGGAATATGTTTGGTGAAGGTATAGTCAGGTGTGGGGGAAGGGGGTGCCTCGGTAGGCCCATGTTGAGGCATCCCTTCCCCCTGAGGAACCAGCCACATATAGTATAGTATAGTATGGTATGGTATGGTATCTCATATATATATATATACATATATATATATATATATACATATATATATATATGTATATATATATATATATAGTAGCGTTTATTCAGGGCATGGGGAGGGGAGTTGAGAGGGTAGAGACAACGAAAGGGAGAGAGAGAGAGAGGGAGAGAGAGAGAGAGAGAGAGAGAGAGAGAGAGAGAGAGAGGAGGGGGAGGAAGAGAAGAGAAGAGAAGAGAAGAGAAGAGAAGAGAAGAGAAGAGAAGAGAAGAGAAGAGAAGAGAAGAGAAGAGAAGAGACTGAAATGAGTGCATGGAGGGGGGAGGGGAGCGAATGGGGAGAGAGGGGGGAAGAGGCGAGAGGACACAGCTGAAGCTAGAAGGCAAGAGAGTAAGGGAGAGAAGATGGGGCACGGCCCCTTTTATAGTGAGTCAGGCAAACCTGGCTGTTGTCAGGCAACTGTGGGGCGGGGCTTAGACAAAATGCTAACAGATTTGGCAACAGGAGCTTAGGGCAGCTGGTCACATGACATCTGCAGTGAGGAAGTAAAGAGGGATGCTGGGATACAGCTCACTTTCTCTCTCTCCTTTTTTTTTTTCAGTCCAGGACCCAAGACTACAGAATGGTGCCACCCACAGTTGGGGTTGGTCTTTCTACCTCAATTAACCTAAACTTCCTACCTCAGGCTAGACACCCCTTCACAGACATGTTCCCAGAGCTTCGTCTCCAAGGTGATTCTAGATATTGTCAAGTGGATAATATTAACTACCAAACTCAGTAAATAGAGCAGAGCAAAACGAGGACACTGTACAGTTGCTGCGGCTGCGGCTGCTGCTGCACGCAGCTCCTGGAGGCAAACGCTATCACCAACAGCATATAACCAAACAACATAGCTGTGTTCTAATAAAACTTTATTCATAGATTTGGGAATTGGGGTTTCATATCATTTTTATAGACCACAAAATAATTTTTAACTGTTTTGTTGTTGTTGTTTGGTTTTTTTTTGAGACAGGGTTTCTTTGTGTAGCTCTGGCTGTCCCTGGAAGTCTCTCTATAGAACAGGCTGACCTCAGGCTCAGAGATCTACCTATCTATCTCTGCTTTCTAAGTGCTGAGATTAAAGGTGTGCACCACCACCGCCCACCTTACAAAATGATTTTAAGATTTGTTTTTAAGTGTGTGTGTGGGGGGGCATGGGCATGCAGTACCCATGGAAGCCAGAAAAGTCCTCCTAGAACTGCCAAATCCCCTTGAACTAGCTGTTCTAACTAACTGTTATGGACAGTTGTGAGCTGTCTGGTGTGGGTACTGGGAACCAGACTCCGGTCCTCTCTAAGAGCAGTACATGCTGTTAACCACACAGATACACACACACACACACACACACACACACACACACACACACACACACATGTGCACGCGCACACACACACACACAGGCTGGTATATACACACACACAGAGACACACGTGCACACACACACACATACACAGACTGCACCCACACAGGCTGGTATACACACACATACACACAGGCTGGTATACACACACACACACACACACACACACACACACACAGGCTGGTATATATATATATACACACACACAGATAGACACACGTGCACACAGAGACACATACCGAAATACACATATGCACATACATACACACACATACACACCCCCATTTACACACACATGGACATACACACTCACATGCACACACATATATTCATACATAGGTACATATAAGCACATAGATACATAGACATGTACATAAGATGAAATACTTCATGTTACAGTTAGTGACAGGCTTCTCTTCAGTCTACCACCTGCCAGAGTGAGGTCCCAATCCTTGAAACAACATTTGACACAAAGAGGGTGACTAGCAAGATAGAGAGAGAGATAGACCTATATACATAAGTACACACATGTACATAAATTCACACATACATATATACACGCATACATTCACATGTATGTAATATTACATCACACACACACACACACACACACACACACACACACACACACACACACACGATACTTAGCTGACCCTGTAAGTCCCTGAGCACTCATGACTTTGGTACAGCTGGGTTCAAATCCCCACTCACCCATTCCCCTTTCTTTGGGCCTTGGTTTCCACTCAGGGCAACAGAGGGTGTCTTTTGGTCATTATTGTAGGCTATTTGGTGAAGAGAGCCGGGCAGTGGCCGGCTCCAGTGAGCCAAGGCTAAGAGGCAGCAGGGACACCTTCAGAGCTCTGAGCGCAGTGCTAGGCATGCAGCCAGAATGCATCATGGTTGTCACTATTTTGTTCTGTTGGCCCTCAAGGCTCAGACCCACATAGGTGTGAAAGTGTGGTGCTGTTTGTGAGTCCCCAGCAACAGTAAAAGTAAAAGGATGTGTGTGCATGCATGTGCATGTACATGTGTGTATGCGTATGCCTGTCTGTGCATGCCTGTCTGAACATGCCTGTTTGTGCATGCATGTACACTCAAGCTTGCTATGGAACATGTGTTAGAAGTCACAGGACAACTTATTAGAGTCAATTCTCTCCTCCCACCATGTTTGCCCACCCTCTTCTCCCCATGTATTGAGCCTGCTGGCCAAAATCATCAGACTTGGAGGCAAGTCCCTCTACTGACTGAACTATCTTGCTGGTCCCCAACCTTGGTTCTTTTTGAGACAAGTTCTCCTATTGGCCTAGGGGTCCCTGTTATATTAGACTGGCTGGCCTGCAAGACCCAGGAATCCTCCTGTCACTGCCTCCTCAGCTCTGAGTACCAGGGGAACACTACCACACCAGCCTTTTCACACAGGCTCTGGGACTCAAACTCAGGTCCTAATATTGCACAGTGAACATTTTACTGTCTAAGCTACTCCCTGCCTCTGTGGACCCTATTTTAATGGTATCACCAACAATAATTCTATAGATTTGTGTTGAACCCAGGGGCACACATGTGCGTGCACAAACTCTCTCTCTCTCTCTCTCTCTCTCTCTCTCTCTCTCTCTCTCTCTCTCTCTCTCTCTCTCTCTCTCTCTCTCTCTCTCCATTCTACCTCTGAGTTACATTCCTAACTTGAATTTGTATTTTTACAAATCCAGGGTTTGGTGAGATGGCTCAATGGTTAAGAACACTGGTTGTTCTTTCAGAAGACTCAGGCTCAGTTCCCAGCACCCACATGGCAATTCACAGCCATCTGTAACTCCAGTTACAAAGGGTCTGACGCTCCCTGCTGGCCTCCTCAGGCACTATACACACATGGTATACAGACTTATACAAAGGCAACATACTTCCCATGCACAAAATGAAACTAATTTTTACAAGGAAGAGGACTTAAGATGCATTAGCCACAAGGCTATTATCTTTCCAATGTCAAACAGTCTATCACCAACCTAAACTGGCAGCTGAGCCAGGTTCATCCTTCCTGTCTCCTTTCTCCTCTGGGACCCAGCCTGTGGCTGCCAGAGAGTGACAGTTCTGGAGAGCCTCAGGGGCAACAAAGGGCCCCTGAATCAGCCAGTACTGACAATAAATCAACACATCTGGCATTTTCTGGGCACCCTATAACCAACCCAGGCTCTGCTGGGTACCTGAAGCTAGAGGTCAAAGGAGGTTCCTGACCATGGCAAGTTCAAGATCTCTCTCTATGTGGCAAGAGAGGTTACTGCAAATGCTGGAACCTTGAGATTGCTAAGGCACCCAGAGAGGATGGGTGACTATCTGGAAACCAGCACCACTCCAGAGCCAGCTCTAATCATAACATTTGAATGGCAGAAGGATCATGAGATTGGAGCCAGCCTGAGCTACTCAGAGATTCTGGGAGAGAAATGAGAACATCAAGAAAGGGGTGTGGGAGGGTTTGAAAGGGAGGGAGAAATAGGCACATGCCTTTAATCCCAGCCCGCAGGGGGAAGAAGCAGATGGATCTCTGGGTTCGAGGCCAGCCTGGTCTACATAGTGAGTTTCAAGACAGCAAGGGCTACACAGGGACACCCTGTCTCAAACAAACAAACAAACAAACAACAAAACAAAAACCAGAAAACCCACCTTGTTTTGTTTTGTCTTTTTTTTTTTAAACAAAATATTCTTTTAAAAAGGAGATGAGGCTGGAGAAATGGCTTGGTGGTTAAGAGCACTGGCTGCTCTTCTAGAGGTCCTGAGTTCAATTCCCAGCAACCACATGGTGGCTCATGACCATCTATAATGGGATCCGATGACCTCTCCTGGTGTGTCTGAAGACAGCTATTGTGTACTTAGATACAATAATAAATTAATCTTTTTTAAAAATGAGGAGGAGGGGACAGACCCCCTCAGTTCTCAGATGCCTCTGCCACTGTCAGAACCCAAGGCTTTGCATTGCTGTGGCTCATGTCCACTTGGAGACAAAGAGAATATGGGCTCCATATTCATCTTCTGCAGGCCACCCTAGCACAGGCTAGGGGCTGGACAAGTGACAGTCACCACAGCCACCACCATGGTCTCCACCTCCATCATCCCGACCATCACCTGCCGCCATTACTGTCCTTGCCACCACCACGGACACTGTAATTTCTGTCGTAATCACCGCCATCACAATCCCCACTCCATGATGTCAAACATCGTGATAATCACAACCCTCGCCGCCATCAATAGGCTGACTTCACAAATGTTATCACAAACCCACCATCATCATCACAACCACCACCACCACCATCATTATCACTGTTATCATCAGCATCCACATCACCACATGCCACGATCATATCCAGGTCTGTCATCATCACCTCTCCGGATTTTTTCCCTTCCTCTTTCCCAGTCATCACCATCACCACCATCACCACCACCATCACCATCATCACCATCACCACCATCACCACCATCATCACCATCATCACCTTCTCCTTCAACAGCACAATCCGATGTTTTCTTTCAAGCCTGACTCCCAAATCTAAGCCAGAGCTGCTGTCAGGGCAGGAGGGCTCCACTGTAGGGTATTGAGGCCCTGCTTTCAGATGCGCTCAGTGAAGCCCTGAGCAGCAACCAGGCCAGAAAATCTTCCATGTCCCCAGGGGCTGTGTTTGCCTCTGCTCTCTTACCCAGTCAGGTCCTTTGCCTGGAATGTGTCACCTCTGTGAGATGATTCAGTCTGAGATCCAGCTCCCTCTGGAAGCTCCAGGCCCTAGTTTAGGGAGTCTGTTCTGTTCCTGGGACCAGCCCTGCGCACTTAGGCTACGAGCCCTGGCACACAGGGTGCGTGTATCTTCCAGTTTGTACTCTGCTCTCTCTCTCACACACACACACACACACACACACACACACACACACACACACACACACACGCGCGCACCCACACAAACACACTCACACATATGAACACACATGCACACGCACAGTCACACAAACACACTCACACACATGCACACACACACAGTAACAGTCACACACAATCACACACAGGTGCGAGCAAGCACACAGGCACAGGCACACGCACACTGTGTTTCTTCAGGGCAGGCTGAGCCCTCAGTCTTTTGTCCCTAGCACGGGGTGTGGCTCAGGAGTTTCCAGACGTGTCTGACAAATGAGTGAACTAGAGCTGAATGTGTGTGTGTGTGTGTGTGTGTGTGTGTGTGTGTGTGTGTGTGTGTGTGTCCAGAGGGAGGAAGCAGTTGGGGGAACAGGATGGGGTCTCTGTGGGAATTCCCTTGAGTGAAGCCTGACTCCCATACACTCCATTAGCCAAGGAATACCAGAGCATTTGGGGGAAGTGCAGTCAGGGGTCATCCAGCCTCTAGCCTGGCCTTCTCCTCTGGGACCCCCAATCTGGGGAAGGTAGAGGAGTAGGTGGGCCATTATCCCTCTGGGCCTTGTACCCGTGGCCCCCACTGGGCCCGTTACTCCTTTTAGACAGACTGCATGTGGCCCCCACTGAGCCTGTTACCCCTTTAAGACAGGCCGCGCAGCTCCCCTTCGCTTGGTGAAACTGTTCAGTTTTCGGACAGGACAGAGGAGGGGGGTGGGGGGAGGGCACACCTGTTGTGGAACTTGAGAGAAGACTTATTTATAAATGTTCAGGGCTCGGGATTCTTGCAGAGCTGATGTCCGGAGGGGAAGGTCACCAAAATGCTTGTTTATAAAAGCAACAGCAACTGGGAACACCATAAACGGGCTAAACGATGAAATTAACAAGCCATCTGAGGCGGGGCACAGCGGGGCACGGCTGCAACTGCACTGGCCAGGGTGCCGCCACTGGCCAGAGCCCCAGGCCTGCCTCCAAGCCAGATCCCTCCCCACCCCAGCTGCCCTGCCTGCCCCTCAAACCCCAGCGAGCCCCGGTGCCACCCCCTGCCCCATGCCTCTCCCTGTCCCTGGCACAAACTGTTCCTTTATTACCACCGAGTGGCCACTGCTTTGTCCCCTCATGGCCCCCAAATGTACCAAGTTAATGCTAGATCGGGGGTGTGATTTAATTTTAGCTCTGAGAGGCCAGACCTGACTCTCCAGGCTGCCCAGGGAGAGCCTGGGGGGCTCCTGGAAGCCCCACAAAGCAGGCATCCCCACCCCCACACACACCTCCTCCCAGGACTCTCTGTCCAATTCCTAGTTTCAGGAAAGCTGTGTCTTCCTTGGGTGACTGATGGCTGAACAGGTGGCTTCTGGGTAGAGCGTGTCAAGTGAACAGCAGCGAGAAGTGGCCCTTTTATGGCTCACTTTCCCTGCCTGCCTGGCCTTGGCCTTGGCCTTGGCCGCTCACAGCTCTGGGAGCGCCCCACCCCACCGCACCCCATCAGGGCCAACGTTGTGCTGCCCACCAGCAGACCCCACACCAGCTTGCACCCCAGCATTAGAAGACTGTAAGCAATCATGGGGGACATGGGAACTGAGCCCCGCCCTCCTCCACACTCCGACACAATGCACACACTGCACGAGTGTTCACAGGCATAAGGAAAGAATCGCATGAAGAGAGGTCCTGTTCTAGATGCCTCTGCCTCTCAAGCTTCTGCCTATATTAACAAGCATCAGCCAAACTACATTTGATGAAGTCTTACGGCCAATGATACAGTTTACAGCCCTGCCCCCGGCCACATTCTCTCCCTCTCTCATCTCAGGCATGTGTGTAGATGAGATGTCTCCATCCACGCCAGCATCTATCTCCATGTGCCCCGTACTCTGAGAGTGCTCTTAGCATCTTCCTCCTTTGTCTTCCTCCTCTTCCTCCTTCTCTTCCTCCTCCCCTTCCTTCTCCTCCTCTTCCTCCTCCCCTTCCTCCTCCTCTTCCTCCTCCCCTTCCTCCTCCTCTTCCTCCTCCCCTTCCTCCTCTTCCTCCTCCTCTTCCTCCTCCCCTTCCTCCTCCTCTTCCTCCTCCCCTTCCTCCTCCTCTTCCTCCTCCTCTTCCTCCTCCCCTTCCTCTTCTTCCTCCTCCTCTTCCTTCTCCCCTTCCTCCTCCTCTTCCTCCTCCCCTTCCTCCTCCCCTTCCTCCTCTTCCTCCTCCCCTTCCTCCTCTTCCTCCTCCTCCCCTTCCTCCTCCTCTTCCTCCTCCTCTTCCTCCTCCTCCCCTTCCTCCTCCCCTTCCTCCTCCTCTTCCTCCTCCTCTTCTTCCTCCTCCTCTTCCTCCTCCTCCTCCTCCCTTTTTCTGGACCAGTCACTGTCTTTCACAGTTCTCTTCCCCTCTTCTCTCCTCCTCCTCTCATGCACGGCTCCTCCCCCCCATTCCGCCCCTCCCCGCCCTCCCCCCACCTCTGTCACAGAACACCTTCAGCCAGCACATGGCTTCTGCACACTGGACAGCGTAAACGCCATCGTCAGGTCTATTTTTTTCCCTCTGCCTCACTGCTCCAAGTCCCTAAGGAGAATCTAGCTTCAGCGTGTCCCCCTGCTGTGGGCTCTTTGAGAGAAGCAGTCAGTACTCTTGATATCCTAGTCACCCTTGGGCCCTGGCTCAGAGGCCTCTTGCTGTGGGCCTCAACAAACTTCCTGGCCTTTCCTGGGTATGAGAGATTGTTGGGCCCTGGGTAAGAGATCTGGGTGACCTGGCAGTGGAGGGACCAGGGCTGCAGTAGAGGCACTGGCAATGCTGCCCTTGGCTCCTGTGACTGCGCACAGGAGGTCACGGCTCCCTTAAAATGCTTTGGCTTCAGGTATAAGGATGGAGGCTTCGGAGACAAGAGAAGCCCTGGGAACCCAGAACAGCCCCTGTTGGAAATCACCCTCCGCCCACCTCATACTCAGAAGGAATCCTACCCTCTTTCCAGCAGCAGCGCTTGAATTTACAGGTTCCTCCCTATGACTACGTTAGAACAAGACACTGAGACAGACTGGGCAAGTGTGTAAATAACAGGAGTAGTGGTCCTCACACCAGGACAGAAATCAGGTGGGCCCAAGAGTCTCAGCCCTGAGCCCCTCCCCCACGCGCCCTTGACCTCCACTTTCCTTCATGGGCCTCACTCCCTTGTTCACCTATTCATTCACTCATTAGGCCAATGTTTGTCCAGCACCTACTATGTGCCAGCACCAGGTACATTAATCCTACCATCTGAAAGGAAGGGAGCAGTCAACAAGAAAACTGTTTCCTTCCTAGCTAGGATGAGAGTTTAGTTGCTAGACTGCTGCCCAGGTAGACTGAGGCCTTCTGGAAGTGGGAAAAGGGGGAGAGGGGAAGAGACACTTGTGCCTCAAGTCCCTCCCTCATCCTGCAGGAGCGGGAATCCCTACTACCTCTGATCACAAGTTGGACAGATCTCTCTTGAAATAGTTGTGAGAAACTCCTCGGTCGCTTCCCTGGTTGGAAATAGTCTCTTGAAACACAGTGGCACGCCTCTACTTGTGACAGGACCATCCCTGGGGCAGAACCACCTCTGGGGCAAGAGCTAGAAAAAGAAAAAGAAAAAAAAAGACTGTGAAAAAAGACAGTGAAGACACTGAGGCTCAGAGAGGTTAAGAGGATTGTTGACTGTCACACAGCTTGAAGAGCCAGGCCCAGCGTTCCTAGGCCACCTGCCCACATGTCTACCCTCCCCCTTTCTCTTTTCTGTTGGAGCCATTTCTGGTTCCAGAGCAGAGGGAAACAGCCTGCAGCTAGATGGGACAGGTAGAACTAGTGGGAAAAGGTTTTGCCCCCCACTTTCTAGGGCATCTGTCCCCATCTAAGTCCCCTAGACTGGGGCCACTGACCCTCTGTCTTCCTTTCTCTTGAGGAACCACAGATGACACAGCTGGCTGTGATTCCAGGCCCCAGTGCCAGCCTGGTTCTCTCCCTCCAGGCACACTGGGAAGAGAACAAGGCTGGGTCTCTGGGCTCCAGCTTCCATTGTCTGCTCCAGACCCCATCAGTGTGAGTGCGCGCTGCAATTACCCATCAACTCCCCTGCCCCGGGCTGTCGTGGAGGCCCCGTCCCCAGTGATTTGGGGGGAAAGGGGTTATTACAACTTGCAAAACCTTAAATTAAGAATGAATAAGAGCAGCGTCGCATGCCACTTCTGAAAGGCTGCCAGCGGGGCTGGGGTGGTGACAGGCGTATTGTGCTCTGTGCTGTCGGAGGAGAAACTGATGGGGTGAAGACTGGAGGTGGAGGTGTCGGCAGCTACCTGTCCCGGTAGAGGCATGGCTACCTATGCAGGATTCTGCCTGCTGGGTGTGGCTAGTGAGACCCTAATTGTGGCTGTAGTCTGGGGGAGAAAGCACACATGGGACTTGATCTAGATTTGAGTGGAAAGGGTATGTGTGAGCCGAGGTCTCCCTGGGGAGCTCAAAGCAGAGCCTAGGGGCTGAGAAACAGCTCATCAGAAAGGAAAGAGATAAATAGTGGTCTGAGCAGAGGGACTGGGGTGTGCAAAGGTCCTGGGGTAGATGTTCATGGCATAAGGCTGGTAAAGGACAGAAAATAAGGCAAAAGGAGTAGGGGGAAGAGAGGAGGGTTGTAGGGTGGACAGTGGGTAGAGCCACTCTCTGGAAAATTCCCTTGTGAGGGATCTGGGATCTGAAGGATGCAGAACCCAGCCTCACGCATGCTAGAAGATCATGATAGACCAAGCTGTACTCCGGGCCATGTGCTTGCGTTAAACCTGGTCTCTTCGGTGTAGTTCAGGGGCACGGCCAGGACTGTCTAGGGCCTCCTAGAAACCCGAGCTGTGAGCCTGTGGAGGCGGCAGTTGTGTGGACCAGCAAGGGTGGGAGCAGTGGAGAGATGTGGTCAGTCACTGTGAGGCTGTGGGTAGAAGACAGGCTGGTGGCAAGAAAGCAAGCATGCAGCTTAGGGGAGCCCTTAGACCATGCTGGGAAATAAGGAGGTTCAGCTTTCTCTATCTATGTTTAAAATAGTAAGCCATGCCAGGAAGGATGCTTCCGGGGCTAGGCGACAAGGTACAAGGCTCCGATCTGTGGCCCCCCAGCCTGCTCATGGGCCTGTCCCCTGACATAGAAGCCACCGTTCTCTGGAGTCCAGGGCTAGCGTGTGAGAACAAGCAAGAACCGTGATGCCGATGTCCTTAGAGCTAGTACACCACGACTCAGACCCACTGCCCATCTCCAGGAAAGAACCATCGCAGCCCAGTGTAGCAGAACTCTCAGAACCTCGGGTCTGGCCTGCGCATGCTCTGTTGAGTAGGGAGCCGACCACTGGGAGCTCTGGCCTTTCTCTTTGGGCATAAGGTTGAAGGTGGAGGCTCAAAACCCTTTTGCATTCATAGCCCAAGCTTCTCTGATATCTCAGTGAGGGCCCTGGGCCTCCTACAACCAGATGCACCGGTAAGCCAGGCTCCTGGGACCTGTGCAGCCCTGGCTTCCATCTTTGCTCAGGTCTCTCAAGGTCCTTGACAGTGACATAATGGCAGGAGAAATCTGGGGCTCACAGGGGCAGAGTACAGCGAGGAGTTCCTTCAAAAGCCACGCGACCCCAGGCTGCAGGGAAGAAGGGAGACTCGGGCAAGACAGACAGAGAGAAACGGACACAGAGACAGAGAAGGAAGGATGGGGAAAGAGAAAGGGAGAGAGAGGGAGGGAGGGAGGGAGGGAGGGAGGGATACGAAGATGGAGGGAGGTAAGGGAAGAGAGAGAGAGAGAGAGAGAGAGAGAGAGAGAGAGAGAGAGAGAGAGAGAGAGAGAGGCATCCCCTTCCCAGGCCAGGAGCCCAGGGGCTGCTGTTCATATATCTGTCCCTGGAAAATGTATATGCAGCTTATGGAAAATATTAATAATGTGCCTTACACCAAACTGGCCCCCTTCCATAGTGCATGATCTAAAATTAAATCCATTTCAAATATACAGTAGATCGAGTCAAGCTAATATAAATGAAGCTTGATTAACGGGCAGTGCGCTGGCCTCCTCTGCAGGCATGAGGGGGCAGGGCTGGGACCACCTTAGCTCCTCTTCTCTGTAGCCCCCCAGATTCCCCATGGCCTCCCAGCTCCTCTTTACCTGAATACCTTCTCCCTCCTAACCTTAGAACAATCCTGTCATTTGTCCAAAGTGCAAAGTCAGGGGCCACTATTAGAGCGGCGCAGTTGAGCAAGACAGCTCAGCCCCTCAGGACAGAGTTGAGGCATAGAGTTTGTTACACACACACACACACACACACACACACACACACACACACACACACGTATGCATGCACACTAATATACACACATACACATACACACACATACACATATACACACATACACGTGCACACATGCACACACACATACACATATATACATACACACACATATGCATACTCACATACATACACACATACATACACACACATATATATATACATGCATACACACAGATACACGTATGCACACACACGTGCACGAACACACACATACACATATATACACATGCACACACATACATACACACACATACATACACACAATACACACATACATATACATACATGTATACACACACACCCCAGCACCTCGCCTTGCTCATCTGTTCTATAGGCAGACAGCAAGCCCTGCCTAGGGTTGTCTAAGTGTTAAGCGAGCTCGGGGTGCAGGTAAGGTAGTTCTTCATGTTAGTTACCCTCAGAGGCCAGCCCTCATCCCTTCCCAGGCCCCCAACCAGTGGGTAGAACAAGGGCCAGGCAGAATTCCTGCCACTGCAGGGATACACTTGGTGGGTTATTTTTAGAACATTGGCAAGAGTAACCCTGTTACTGACCAAATGTTCCCACATCAGGGACAGACGCTGCTAAGAGGGCACTTGTAAGCTGGACGTGAGGTGGGGAGGGGCGTTGGGGTCACACTGTCGGGGGCGGGGGTAGCTGTTGTTTTGTTTTGTTTTTTTACTTCTTTTTTGTCATTGTTGTCGTTTCTAAGATAGGGTCCCTGCAGTCCAGGCTGGCCTCAAACCCATTATGTAGCCCAGGCTGACCTTGAACTCCTGAACCTCTTGCCTCTACCTCCTAAATGCTTGGCTAATTGGCATGCGTCAGCATCCCCAGCTAGGAGCGTTCTTGAGGCACACACATCCAAGCACAGTGTATGTGGCAGAAGAGAGAGCGGAGGAAGTCCTGGGGAACAGGGTTCCTGCCCAGCCTTCCCCCTCTTCTCATCCTGGTAGGAGCTTGCTCTCGGGCTGCGTGTGGTCATAGAAGCAACAGCAATGTCACCCTTGGAGAGCCCTCAGGAAACACCGGCTTCCATTGGCTGAGTGTGAGCACACACGCGTGTGTGTATGCAGGCGCCTGTCTGTCATGGCCCTTCCTGTAATGTCCTATTCCAGGTACTGTACTCCTTACTGCTCGCCTGACCCCTCGGGCTCAGGTTTCTGGTTCTTTCAGCGAGTGGAGTGGCTTGTTCTGGTTTGCATTTGCGGCACTCCGGATCCATTGACCCTCCCCTATCTGGGAGCCCACCTTTTGTGCAGATCCATGAGAACCGTGGGTGTCTCATCTGTACATCCACTGGCCCCTTAGCGGGGTTTTGTCTTTTTTTTTCCTCCCGGAGGGTATGGAAGACAGAGAGCCCCGCAGGGTGGGAGGGAAGGCTGCTGGCTTTTTCCTTGTCATTGGCCATTTGCTGCCTGCTTCACCAGGCGTGTTTGGAGCGTGTTTGCATAAAGTGGACGCAGGCTGCAATTCCGTGATGAATTCTATGAATACTAATCTGCTACTACCCTTGACCTCGGGGTCACCGAAAGATCAAAACCAAACCATTTAATATTTTCCTTTTGCAGATCAATAGAAGCATAAATTCCCCCTCAATGACAAGTATAATTTCAAACAGATCTATAGGAGGCATGCACGCATTTCAGCCGGGGATGCTTGCTGGCTGCCTGTCTTGCCTTTTGGGGAGCAAGCAAGGAGTCCCGTTCTTCTTTTCCCATTGAGTTTTGTTTTGCCTTTTTTTTTTTTTTAATGGCTCTGAAATGCTATTTCCAGCAGCTGCTGTCATATAAATATCTCTTGTTTTTCTTCTCCTCTTTCCCTCCTGGTGAAAAGGGCAGGGGACCTATTGAAAATTCCGCTTTATCTCTTTCAGCCGGGTTCAAGTACAGGTCGAATAATCGATCCCCTCTCCTTTTCTTTTTTTGAGTTTCCTGTCGTTCTTTTTGGCCAGATCAGCAGCAGAGGGGAAATTGGGAGGGTGGCTCGCTTTCTGTAGTCAGTCCTACGGTCTCCCTATGGCTGCGTTTGCGGTTACGTGCTGGTGCGTGTGAGCTGCCGTGTCTGTGTGTGTGTGTGTGTGTGTGTGTGTGTGTGTGTGTGTGTGTGCTGCCTTATGCACCTGACAACATGCATTCTTTCCAGCCGGATCTCTCACCCAGAACTCAAGGGAGGAAGACTCAAAAAAAATAAAAAGAAATAAAAAATCTGCAAAAGATAACAAGTTAGGAGTGAAATGGGCACTGTTAACATTCGCAAAGCTCCCGGACACAGCCTGTGTGGCTAAGACTGGGGAGAGTCTTCCAAGGAACACATTGTCCCCAAAGATGCTGGACTATATATATTAAATTACATATTTAAAAAATTATGTGTGTGCACACTTGGGTGACATCACATGCCTGTGACCATAGGGCAACTTTACGAAGTCAGTTCTTTCCCTCAACCTTCATGTGGGTTCTGGGGAATCGAACTCACACTGTCAGGCTTGTGTGGCCAGCACTTTATCTGCTGAGAGACATCTTGCTGGTCCCCATTAATTATTTTTTAATACAACTTGAAAAAAGGAAAAAAAAATAGGAGAAGACCCTGGGAGTGAAAAAAAAGAAAGAAAGACAAGAGGAGGCGGGGGTGGGGGGAGCGAAAGAAAAGAGAGATGGAACCGTTAATCTGCCTAGATTTTCCACTTCACAGAGTAATCAGTTTGGAAGTGACTGAAATAAAGTGGAGTGTTCTCCAACCTCCTCCCTCCACTCCACATTTCTTATTTACAGAAAAACCAGGAGCTGGAAGCAATCCCCCTGCCCCACAGATTGCCCCCATGTCCGCTTCTGAAGGGACCAAGAACCACAGACCTCCTCTTCAGAGGCCTGCTGCCTGGACACCCGTGTGGCATCCGCCCTGAGCTGGAGGTGCAAAGCCAAGATGATTTAATTTATAGAAAGGACAAAGATGTCGTGTAGCAGATTTAATCATCGGAGAGTTTAAAAAAAAAATAAGGACTGGGCTAATGTCGTAATTTACATTTCAGGATAATAAAGAGGGAAAGGCAGAAAAGGAAGAGACCCATAGCCTGCTAAAGGGGATGGAGAGGGGAGGCTGGCCAGGGGGTTCTGCGAGCCCAATAGATTTGCCTGGAACACCAATAAATTTTAAAACAAACCCAGAAAGCTAAAGACAGCCCCTGGAAAGTGCTGGAAAATGAACCATCGATTTTAGACTTCATCTGCATTTTGTATTTTAATAATGCTCTCTCTGTCTTTCCTTTTCTCCCTCTCTCCCTCTCTCCCTCTCTCTCTCTCCCTCTCTCTCTCTCTCTCTCTCTTTTGCAAAATATAAAAGCTGCTCTGATAAATATTAATTTGAACCATCATAATGTATTTGAAAATTCCAGCTAAAATGTCACCACATGGAACATTAATGTAATATTTCAAGGCCCTGAGAGCAATACTCATATTGATTGCATTTATTTCACTCTAGGGAGGAGAGATAATTCTTCAATGTGGGACACATCTGGGAGCCAAGGAGGCAGAGGCTGAGGGGAGAAACGCGAAATTATATATGGTCATAAAAAATACAAAACAGAAAATCCTCCTCAAACTCTCCTCTTCAGCCTAGCCCCACCCCAAACTTGCCATTTACATCCCCCAGCATGCCCCGGGGCAGTGCAAGGACTGCTACCCGTGAGCCTTTGGGGCAGAGGTCGCAGGACAAAAGCTGAGCGACCTCTGCTCAGGTGCCACCATCACATAGGCCCTGCCTCCAGGAGGCCAGCGGCATCTCAAGGGGTCTGGAGGGACAGAGGAGTCAGAGTCTAGCTGGGGTCTGAAGCTGCAGGGTGTGAGTTAGCGTGTGTACAGTTGCTGTGGGGACTGGGGAAGGAGAAAGAAAGGAGTCAGAGGAGAGGAGAGGAGAGGAGAGGAGAGGAGAGGAGAGGAGAGGAGAGGAGAGGAGAGGAGAGGAGAGGAGAGGAGAGGAGAGGAGAGGAGAGGAGAGGAGAGGAGAGGAGAGGAGAGGAGAGGAGAGGAGAGGAGAGGAGAGGAGAGGAGAGGAGAGGAGAGAGAAGGCAAGCAAGACATCAGGACTAGACAGAGGGCCAAAAGAGAAAGGAGAGGAAGGACAGACAGGAGACAGAGGGGGACAGATAGGAGAGAGAAGGCACAGAAGAGGAAGAAGATGGGCCCAGAGGGGAGAGCAGGGGAGGGGGAGGCGGAGTGGGGGCACCGGTCTGGAGTCCCAGCTCCTTTCCCTGTCATTAAGGGTATTGACGTGCTCAGGCGTCAACGAGTCTTTGTACAAGTGAAAGGAAACCTGATGCTGCTGGTGACCCTGAGCCCACGCCCTCCGTGTCTCCCTCCCAACTCCTCTCCTGGAGCAGAGTAAGAGGTGGGAGCTTTGAGAGCTGAGATGACTCGGGCTCCTGCCATCCCGGGTTGATCCCAGAGGGTGGCTAGGCAGGGACCCCATAGTTTGGATTCGTGCCCCCATCCAGGTCTCATCAAAACCCTCCTGACTTCTTGGGTGACTGAGGGTGAGAGGAGCTGATTTCCGTGAGGCCTTGAGGGAGACAGGGAGAAAGGCCAGAGGTTGGAATGTTCAAAGTCAGGTTCATCTTTGCACACTGTCACCGCCTCTCAGAAGCTCTCTCCCGGTCCACCATGCCCGTGGCGCTCGCTTATACAGTGCACGCTTACCTGGGACTATCTGAATTATCTGCTTGCTTTTAAATGTGTCTCCCTGACCACTTGGAGATGAAGTTTTGAAAGGACAGGGACCAGGCCTACCTTATTCACCATCGCGTCCCCTACACCTCGCCCGCCCCGGCCAGATGTTCCCTAGTGCTGGCTGACTTGATGGAAGGAAAAGAGGATGCCTGGACGTACAGACGGATGCTGCAGGCTCTGCCCTCACCCTGAACCAGCCCCTCCTCGCCCCCATCCGGGACCGCTCCCCGCCCGCGCCCGCGCCCCCGCCGCCGCCTGAGGCTGCGCCCCCCGCCTCCCCGCAGCCGTCATTCGCGAAGCTGCCACAATATTGTGAAGGCTCCGCGCTCCCGCTCCTCCGCGCAGCCCGCAGCCCGCGCGGGGGAAGGCGAGCGACGCGGGCTGCCGATGAATAATGCATGACTAAGGCGCCCCCTACCGGCGGTCGCGGGCAGCGCGCGACCCGGCCCAAACGGGCCCCCACGCAGCAGATCCTGCAGCCCGGAAACTTCGCGCCCCACGCACACCCTCCTCGCTCCAGAAACCCCAAGACTGATCAGGAAGCGAGGCTACCAGAATCGGGGAACATGCCAAGCGTGAGATCCATGTGTGCGGTGGGGCAGAATGGGGAAGCCTGGCACCTCCAGGGCCTCTGAACCTGGGCTTGGGCTAAGCCTGCAGTGCAGCCTCCAGGAAGGGCAAGCCTGGACAACGCAGGGTCTTAATTCAAAGGAGTGCAAGCAGTTTCACAAGTACTTCCAAGTTGCTGTGGAATATTTATAAGTCTGAGGTGTGGGGGAGGGGTGGAGCACAGTACAATAATATATAGGCATGAAAATGTCATAATGAAATCCAATCCTTTGAAGAGTAAAAAATACAAAGGTTTTTTGTTGTTGTTGTTGTTGTTGTTGTTAAGAAGATGCAGCTGGGTGTGCATTTGGAGGCAGAGAAGGAGGATCTCATGAATTCGAGGTCTACCTGGTCTACATCGTTGAAACCCTACCTCTCCTTGCAAAGGGGATGGGGAGATGCTCTGAAGAGATAGGTGGCTCAGGGTTAAGAACACTCGCTGCTCTTACAGAGGACCTGGGTTAGACTCACAGCACCCACAGCTCATAACCATTTGTAACTGCAGTTCCAGAGATCCTATGCCCTCTTCTGGCCTCCTCAGGCATCAGGCATCCACGTGACATACACACTAATACGCAGGCAAAACACTCATATACATACAATAAAAATAAATAAATAAAAATCACCCTTTGGAGGATGATGATCAAGAGAAAGTCCCTTTCCCCTAGCATATGTTGCAACATGCCTGTTATCCCTAGGACCCCTGGTGTGGTCACTTGCTCTCTGGGCTGGCCACCATCTCCTAACAGGAAGGTACTTAAGGAAGCCAAGTGCCCATGTGTCCCTTACAGCCGCCCTCACATCCCTGTGGCCTTTCTTTTTTTTTTTAAAGATTTTATTTATTTATTTATTTATTTATTTATTATATTTAAGTACACTGTAGCTGTCTTCAGACACCTCAGGAAGGGGCATCAGATCTCATTATGGATGTTTGTGAGCCACCATGTGGTTGCTGAGATTTGAACTCAGGACCTTTGGAAGAGCAGTCAATGCTCTTAACCACTGAGCCATTTCTCCACCACCACCACCACCACCACCCCCCACCACCCCACCCCCGCTGTGGCCTTTCTATTGACAGTTCATCTACTCCAATTACTGTCGCTTTCGCCTGATCCAAGGCCCAACCTTAGTAACCTAGAAGGAAGGGGTGACATAGTGGTTGGGAGCATGGATCTAAGTGGGTGGCTGGGTGCTATGTTGACCTGGGACACATAGTCTCAGCGACTCTGCAAATCAGAACCATAAGCAGATGAGAGACTTGAGGCACAGAAAGGCAGACTCCCCGGCTCCATACCACACTGCTCAGGTGTGAACGGAGCTTCACTCTCCCCTCAGCCTGAAGCTGGGATGAGCAGAGACACTTGGGGCAGAACAGAACTCCACTCTTCTACCCAGACAGTCTGTGTCCTAGAACCACTCGCCAAGAGGTCAGCCAGCTTGGAGCCTCTCTGCAAGCCCTTCGAGGCTGAGGGAACGTGGGTTGCAAACACTGTTGCTTTGGGGTAGGGGGTGGGGGGAGACAGCCAGACTGATGACGGCAAGTGTGCAAATGGGACCCACAGGAAACACACACAGGGTCCCAAATTACCTCTCAAGGAACGACGGCCAGCTCGATGATAACGTGTGACAACCATTTAGAAACCTTGGACTTAGAATCTTTCAGGTGTGGCCTGGATTACACGCTTGCTTCTGCTCTGCTCGGTTGCCTCATCTGAGATGTTGACGGGAATGAAAAAGCAGGGTGTTGAGGGCCACAGGGGCCTCAGGTGGGCTGTGCAGTGACTCCGGGCTCTGCTGAGATAATTCTTGCCCAGGTTTACAGACAACTTGCTTTCCAGAATACAGTAACTTTCCCTGCCCACCCACCACCACCACCCCGAAACAAACCAACAAACAGGGTTTCTCTGTAGTCCTGGCTGCCCTGAAACTTGCTCTGTAGACTAGGCTGGCCTGGAACTCAGAGATATGCCTGCCTCTGCCTTCCAAATGCTACCCCCACCCCAGAGCAACTATGTTTGCAATCCAAGTTCTCTCAACCTCATAGGGCTCGCAGAGAGGCACCAGGCTAACTGGCCTCCTGGAGAGGGTTCTGAGACACAAAGGTGTGTGTCTGGCTTTTTTTTTTTTTTTAGTAACTTTATTTTTTTTCAGGTTTGGAGTTTTCCCGAAAGCAATCTAAAGATTTGGGGGTATTTCACTTGAGCGAGACCCCAAGGGAAGCAATGAGAGCGTTGGGCAGCAAAAGCATTGAGTGTCAGTGAAGAGGTCTGGGAATCTCTAGGGACCTCCAGGGACCCGCAGAGCACACACCCACGTTGTCCCTGGAACAGCTGGATATCTGCCCACCACTGTCCCTGGGCCACTGGTGGGAGATCACAGGGGGTGAGCTCGTCGCTGCGGGTACAGGAATGTCCTTTGGGAGCAGGAGTCGGAGTGATTCGTATAACATTCGCTCTGGAGCAAGGCAAAAGGACACAGCAAAGCTCGAAGCCCACTGTGGTCCCTGACTCCTGTTGGCTGCCTGGTCATCAGCCCGGTCCACTCTGGGGCCATAAACAGGCTCTGCAGCCAGCTCTGAAAAAAAAAGGAGGAGACTGCTCGTTTACATAGGACTCAGTTCAGGAGGGGGGCCAGAGAGGCAGCACATCCATCAGGAGACTGTGGGTTGAACAGCCTTCCTGAAGGAAACCCCCCCTTGCACTGTCCCCACTCCCCCAAAGCTCCTTCTGGTTAGAATACCAATGTCAAATTGCTGGGGCCAGAGCAAAGCATCCCTGTGTCCTCCAGTCAACCAGAACTCCAGGCTAGACTTCACTGTGAACCTGCTGCCCCCCACAGATACTCTCTTGGAGGAGGGACAAGGCAGGGAAAGCTCTGTTCTTGTTCTAGGATCTGAGTGCCTGTCCAGGCTCGCCAAAGAGCTTCCCAATCGTGTTGGGGTTTGTTTACACTGTGGACAGGGTCCCACTCAGACCCCACAATGCAAATATCCACCCAAGGATTCCAACTTCCCCATCTTTCCCTTCCCTCCTTCCTTCCTTCTTGCCTTCCTTCCTTAGACAAGGCAACCGTGTAACCCACGCTAGCCTACAATTCTTTAAATAGCTGGTGAAGACTTTGAACTTCTGATCCTCCTGCCGCCACCTCCCAAGTGCTGAGATTACAGGGGAACACCACCAGGGCTGAGAACCAAACCGGGAGCTTCAGGCTTCCTGGCAGGCGCTGCTACCAAAGGAGCTACATCCCTAAACCCCACCACCACCACCACCACCAGCAGCGTCTGGATTCCTAAAACAAGTACCTGGGCCTCTTCATTCAGCCAGTGCCTAGGGTCCCTCCCCCGTGCTAAACTAGTGGCCACAAGGTCAGGCCAAAGACATCCTGTGTCTGTAAGCGGGCGCCGGAGGACATCTCTGCTAGCTATTGAGCTTCCCTGCAGAGCCCTTCCTTAATCCTCCCTCCCATCTGGGACCCAGGGAGCCAGAGCCCCACCCAGGGGAAGAGGAGACATGCTCTCTGGGGACCAGCCTCCAGGAGCTGCATGCACTCTGAGATCCTGAGGGGAAGAGAATGGGGTCCCCACCCCCTAAACAACCAACCCAATCCGTGACCTCCCGCTCATTCATATGCATGGATCAAATTTGGGAAATGCAATTAATTACCTGTTGTTGTGTCTGCTTTAATTATTATCATGTTTCCTATGCACTTTACACAACAGAATAAACAGTTGGGGGAAACAGGTTCACAGTGGGGACCAGGGCTCAGAAGAAACTGTCCTGTCTCTAGCCCCTTCTACTTGGCATTCATAATCACACCCATTCATTCTTTCCCTTCCTGGTTCATTCATTCTTTTGTCCAGTCAGTCAGTCATTGATTCATTCACTTGCCCCCCTCATTCATCCTGATATTCATTCGTTCATTCACTCACTCACTCACCCGGGAATGTTTATTAGCATACGAATGTGACAGTCTCCAGGACAGGTGCCAGGAAGTAGCAGTAAACAAAACAACAGGTCTCTGTCTTGAAAAGCTGGTAGGAGGAAACAAACAGCTCAGGTGTAAAGGTTACAAACAAAGGTAGGGTAGTCAGGGAGGGCTTCTTGTAGGAAGTGGCATTTAAGCCTACACCCTGATTTATTTGTTTAGTCAGGCAGAACAGGATGTGTTCCTTGAACACACAGGAAGTTAAAGGCTCTGTCCTAGAAAGCTAAAACCCAGAGGCAGAGACGCCCAAGAGCAAAGGAGGGAGGACACAGAGACAGGGAAATCAGCCGGGCAGGGTCTTCCAGGACATACAGAAACTGGGCGGTCTGAGTCTCCATGGGACAAGGTCAGAGGTTCTCTGACAGTTTCTTTGAAGAGTCTAAGAAGTGCCCGGGCTTGGTAGTGCTAGCACGAGAAGGGTGAGGAGAGAGAACTGGTGACAAAGATCTCACGGTCCCCACACCCCCCATTGCTGACTGTAATTCATACTTGGTGTCACAGGGGACTTGGTAAGGTTGGGCCTTGGTGAAGAAGCAGAAGTTTACCAACCAGACACTTCCAGATGAGCTATACATTCACAAGGGCCTGGCAGCAGGGAGAGCTGGTATCCTGGTGGGAGACGAGAGGTGAGACCTTAGGTGGCAGAGCTGAGGGGGAGCCAAGTGGGATTGTTACCACTGTTAACATTATTTCATGTATTTCCTGAGTACACACAGGCACCAGAGCCCCGGCACACATGCCGAGGTCAGAGGACAACCTATGGACCCCAGGGACTGAACTCAGGCCACCAAGCTTGGGAGAAAGTGCCCTTAACAGTTTAGCCATCTCCATAGTCCTTGAGTAAGACCCTGAGGACGACTGGGAGCCGTGGATAGTTGGTGAGGTGGAGAGACAGCTGCCGGGGCTAAGCATCCTGTGTTTGCTTAAGAGCCACCGCAATAAACCATCCATAGCTTTGGCCTGTGCTGAGCCAGGAGCCCCAAGTGAGAAGCAGAAAGTGACTGGAACCAAATTAGGTCATCAGACTGACCACCCTAGGTGACCACCCCAGGGTGATCAATCCGAGGGCCTAGGAAAGCAAGGTAGACCAGAGAAAGGCTTAAAAGCCAGTCATCTTCTGTTTACCAGGTCCTTCCCCCTTGCCAGGTGAGCCCCATTCGTTATCCCATTAATAATAGCTGGAGTAGGAGCGGCAGCCTAATAATGAACACTTATTTTGTGCCAGCTTCTTTCTGCTCCGCGTGCTTTTAGCCTCATTAATCCCTTGCATCACCGCAACGGCCCTACAAGGAGGATGTTATTATCATTGTCCCAGTTTGACAGAGAAGGACATGGGGCACCAAAGCTAAGTGGTTTCTTCACAGAGGAACTGGCCAACACAGGACATGAATCCAGACCCTGCGGACTCTGTGGCGGACGGTGGCTTCGTTCCACGTTGCACTCCACCTGAATATGTACTCGGGGCAGGAGATGGGTGCTGGGCAGGGAGGACATGGGACACCTGTGATGGCGGTGACCTGGAACAGCCCACCGTCCCCTCTCTGTCAGCCAGAGCTGCTGCTTTCTCCTTCTGCTAGCCGAGGCTGGTGTTTTATGAACCCCGAACCGCAGCAAGATTCTCCTATTAATTTATTGGTATTGCTAATTAAACATCATATTCGCAAATGTAAATTTCCTAATGGCCTCCCTTCCGTTTCCGAAGTTTCCTAGAAGAGCCTGCTTGTTATGCTGTTGGTTCCGTCTCAGCGGTCATGGGCAGGCAGAGGCTGGCACGAGGCTTACTGGGTATGGGGAGGGGGGTGTCAGAGGCCTCATACACAGGAGAAGGGGGACAATTGCAATGTTGGGAGGGTGGTACAGCATGCCCAGCCCCCAAATCCTGAGCCAGCTCTCTGTCTCTTGTCAGGGGTGGACTGTCCTCTTGCCCTTGATGTGGCTGGTTGGTATGTCTGAAGCTGATGGCAAAGCTGGGTCGTAGAAGTCAGCGGGGGGGGGGGGGAGGAGAAGAAGAAGGTCTAAGAGCAAATGGATGCCAGTGTTTAGATGTTCATTCTCTAACCCTCACTTGAAAATGGGGAAACTAGCCAGGCGGCCTTTAACCTCAGCAGTTGGGAGGCAGATCTCTGAGTTCAAGGCCAGTCTGGTCTACAAAGCTCCTTCCAAGATATCCAAAGCTACACAGAGAAACCCTGTCCTGAAAAAGAAGAGGAAGAGGAGAAAGAGGAGGAGGAGGAAGAAGAAAAAAAGAGAAAGAGAAAAAGGAGAGAGAATAAGTGAGAGAGAGAGAGAGAGAGAGAGAGAGAGAGAGAGAGAGAGAGAGAGAGAGAATGGGAAAGGATGGCTCAATGGGAAAAGGTGCTTGCCACCAACCTGTGGAGCTTATTTGATACCTTAGGGGAAGACACCCTAAAAGATGTCCTCTGATTTTCATATGCATGCCATGGCAGGTGTGCATGCACAGACAGACAGACACACACACACACGCACAATAAAAATCATTTTTAATTAAATGAGCCCAAAAGGAAAAGAGAGAAGAAACTGAGCCGGGGGGGGGGGGGTTGTGTGACTGGCTGGAGATCTAAAGCAGAGGTCGGCTGCTGAGCCCCGTGAAAGGCACATGGGTCCGGCTGCCTCATCTCAGACAAAGATAGCATCGCAAACACCCTTGTGAGTCCTGAGACATCCTGACCCCTTAGTTTAACCCTTTCATAGTGTCGAAAGCCATAGCTCTACAGTCAGAAAGTAGTGCTTTGGGGCTCCACAAGTTGTCTGCCTCTCTAGACCTCCCTACCCTTTAAAACGGGCTGCCGAGGGGTGCTGAGGGGTCTACCAGGCCAAGCATGGTGCCAGGAGAGGCCTGGGTGTGCAGAACCAAACCCACTTCTGACTTGGTGGATGCAGGGAGGCCACCTGGCCTGGACCCTTGTCCTGTCAGCGTTTGCTTCACTAGTCTGAGATGTCTGCCACACCTCCACAGCCTCCTCTCCAGGCTGGCGTCTGCTGGGCTTCACATTCTCCAAGAGACTGTCTCCCTAGCACCGGGGTTTGAGTGAGTGACCGCCCAGCCTTCACCAAGCAGCGCACAAGGTGAAAGAACAGGACAGAGTGGCTTTGAGGGATTCAAGTCCCTGACAGCCACGTCTCTACTTGGAACTCTTGAGTCTGTCCCCACTGTAGGCTCCGCCACTCTGAGACAGGTCAGTATGGACAGCAGACTCCTGCTGGTTTGCCCAAGATACTAGGGTGCGCTCAGACTGGTGTCCCTTTCTGTGTCCCTGAGTATAGGGGTTGCGGTGAGGGGGAACTGAATCAAGGGGCTGAGGTATTTATTGACAAGAACCCTCCCTGCCTCTTGTTCTTGGTGCCTCTGGGCAAAACGGAGGAATGGAGTTAGAGGCGGAAGGCACTGCCCTCCCCCGCCCTGTGGCCCACCCTGCTTTTGCGCCAGTATCTTTAGGGGACCAGTGGGCAATCTAAGTACTTTGTTACTGCTTGGGAATCTCTCTTAGGAAAGTTTTAAAAATACACCCCATTGTTTATTATTCATGGTAATGACACAGAGTGAGCTGCCTCACGGCTCCCAGGTCCCGGGCTTCTGAGATCCTGTGGTGAGTATAGATATAGCCAGAGCTGGAGCTGGGCTCTCAGCAAGCCCCGGAGCCCCCAAGGTGTTCCAACTCTTAAAACATCACTTCTCTTGTGGCAAGATGCACTGTGTGGCCAAAGTGAAGAGCTGAGAGCCGCTAAGCCCGTGGCGGGGTGGTCCGGCCATCCACCTCCTCCCACAAGCTTCTCAGGCCTCCCAAGGAAAGCGTGGCCCCATTAGGCAACCACTCATCCTCCCAGCCCGGCCCCAGTGCCTGGCAGCCTTCCATCACTGCAGATATTTGTCTACACAGGTCACTTGAAGTGTTTCCTCCACTCCAGCCTCTTCAACCAAGCGTCTCTCGGTCTTTGAAGCTCGTGTTGCTGTGGCAGACATCATGCAGGCCTTTTCACGGCTGAAGCTCCTGTTGCTGTGGCAGGCATCATCCAGGCCTTTTCACGGCTGAAGAGGTCTGGTGTTTCACCTGTGACTGGATGTCTGTGTTGTTCCCATCTCCGGACTCTAGTGCACACTGCTGCTACCAGGGGGTGAGGGTGGGGGGAAGTGCCACGTTTTGGGCAGAGGAAGGGATAAATGCTAGTGAATAGCTGGCAAGCAGCATGAAGTGAAAATGTCTTTCCATGCTGGGCAGAAGCCACACAGCTCAGAGGCCCGGAAGAGCCCCTGGGTGCTCTCCTTAGGCAAGCGGGCTCCTCTAGGTTCTTCCTGGGGAACCAGTCTCCAGCCCAGAAGCTGCAGGTCCTCGAGGTGGGAGAGAAGGAATGTACCGAGCACACTCAGACGTACAGCCCTACCCTGAGGCTCAGACTAGGCTCACTTCTCACAGCGGGCACGGGTAGAACCTCTACTCTGCGCCCCACCAGAGGGCCATGGTTTAATGTGATTATTGCTCTTGCAGAAACCTAAACCCAGTTAGGTTTCCAGACAACTTAGTCAACCTTGTCACTCCAGTCCCAGGAGATCCCAGGCTCTCGACTGGTACCTATGGGCACCTGCACACGTGTGACACACACTCACACAAGTACACACATATACATAAACAAAAGTTAAAAGAAAATAAAAGTGAAGGGGGCTGGAGAGATAGCTCAGCAGTTAAGAACACTGGCTGCTCTTCCAGAGGCCCCGGGGTTCAATTCCCAGCAACCACACAGCAGTTCACACCTGTCTGTAACTCCTGTCCCAGGGCTGCTGACACCCTCACACAGACACACCGGCAGGCAAAACACCAATGAACATAAAATTTATTTATTTATTTATTTATTTATTTATTTATTTATTTATTTATTTATTTATTTAAAAACTAAAAGGTGAAGAAAGCCTGAGGAACAACTGCAAGGTCGACCTCTCTCTCTCTCTCTCTCTCTCTCTCACACACACACACACACACACACACATCTGTGCACTTGCATACATACACAGACGCTCACACACACATACACACTCACAAACACGTACACACACACAGAGACACACACACACAGACAAACATACACATTCACACATAGACATACACACTCACACACAGACACACACATAGACACACAAACCAATAAGAATAAACGAGGGGTCCCATCCACACTCTGCTACACAGGGCAGGGGGCTGTGTGGAGAGAGAGCAGGCTGATGCAGTTCACCTGCCAGGCTGGGACAGAGCTGGACACCGGGGCTAAGTAACACATACTCCAGGAACACAGCCCAGACACCCCACACCCCCACGCCGCACACACATGCTCCTGTCAGATGAGCTGGGTCACCTCTTAGCCGGGTGATCAGCATTCCTAGGTCACCCCTTTGCCGGTGACTGGCACACCCGGCACTGCCTGGTTCTGTAGACTCGATGGATCTACAGACACCATCTCCCTGGTTAATGGGAGACGACACCACCTTAATTCCACCTCCATCAGACCTCCGCCAGAAGACACGACCCTTTCACCTCATCAATATTCAAGAGCTTAACAAAAAAAGCTATAACTAGGGAAGTCAGAAATAATGGAATGTGGTATTGATTATTTTATGGTGCGATTAGGGGTAATTACATCTCTCAAATTTTATTTTAATGTTACTTTCTACTAGTTTTAGCCTTTTAAAATTATCCCAAACATCCCCATTTAGTGGAACACACATGCCTTCAATTTCAATGTGAAATACTTTTTTTCCGTTAAAGTGTGACCTCGCTATATTTGAAAACATAAATTACACTATGTACAAACCATAAAAAGTGAATGATGAATTTAATTCTGGTGAAGCGTGAGGGGCTGAGAAGGCGGGCGGGTGGAGGTGCTGTTTATCCAGGGCGGAGGGGATGACAGGGGCCAGGAAGTGTCCACGCTTCAGGGACACAGAGAGCAGAGCTCAGAGCTCTGGAGGACACAGGGCAAGGTGTCTGGTGGCTGCCCCTGCCCCAGTAACCTCCCTCTCCCCAGGGGAAGCCACATCTAGTCTCCTTGTGGCTCCCCGTTCGCAGCCAGTAGCCAGAGCTCCAGCAGACACACTACCCAACTCATCCGGTGGTTTATACACCTTCGTCACTAATTGTACTGTTGTTGCCATTTGACAGAGGGGCAAACTGAAGCTGAAGAGGTCACCTGCTCAGCTTCTGGATGCTTGCTATACTGGGTGGAACATGGTCTCTGAGGCCCAACAGCTTCCATCCATCACAAAGAGGAGCCTGGTGTAGCTGCCCTCATCCTCGCAGGCATAGAGCAGGGAGCTACGGGTAGATGACTGTACTAGCTTAGGGGGTCTGAGCTCAGATCCCCAGAGCCCACATTTAAAGAAATATATATTATTTTGTTTTATGTGGATGGATGCCCTGCATAGCTTCATATTGTGTGCATGCAACCCCTGTGAAAGCCAGAAGAAAGCATCAGATCCCTCCCAGGCCTAGAGTCACAGGTGCTGGTGAGCAGCCATGTAGGTGCTAGGACTCAAACCCCAGTCTTCTGCAAGAGCAACCAGAGCTCCAACCCCACAGCCCACATTAAAAGAAAGCAAACCAAAACAAACTGCCTGGTATGGATCCCAGGAGAATGGGGGATGAGAGTGAGGGGTGGGTGTAGGAGGTAGGGGAGAAGCAGGCATATCCCTCAACTTATTAGCCAATCAGCCTAGCTGAATTAATATGATTTAAATTCTGTGAGAGACCCTGTCTCCAAAAATCAGAGTGTAGTCGCTGGAGAAATGGCTCCATGGAAAAGAGCACTGCCTGCTCCTTTAGAGATTCTTCAATTCCCAGCAGCCACAAGGTGGCTCACAACCGGCTGTAACTCCAGTTCCAGGGGATCTGACGCCCTCTTCTGACCCCACAGGTACCAACTAAACACATGATGCACATAAATACATGCAGGCAGAACACCAATACACAGAAAATAAAGAAGAGGAAGAGATAGAAGAAAGATATCCAATAATGCCTCTCTCTCTCTCTCTCTCTCTCTCTCTCTCTCTCTCTCTCTCTCTCTCTCTCCCTCCCTCTCTCTCTCTCTCTCTCTGGCCCACACTACACACACACACACACACACACACACACGCAAACACACACACACCTACCTTAGCAAGTTCAAACACAACAGACACACATACCTACACTAGCAAGTGGATATACTACACACACACATACACACATACACCTAATAAATTAATTAAATGAAAGAACAGACTCCAAAAATATCCACTCTCCCTCCCTCCCCCTCCTTCCCTCTCGCCTTTTTCCTTTCTCTCCCTGAGCTGGGAATTGAACTTGTTCCCTGGCAGGCAATTGTCCCTCTACCACTGCACCTTGTTCCCAGCCACTGAAAGTTGTCTCCTCCTCCTGCTCCTGCTCCTGCTCCTGTTGCCCCTGCCCTGCCCCTGCCCCTGCCCCTGCTCCTCCTGCCCCTGCCCCTGCTCCTCCTCCTCCATCCCTTCCCCCTCCTCCTCCTCCTCCTCCTCCTCCTCCTCCTCCTCCTCCTCCTCCTCCTCCTCCTCCTCTTCTTCTTCTTCTTCTTCTTCTTCTTCTTCTTCCTCTTCCTCTTCCTCTTCCTCCTCCTCCTCCTCCTCCTCTCCTCCTCCTCCTCCTCCTCCTCCTCCTCCTCCTCCTCCTCCTCCTCCTCCTCCTCCTCCTCCTCCTTCTTCTTCTTCTTCTTCTTCTTCTTCTTCTTCTTCTTCTTCTTCTTCTTCTTCTTGCACTGAAAGACATAATTTTATTTATATATTTCTTTATAACCTTTTTCAAATACAAAATAGATTCTAGGCATTCTATGGTGAATGCCTGTGATCCCAGTACTCAGGAGGCTGAGGCAGGACTTTCTGTGAATTGTAGTCCAGCCTGGTCTGCATAGGGAATTTCAGGGCCAGCCAAGGTTATATGTAGACAAGACTCTGCCTCAAAAATAAAGCCTGCCTTCTCATTTGTCCCCCAGTTCCTTCCAGAGGTATTTGTGATATTTAAACACTTCGACATGTTTTTATTCACATGGAAATACTGAAAGTCTTCTTGACCCTGTTCTTTCTGCTTCTCCCCTGCATGCCGCCTGAGAGTGGAGTTGGGGACATGGGTTTCTAATGGGAGCAAGGTAACTCAGGAGCCCATAGAGCCGGGCTCCAACCTCAGGTACTTCTAAGCTCCCTTGCTTTCTGCTGCTCCTCTGCTCCCATCCACTCAGCTTCCCATTGCATCGTGAGGTAGGTAGGGGGCCACATCTCTATGATATTGTTATATGTCCAATATTGGTACAATAGGGACTCCAGGATGTCCCCTGTATACAACCCCCTCTTCAGCTGTAGCTCAGACATGATAATTTAACCTTTTATTGCTTCATTTTGGATTTTGTTCTATTTTGGTTTTATTTCCTGTTTGTTTGCTGATTGGCTTGTTTCTTATGATTTGAGGTCTTAGATGACCTAGGCTGGCTTCTAACTCACTCTGTAGCTAAGGCTGACCCTAAACTCTTGATCCTCCTGCCTCCACCTTCCAAGTGCTGAGATCACTGGAGTGTGCCACCATCACCAAGCTCTTAAATTCAACAGCCAACTTCTAACCCCTGACCCCACCAGCATTTCATGGGGTGGCTACACCCCCTGCCCAGAGCCCTCTCTACCTGGGTTTCCTAGACATCTAGACTCTTACTTCTCCTCTGCCCTTTCCCCTCCCTGTGACTCCTTCTCCCCCCTCTACTAAGAGGGCTGGCCCTGGGGTCTCTACTCAGCTCATTCCCTGGGTGACTTCATTGGCTGACAGTTTGAGTAACCATTTAAAACATGGTCGTGGTGGCGCACGCCTTTAATCTCAGCACTCGGGAGGCACAGGCAGGCAGATTTCTGAGTTTGAGGCCAGCCTGGTCTACAAAGTGAGCTCCAGGATAGCCAGGGCTATACAGAGAAACCCTGACTTGAAAAACCAAAATAAATAAATAAATAAACCCTGCTGTCCAAAAAGGATACAACTCAGGCGGCTGAATCTATTAATTGATATTTTTATGTGTCTATATGATGTGTGGTGTGTGTGTATACATGTATCCATATGTGCATGTTCATGTGTATGTAAGTAGGCATGCATGAACACAGATGGTCACATGCCATGACATACGTGGAGGTCAGAGGACACCGCAGGTATTGGTGTTTGTGCTCCACCTTGTTTGAGACAGGGTCTCTTGTCCCTTGAAGCCATGTCTTACTAGCTGGTCCACAGGCTTCTGGGACTCTCCTGTGTCATCTTCTGCTCTCACTATGGGCGTGTAGTGGTGCCAAGGTACACAAGGTTGCTGAAGATCTGAACGCCAGTTCTCAAGCTTACCTACCCAGCACTTTCTCCACTGAGCCACCTCCCCAGGCCCAATTAAACCGTTTTTCCATAGCCGAATTTTAAACATAAAACAATTTAAATTTTTTTTAAATGAATGTACCCAACATCTTATCATCTCAACATACAATTGGCGCAAAAATCATTAATGAGATAGCATGTCTCCACCCCCTTTCCATCTTACACCTTTGGAATCCAAAGCGTACTTTATGCTTGACAACACATCTAGATCCATCAGCTACATTTCCAGGATTCAGAAACCACTTGTGGCCTGCGGCTACTGAGTCGGGGACTGGGGCACGTGTGTAACTCTAGCTGTCCCCAAAGCTCACCTCCCACCATCTCTGCCTTATCCTGAAGACAGACAGTTATCTGTGCCCCCACCCCCACCTCCTATGGAAGTCAACTCTGTACCTCAAACCCCTCCCTGTCCAGCAGAGCTTCTGCCTGGTCCTCCCCACACAGCACATCCAGGCTCTGTCACTGCTCTGTCCTCAGACCACATCTGAGGTCTGCCCTGCTGGCCCGATCCACCCACACTTGGCCCCAGGCCCCACAGTGGGAGCCTTCCCCCTGACTGACTCCTGCCTCCATTCTTGCTCTTGTCCCTCACCTGTCTGCCCCACACTCTCAGGTCTCCAGTAAAGAACCAATTCCTGTCATATGTCTGTCCCTGGGTGCCCTGTGACCCTGAGGGTCAAAGCTCAAGTTTGCTGTTGCTCTCTTCCATTTGTGGTCAAACCAGTTTATTTTACAACTTCCATCTCCTGAGCTCTCGGAATGGTCAGTTGACTGTACATTTTAGTTGGTCAGCGGGAAAGGTAGCAAGTTCTTTAACTGGGTCTGAGCTGTGCCAAAATCACCAGAGGACCTGGAACTCTGTGGTTGAACAGACAAGCCGTGGCCTCAGCACCCAGGATCTGATCATCAGGGAAACTGCCTACCCTGGGGCTCCATACCCATCAACCACCCAGCATAGATGCCTAAGGCTGCCAGCACCCTACAGCTTCTGAAGAATGAATGGCTCTCCAAGCTTGGCAAACACTAGCCAAAGGGTCTATGAGTATGGTGCCTGGCATATGCTAGACAATCATAAATATTGATGGAGGGACTGGAGATGCAGCCCAGTGGGTAAGGCTTCTTGTCTAGCATGCTTTAAGCCCTGGGTTTGTCCCTAGCACCCCATAAAACTAGATATGGTGTTGTACATTTGTAATACCAGCACCCAACAGTGAAAGCAAAGAGGTCAGAAGTTCAAGGTCATCTTCATCTACATGGTGAGGTCAAAGCCAGCCTGAGACATTTGGCATCGTGTCTAAATAAAGAGGATACACAGTGAGATGCTATTCACAAGAGGGGAGAAGAGGAGAATGGGTCCAGGGGTTCCAGTTCTCAGATTCTCGTGTCTAGAAAGACTCATTGAAAGAGACATATCAGGGCTTGGTGGGAGAAAGAGAGGGGGGAGGGGAGAGAGAACTGAGAGCCCACAACACAGTGTTCAGTGCAGAGAAGCCAGTCCGAGCATTACATGTGGTTATGGTATCACCTATAAAAGAAGGTAATACAGATATGTGGAAGGTGAGCCAAGCATTTGAACTGACATGTCTCCGAACAAACGCACAAATATTCTCTAAACCCAGGGGAAGCATAGCCCATGAGGAAACACAGAGGAAACTGGAAGCACTGTGATACTAGGGAGACTGGAATAGAAAAATGCCCATAGTGAGCACAGTTGCTGGTGAGGATATGGAGAAACGGAGACCCGTCTACACTTTTTGTAGGAAGCGCCATAGTCCGGCCATGTTGGAAAACTCCCTAGCAATTGTTTAAAATGTTAGGTATGCAGTGATCATGGGCCCCATATTCTAGGGGTAGACTCAGGAGGGAGAAACAGATAGTAAGAGGCTAGCCAGGTGTGGTGGGATACGCCTTCAATCCCAGCACTCGGGAGGCAGAGGCAGGCAGATCTCTGAGTTCCAGGACAGCCAGGGCTACACAGAGAAACCCTGTGTGGACAAACCTAAGTAAGTAAAAGATTGCTAAGATGATGGCTCAGTAGGTACAGGCGCTTGCTGTCAAGACTGACGCCTGTATTCCATCCCCAGAAACTACATGGTGGAAGGAAAGAACTGGCTCCTGCAAACTGTCCTCTGACCTCTGAATGGACACTGTAGCATACACACACACACACACACACACACACACACACACACACACACACACACACACACACACTAGCGTGCACACGGGAAGCTCACGCATCAGTGCGTTATTCATAAGAGACGAGGGATAGACACAAGGAACACCCCAAATCCCCACAGCTGAGGAATGGCTGAGGAAATGAGGAATAGCCACACAATGAACCACGATTCAAACTGTGAAAAATTCAATCCTGGAGCCAAGAAACGGCTCAGAGGTGAGTGTGCTTGCACACACAAATGAACACCTGAGTTCAAGTGCCTAGCACACCATGTGAAAAGCCAACTGGACCCCCATGTCACCTCTAACCCCAGCCTTCTGGGGAGCAGAGACAGTGGATCACTGTTGCTTGCTGGTCACCTGTGTGTACATTTATTTCATTTAGAGACTTTGTTTCAAGAGATTAAGAGGAAGGCTGGCGGGGCAGGAAGGAAGGAAGGCATTTTCCCCTGCCTCCTCGCCCATGAGAGCAGCCGTATGCACCAATGCACACAGGCTCCATACACCACACGCACATGCATACCCAGGAAAAAGAAAAGAGTGGAATATTGGCAGAAGCTATAATAACCATGAACCTTGAGCTGCAAGAGACCACACAGCATATGATCCCGCGTTCATCTCCAGTACAGATAATGCCATAGCGATGGAAATAGTATGGTTGCCAGGGTCTGGGGACACCAAAGAGAACGAGTGTTTGCTTGAGGTTACAGAGTTTCCAGCAAGGGTAGAGCAAAGCGCTAAAGCTGGTTGGTGACACTTGCAGGGCTCTGAAGATAATGGAAATCCTGGGACAGAAAGCCCTCCAAAGGTAAAGTATGCTGGGTACATTGCTGTGTAAACTGTAAATTGTCACGGGGGTTTTTTATTTAAAAAAGAGAAAATTAAGAGATGCCGTGGTGCTACAAACCGTTAAGACCAAGACTCGGGATGCTGAGACAGGAGGGAGGATGGAGGGTTCCGGGTCAGCCTGAATGATGCTGTGTCAAACAAAAGAAGACAAAAAACTTAACTAGTAACTTGATGCATTGAGAGAGGTGGCCTATGTCTGTAAATCCAGAACTCGGGAGGCAAGAGAAGCAGCAAGGGTTCAGAGCAAGACTCTACTAGGCGGCAAGTTCGAGGCCAGCCTGGGCTACCTGAGACCCTGCTGCAACAACCACAATTTTAAAAGATGGAGAGGATGCTGGGGATACAGCGTGCACCTAGCACACAGGGGGCCCTGGGTTCAACCCTCCCCCCCAATAATACTTTTAAGGTAATTAAGGTGCTGGCATTTCTTCTTCTGTCATTACTGGTCCCCAAAGCGAGTTTCAGTGACAACCCGTCCCCCAGTGAGCAATCTGGGATGAACAAAGAATTCAACATTTAAATGAAACAGGATCCAGCTTCTTGATATTTTTTTTCCCTTTGCCCCAGGCTCCAATATGGCTCTGCTCAACCATTACTGATCTCAGCTTCATTTAAAATTTTGATTTATTTTTGATCACTGAGGATTTTTTTTGCATTAATTTTTCCCTTAATTTTTTTAACTTATGTAGTTATCACATGTACATGTGCGTGTGGTGTGTGTGCCTGAACGAAGGCCTGTGGGCCTGTGTGCGAGTGCACGCGCGGGCCTGTGTGGCCCTGTAAGGTCAGAGGTGCCTGGTATCTTCTGTCAGGTTCCACCTTTTTAAAAAATTAATCTTTAAATTTTTTACTTATTATCACAGCATGGAGGGCGTGGGGTAAATGGGAACAGGTGCCATGGTGCATGTGTGGCAGTGAGCTCTCTCCTTCGGGTGACCCATGGGTTCCATGGATCTACCTCAGGTCCCCAGATTTCCTCCGTGAGTGACTTCACCCAGTGTCTCCATGCTGATCCCACACTCCAATTTATTGGAGTCTCTTGGTGAGCCTGGGGCTCCCCTGGTCTGATGGTCTAGCCTGCTCTGAGGATCATCCGTGCCCACCTGGACTAGCAGGGTGCCAGTACACCTGCCAGCTTTTATGTAGGCTCGAACTCTTTGTTGCAAAGCAAGCGCTTGAGCCTTTGAGCTATCGTCCACCAAGCCTTTTCATTTTAACCTGAAGCATGATTTCCCTTATCCCTCAAGCTCACTTTGTAGCCTCTGAGGACTGACCTTGAATTTAGGACCCTCCTGCCTCTACTCCAGAGCGAGTGCTGGGATTACAGGTGTGCACACCACATCTAATTTATGTGCCATAGAGCTGTGTCTTTGAGCCACATTCCCGGGCCTTAATTTTTACTTGTCTTGATTTCTCTTATGCAGGGGCCACCGTCACCCCTGATGTTTTGCATTGGAGTGTTTCATTCATCCCCCTCCCCGGGTCCCTGCCTTGGGGAAAGAATGAGCACGCTCTGGCCCTAAGCCCCTATCCACTCACCCGGGATTCCCAGGCTCCTAGGAAGCCAGAGGGCGGAGGCAGGTCCGGGGTATCCGAGAGGGAGGAAGGGAGCTTGGAGAGAGGGGTGTGGGCAGGGAGGGGACGGGGCAGCCCGCCGCCTGATGCGTATCGATTTGCGCTCGGGGTCGGCGCGGGGGCACCACTGCTGGCGGGCGGGGCGACCGCACATTAGCGCGGCGGGGGACCGCTCCCCGGAACGGCTGCGGGCACATTAGACTTCCCGGCCTGGGACGGGCGACCCCCGCGGGCGGGGCGAGCTGGCTCCTGCAAGGCGGGCGCTGTGCTGCGGGGACCCACCCAATGAATGGGCCGTGTACAGCTTCACCTCTGGCTCTCCTGCCTCTAGGCCTCTGAGTCTTCCGTCAGGACTGCTTCATTGAGCCAGGCCAGGTCTGGAAACACAGCACACACACACTACCTTCACCACCACCAGGGCTGTCCATTTCTTTTGCTTTTGTGAGACAGAGCAGGCACCCTGAAGCCCAGCCCAGTCTGGCCTGGAACTTGCAGCAGTCTTCCTGCCTCAGCCTCCTGAGTGCTGGGATGGCAAGCTTAATTACCACATCCATCTCTGGTTCCCCCCCCCCTCCTCCCGCCCTCCAGTCAAGGCTTCTCTAATCCCTGGCACTTCTCTGACCTCTGACCTTGGGGTTGCATTTCCACACCCCTTGAACAACTCTTTTAACAGTATTTTTTGCATTCTTGAGAACTAAAGTGAGCCAGCCCTTTGGGAAATCACTCCTGACCCACACATCCCCAGTGTTGGCATGCATACCCTGGCTGATCCAGAAGCCAAGTCAACAAGGCCCATCCACCATCCTTTGGACAGGGAACTCTTGGGCACCTGGGTAGCCAGGCAGTGGGGCAACATCAAGGTTGAATTCTAGTTCTGCTTCTTAAAAGCTGTGTGGCCTTTGGGCAAGTGAATGAACCTCTCTGTAGGTCTGGGGATGTAGCTCAGTGGTTCAGCATCTGCCCAGCAGAACGGGAACCATAATTCCTGCCCCGGCAGAAAATCCTGGGGACTACGGCAAAGAGTCTTGCTGCAAAAGGCCTGAACTCCCCACGGTGGGTGGGGCACACAGCAAGCAGGACATCCTTTGGGGCTACTGTGGTGGTACTGTCGCAGTCTCGTGGGAGGGGGGATTGGGGAGGGGCGGATTGGCAGTGTGGTTTCTGCCATCTCTGGCTAGCCCCTCCCTCTAGGCTCCACCCCACTTACCTCCCAAATAGCAGAATGCGTCACTTCCGGAATCAGAAAGCTTCCTGTGTCCTGCCTCTTTTCCTCCGGCAGGTTCCTTTCTCCTTTATCCACTTCCGCTCCAGCACCCACCTGCTGCTCCTTGACAAATGTCTGGGGAAAGCTCAGCGGGTTGCCTCCTGGTCTCTCTTCTCCAAGCCTCCCTTCATCTTTGTCTACATTCAGGGCAGCCATGACAGCCAGCCAGGGCAGCCATGACAGCCAGCCGTGGCACCCAGGACCCAGGTCTCAGGCCATCGGAAGTCACTGTCTTCCCTTCTTTCCTCCCGTCCTTGAAACAGGGTCTCACTGTGTAGCCCAGGCTAGCCTCAGCCTCCTGGATACCAAGATCAGACTTCTGCCACCATTTCTGACACGTGGGGGCCTTCTGAATCTCCCTGGCCGCCTTCTCCTCCTCCGCCTTCTTGGTCTCCTCTGTCTCTTGCTTGACCTGACTCTAAAGCAAAGGGGAGTCTTCCTTGTTGCCACAGGCAAACCCTAGGGAGCCCTGATTCTTCTCCACATTCCCACGTCCTGCGACCCCACCCCCAATCCCTAGGACCTCATTCTAACCACCAAGCACCCGCGAGCAATTCCCAGATTTAAATAAGTTGTTACAACCTCTCTCCAAGCCACTGGCCTCTCTGTTCATCTGTCCGTCCCACACCTTGTCAGCCTCTACCTCAGAAAGCCCCCTGAAGATTAGAAAAAAAGTCATTTCATCAAGCCACAAGCAGGAGGTATTGGGAAGTTAGAGGGATGGTTCAATAGGTAAAGTGTCCACCGCTCAAGAGCGAAGACCCAAGTTCAAATACTGAGCACACTTCTAAACCTGTGCAGCAACAATGACCTGTAATCCCAGCAGGGAAGGCCTTCAGCTCACAGGCCAGCCAGCCTGGCCTCATTAGCAAGCCCCAGGCTCAGTGGGTAACCCTGTCTACAAAATAAGGTGGATGTCAATTCCTGACCCTCCCCCCAACACACACAGAGTGAGCCCATATGTACAGAAGACACACACACAGTGAAAAGGAACACACAAAACACCCATAAACCTTTAGAAGTACATATTAGCTTTCTAAACTGTTGGCATGCTGGCCAGGAAGAAATGGACGCCAGGCACTGGTAGGAGACCCCAGAAGAGCCCTTCTGTAAATGGTGTGACTAATCAGTTCACCCACCTCAGATTCAGGTTCTGAAAAACATGCTTCATCCTGGGTCTACGCCTAGTGTCCTCCAGAACACACTGAAGCTTGCTGGAGGGTGGCTGGGCCCCCGTGCTCACCCCCTCAGTGTGGCCTGGCTTTTTCCTAGAGTTGGCACACATAATCACACTCTTGTCACTATACCCAGACCGAAAGGCCGAAGCCACATGGGACACCTGCCATGAGGTCACTGTGGCAAGTTTGGAGCTGGGGGCAGGTGGTTCAGGCCTCTAAGAGCAACTGGAAAGGAAAATGAACAGCTTGGGAGAGCCTGAGCGTGGCCGTGACAGCATACGGACCGTCAGGTATGTAGGACCAGGACGTTCCACAAGCCTGAGGCCGGGGTGAGGTGCACAGGAAGCCCCTCTGACAGGCCAATGGGGATAAAGTATACAGCGATAATGAATTGCAAACTTGGAACCTTGCTGTTTCAGACAAGACGTTCTTTCGTTCATTCTGATGACATGTGTCGAGCACAGAGCTCGTAGAGAGATCTCCTTCCCAGAGTGACCAGGGATCTAACCAATGGA